>NC_133124.1:180852129-181199890 GCF_048418815.1 Hemitrygon akajei | reverse complement strand
CACGGGGTCCCAGAGAGAGATGGAGAAAGAGAGATGCAGAGTCCCTGATAGGACGGCATGGGGTCCCAGAGAGATAGAGAGCGAGAGACAGATGCAGACCCTGATAGAGAGGCACGCGGTCCAAGAGAGAGAGAGATGCAGAGTCCCTGATAGAGAGGCACGGGGTCCCAGAGAGTGAGATAGAGAGAGAGAGATGCAGTCCCTGATAGTGAGGCACGGGGTCCCAGAGAGAGAGAGAGAGAGATGCAGAGTCCCTGATAGAGAGGCACGGGGTCCCAGAGAGAGAGAGAGAGATGCAGAGTCCCTGATAGAGAGGCACGGGTTCCCAGAGAGAGAGAGAGAGAGAGAGAGAGAGAGAGAGATGCTGAGTCCCTGATAGAGAGGCACGGGGTCCCAGAGAGAGAGAGAGCGGGAGATGCAGAGTCACTGATAGAGAGGCACGGAGTCCCAGAGAGAGAGAGAGAGAGATGCAATCCCTGATAGAGAGGCACGGGGTCCCAGAGAGAGAGAGAGAGATGCAGAGTCCCTGATAGAGAGGCACGGGGTCCCAGAGAGTGAGATAGAGAGAGAGAGATGCAGTCCCTGATAGTGAGGCACGGGGTCCCAGAGAGAGAGAGAGAGAGATGCAGAGTCTCTGATACAGAGGCACGGGGTCCTAGAGAGAGAGACAGAGCGATGCAGAATCCCTGATAGAGAGGGTTGGGGTCCCAGAGAGAGAGAGATGCTGAGTCCTTGATAGAGAGGCACGGAGTCCCAGAGAGAGAGAGAGATGCAGAGTCCCTGATAGGAAGGGACGAGGTCCCAGAGAGAGAGAGATGCAGGGTCCCTGATAGAGAGGCACGGGGTCCCAGAGAAAGAGAGAAAGATGCAGAGTCCCTGAAGGAGAGGCACGGGGTCCCAGAGAGAGAGAGATGCAGAGTCCCTGATAGAGAGGCACGGGGTCCCAGAGAGAGAGAGAGATGCAGAGTCCCTGATAGGAAGGCACGGGGTCCCAGAGAGATAGAGAGCGAGAGACAGATGCCGACCCTGATAGAGATGCACGCGGTCCAAGAGAGAGAGAGATGCAGAGTCCGTGATAGAGAGGCACGGGGTCCCAGAGAAAGAGAGAAAGATGCAGAGTCCCTGAAGGAGAGGCACGGGGTCCCAGAGAGAGAGAGATGCTGAGTCCCTGATAGAGAGGCACGGGGTCCCAGAGAGAGAGAGAGATGCAGAGTCCCTGATAGAGAGGCACGGGGTCCCAGAGAGAGAGATAGAGAGAGAGAGATGCAGTCCCTGATAGAGAGGCACGGGGTCCCAGAGAGAGATAGAGATGCAGAGTCCCTGATAGAGAGCCACGGGGTCCCAGAGAGAGATGGAGAAAGAGAGATGCAGAGTCCCTGATAGGACGGCACGGGGTCCCAGAGAGATAGAGAGCGAGAGACAGATGCAGACCCTGATAGAGAGGCACGCGGTCCAAGAGAGAGAGAGATGCAGAGTCCCTGATCGAGAGGCACGGGGGTCCCAGAAAGTGAGATAGAGAGAGAGAGATGCAGTCCCTGATAGTGAGGCACGGGGTCCCAGAGAGAGAGAGAGAGAGATGCAGAGTACCTGATAGAGAGGCACGGGGTCCCAGAGAGAGAGAGAGAGATGCAGAGTCCCTGATAGAGAGGCACGGGTTCCCAGAGAGAGAGAGAGAGAGAGAGAGAGATGCTGAGTCCCTGATAGAGAGGCACGGGATCCCAGAGAGAGAGAGAGCGTGAGATGCAGAGTCCCTGATAGAGAGGCACGGAGTCCCAGAGAGAGAGAGAGAGAGATGCAATCCCTGATAGAGAGGCACGGGGGTCCCAGAGGAGAGAGAGAGATGCAGTCCCTGATAGTGAGGCACGGGGTCCCAGAGAGAGAGAGAGAGAGAGAGATGCAGAGTCTCTGATACAGGGGCACGGGGTCCCAGAGAGAGAGAGAGATGCAGAGTCCCTGATAGGAAGGCACGGGGTCCCCGAGAGATAGAGAGCGAGAGACAGATGCAGAGTCCCTGATAGAGAGGCACGGGGTCCCAGAGAGAGAGAGAGAGATGCAGAGTACCTGATAGAGAGGCACGGGGTCCCAGAGAGAGAGAGAGAGATGCAGAGTCCCTGATAGAGAGGCACGGGTTCCCAGAGAGAGAGAGAGAGAGAGAGAGAGATGCTGAGTCCCTGATAGAGAGGCACGGGATCCCAGAGAGAGAGAGAGCGTGAGATGCAGAGTCCCTGATAGAGAGGCACGGAGTCCCAGAGAGAGAGAGAGAGAGATGCAATCCCTGATAGAGAGGCACGGGGTCCCAGAGGAGAGAGAGAGATGCAGTCCCTGATAGTGAGGCACGGGGTCCCAGAGAGAGAGAGAGAGAGAGAGATGCAGAGTCTCTGATACAGAGGCACGGGGTCCCAGAGAGAGAGAGAGAGCACTGCAGAATCCCTGATAGAGAGGGTCAGGGTCCCAGAGAGAGAGACAGAGATGTGAGTCCCTGATAGAGAGGCACGGGGTCCCAGAGAGAGAGAGATGCTGAGTCCCTGATAGAGAGGCACGGGGTCCCAGAGAGAGAGAGAGAGATGCAGAGTCCCTGATAGGAAGGGACGAGGTCCCAGAGAGAGAGAGATGCAGAGTCCCTGATAGAGAGGCACGGGGTCCCAGAGAGAGAGAGAGATGCAGAGTCCGTGATAGAGAGGCACGGGGTCCCAGAGAAAGAGAGAAAGATGCAGAGTCCCTGAAGGAGAGGCACGGGGTCCCAGAGAGAGAGAGATGCTGAGTCCCTGATAGAGAGGCACGGGGTCCCAGAGAGAGAGAGAGATGCAGAGTCCCTGATAGGAAGGCACGGGGTCCCCGAGAGATAGAGAGCGAGAGACAGATGCAGAGTCCCTGATAGAGAGGCATGGGGTCCCAGAGAGAGAGAGAGAGATGCAGAGTCCCTGATAGAGAGGCACGGGGTCCCAGAGAGAGAGAGAGAGAGAGAGAGAGATGCTGAGTCCCTGATAGAGAGGCACGGGGTCCCAGAGAGAGAGAGAGCGGGAGATGCAGAGTCCCTGATAGAGAGGCACGGGGTCCCAGAGAGAGAGAGAGAGAGATGCAATCCCTGATAGAGAGGCACAGGGTCCCAGAGGAGAGAGAGAGATGCAGTCCCTGATAGTGAGGCACGGGGTCCCAGAGAGGGAGAGAGAGAGAGAGATGCAGAGTCTCTGATACAGAGGCACGGGGTCCCAGAGAGAGGGAGAGAGCAATGCTGAATCCCTGATAGAGAGGCACGGGGGTCCCAGAGAGAGAGAGATGCTGAGTCCCTGATAGAGAGGCACGGGGTCCCAGAGAAAGAGAGAGAGATGCAGAATCCCTGATAGAGAGGGTCGGGGTCCCAGAGAGAGAGAGAGAGATGTGAGTCCCTGATAGAGAGGCACGGGGTCCCAGAGAGAGAGAGATGTGAGTCCCTGATAGAGAGGCACGGGGTCCCAGAGAGAGAGAGATGCAGAGTCACTGATAGAGAGGCACGGGGTCCCAGAGAGAGAGAGAGAGAGATGCAGAGTCCCTGATAGAGAGGCACGAGGTCCCAGAGAGTGAGGGATGCCGAGTCACTGATAGAGAGGCACGGGGTCCCAGAGAGAGAGAGACAGATGCAGAGTCCCTTATAGGAAGACACGGGGTGCCAGAGAGATAAAGAGCGAGAGACAGATGCTGACCCTGATAGAGAGGCACGCGGTCCAAGAGAGAGAGAGATACAGAGTCCCTGATAGAGAGGCACATGGTCCCAGAGAGAGATGCAGTCCCTGATAGTGAGCCACGGGGTCCCAGAGAAAGAGAGAGAGAGATGCAGAATCCCTGATAGAGAGGGTTGGGGTCCCAGAGAGAGAGAGATGCTGAGTCCCTGATAGAGAGGCACGGAGTCCCAGAGAGAGAGAGATGCTGAGTCCCTGATAGAGAGGCACGGAGTCCCAGAGAGAGAGAGATGCAGAATCCCTGATAGAGAGGGTTGGGGTCCCAGAGAGAGAGAGCTGCTGAGTCCCTGATAGAGAGGCACGGAGTCCCAGAGAGAGAGAGATGCTGAGTCCCTGATAGAGAGGCACGGAGTCCCAGAGAGAGAGAGAGATGCAGAGTCCCTGATAGGAAGGGACGAGGTCCCAGACAGAGAGAGATGCAGGGTCCCTGATAGAGAGGCACGGGGTCCCAGAGAGAGAGAGAGATGCAGAGTCCCTGATAGAGAGGCACGGGGCCCCGGAGAGAGATGGAGAGAGAGCGATGCAGAGACCCTGATAGGAAGGCACGGGGTCCCTGAGAGATAGAGAGCGAGAGACAGATGCAGACCCTGATAGAGAGGCACGCGGTCCAAGAGAGAGAGAGATGCAGAGTCCGTGATAGAGAGGCATGGGGTCCCAGAGAGAGAGATAGAGAGAGAGAGATGCAGTCCCTGATAGAGAGGCACGGGGTCCCAGAGAGAGATAGAGATGCAGAGTCCCTGATAGAGAGCCACGGGGTCCCAGAGAGAGATGGAGAAAGAGAGATGCAGAGTCCCTGATAGGACGGTACGGGGTCCCAGAGAGATAGAGAGCGAGAGACAGATGCAGACCCTGATAGAGAGGCACGGGGTCCCAGAAAGTGAGATAGAGAGAGAGAGATGCAGTCCCTGATAGTGAGGCACGGGGGTCCCAGAGAGAGAGAGAGAGAGATGCAGAGTCCCTTATAGAGAGGCACGGGGTCCCAGAGAGAGAGAGAGAGATGCAGAGTCCCTGATAGAGAGGCACGGGTTCCCAGAGAGAGAGAGAGAGAGAGAGGGAGATGCTGAGTCCCTGATATAGAGGCACGGGGTCCCAGAGAGAGAGAGAGCGTGAGATGCAGAGTCCCTGATAGAGAGACACGGAGTCCCAGAGAGAGAGAGAGAGAGATGCAATCCCTGATAGAGAGGCACGGGGTCCCAGAGGAGAGAGAGAGATGCAGTCCCTGATAGTGAGGCACGGGGTCCCAGAGAGAGAGAGAGAGAGAGAGATGCAGAGTCTCTGATACAGAGGCACGGGGTCCCAGAGAGAGAGAGACAGAGATGTGAGTCCCTGATAGAGAGGCACGGGGTCCCAGAGAGAGAGAGATGCTGAGTCCCTGATAGAGAGGCACGGGGTCCCAGAGAGAGAGAGAGAGATGCAGAGTCCCTGATAGGAAGGGACGAGGTCCCAGAGAGAGAGAGATGCAGAGTCCCTGATAGAGAGGCACGGGGTCCCAGAGAGAGAGAGAGATGCAGAGTCCCTGATAGGAAGGCACGGGGTCCCAGAGAGATAGAGAGCGAGAGACAGATGCAGACCCTGATAGAGATGCACGCGGTCCAAGAGAGAGAGAGATGCAGAGTCCGTGATAGAGAGGCACGGGGTCCCAGAGAAAGAGAGAAAGATGCAGAGTCCCTGAAGGAGAGGCACGGGGTCCCAGAGAGAGAGAGATGCTGAGTCCCTGATAGAGAGGCACGGGGTCCCAGAGAGAGAGAGAGATGCAGAGTCCCTGATAGGAAGGCACGGGGTCCCCGAGAGATAGAGAGCGAGAGACAGATGCAGAGTCCCTGATAGAGAGGCACGGAGTCCCAGAGAGAGAGAGAGAGATGCAGAGTCCCTGATAGAGAGGCACGGGGTCCCAGAGAGAGAGAGAGAGAGAGAGAGAGATGCTGAGTCCCTGATAGAGAGTCACGGGGTCCCAGAGAGAGAGAGAGCGGGAGATGCAGAGTCCCTGATAGAGAGGCACGGGGTCCCAGAGAGAGATGGAGGGAGAGCGATGCAGAGTCCCTGATAGGAAGGCACGGGGTCCCCGAGAGATAGAGAGCGAGAGACAGATGCAGACCCTTATAGAGAGGCACGCGGTCCAAGAGAGAGAGAGATGCAGAGTCCGTGATAGAGAGGCATGGGGTCCCAGAGAGAGAGATAGAGAGAGAGAGAGATGCAGTCCCTGATAGAGAGGCACGGGGTCCCAGAGAGAGATAGAGATGCAGAGTCCCTGATAGAGAGCCACGGGGTCCCAGAGAGAGATGGAGAAAGAGAGATGCAGAGTCCCTGATAGGACGGCACGGGGTCCCAGAGAGATAGAGAGCGAGAGACAGATGCAGACCCTGATAGAGAGGCACGCGGTCCAAGAGAGAGAGAGATGCAGAGTCCCTGATAGAGAGGCACGGGGTCCCAGAGAGTGAGATAGAGAGAGAGAGATGCAGTCCCTGATAGTGAGGCACGGGGTCCCAGAGAGAGAGAGAGAGAGATGCAGAGTCCCTGATAGAGAGGCAAGGGGTCCCAGAGAGAGAGAGAGAGATGCAGAGTCCCTGATAGAGAGGCACGGGTTCCCAGAGAGAGAGAGAGAGAGAGAGAGAGATGCTGAGTCCCTGATAGAGAGGCACGGGGGTCCCAGAGAGAGAGAGAGCGGGAGATGCAGAGTCCGTGATAGAGAGGCACGGAGTCCCAGAGAGAGAGAGAGAGAGATGCAATCCCTGATAGAGAGGCACGGGGTCCCAGAGGAGAGAGAGAGATGCAGTCCCTGATAGTGAGGCACGGGGTCCCAGAGAGAGAGAGAGAGAGAGAGATGCAGAGTCTCTGATACAGAGGCACGGTGTCCCAGAGAGAGAGAGAGAGCAATGCAGAATCCCTGATAGAGAGGGTCAGGGTCCCAGAGAGAGAGAGACAGAGATGTCAGTCCCTGATAGAGAGGCACGGGGTCCCAGAGAGAGAGAGATGCTGAGTCCCTGATAGAGAGGCACGGGGTCCCAGAGAGAGAGAGAGAGATGCAGAGTCCCTGATAGGAAGGGACGAGGTCCCAGAGAGAGAGAGATGCAGAGTCCCTGATAGAGAGGCACGGGGTCCCAGAGAGAGAGAGAGATGCAGAGTCCCTGATAGGAAGGCACGGGGTCCCAGAGAGATAGAGAGCGAGAGACAGATGCAGACCCTGATAGAGATGCACGCGGTCCAAGAGAGAGAGAGATGCAGAGTCCGTGATAGAGAGGCACGGGGTCCCAGAGAAAGAGAGAAAGATGCAGAGTCCCTGATAGAGAGGCACGGGGTCCCAGAGAGAGAGAGAGATGCAGAGTCCCTGATAGGAAGGCACGGGGTCCCCGAGAGATAGAGAGCGAGAGACAGATGCAGAGTCCCTGATAGAGCGGCACGGGGTCCCAGAGAGAGAGAGAGAGATGCAGAGTCCCTGATAGAGAGGCACGGGGTCCCAGAGAGAGAGAGAGAGAGAGAGAGAGATGCTGAGTCCCTGATAGAGAGGCACGGGGTCCCAGAGAGAGAGAGAGCGGGAGATGCAGAGTCCCTGATAGAGAGGCACGGGGTCCCAGAGAGAGAGAGAGAGATGCAATCCCTGATTGAGAGGCACGGGGTCCCAGAGGAGAGAGAGAGATGCAGTCCCTGATAGTGAGGCACGGGGTCCCAGAGAGAGAGAGAGAGAGAGAGAGAGAGAGATGCAGAGTCTCTGATACAGAGGCACGGGGTCCCAGAGAGAGAGAGAGAGCAATGCAGAATCCCTGATGGAGAGGGTCGGGGTCCCAGAGAGAGAGACAGAGATGTGAGTCCCTGATAGAGAGGCACGGGGTCCCAGAGAGAGAGAGATGCTGAGTCCCTGATAGAGAGGCACCGGGTCCCAGAGAGAGAGAGATGCTGAGTCCCTGATAGAGAGGCACCGGGTCCCAGAGAGAGAGAGAGAGATGCATAGTCCCTGATAGGAAGGGACGAGGTCCCAGAGAGAGAGAGATGCAGAGTCCCTGATAGAGAGGCACGGGGTCCCAGAGAGAGAGAGAGATGCAGAGTCCCTTATAGGAAGGCACGGGGTCCCAGAGAGATAGAGAGCGAGAGACAGATGCAGACCCTGATAGAGATGCACGCGGTCCAAGAGAGAGAGAGATGCAGAGTCCGTGATAGAGAGGCACGGGGTCCCAGAGAAAGAGAGAAAGATGCAGAGTCCCTGAAGGAGAGGCACGGAGTCCCAGAGAGAGAGAGATGCTGAGTCCCTGATAGAGAGGCATGGGGTCCCAGAGAGAGAGAGAGATGCAGAGTCCCTGATAGGAAGGCACGGGGTCCCCGAGAGATAGAGAGCGAGAGACAGATGCAGACCCTGATAGAGAGGCACGCGGTCCAAGAGAGAGAGAGATGCAGAGTCCCTGATAGTGAGGCACGGGGTCCCAGAGAGAGAGAGAGAGAGATGCAGAGTCCCTGATAGAGAGGCACGGGGGTCCCAGAGAGAGAGAGAGAGAGAGAGAGAGATAGATGCTGAGTCCCTGATAGAGAGGCACGGGGTCCCAGAGAGAGAGAGAGCGGGAGATGCAGAGTCCCTGATAGAGAGGCACGGGGTCCCAGAGAGAGAGAGAGAGAGAGATGCAATCCCTGATAGAGAGGCACAGGGTCCCAGAGAGAGAGAGAGAGATGCTGAATCCCTGATAGAGAGGCACGGGGTCCCAGAGAGAGAGAGAGAGATGCAGAGTCCCTGATAGGAAGGGACGAGGTCCCAGAGAGAGAGAGATGCTGAGTCCCTGATAGAGAGGCATGGGGTCCCAGAGAGAGAAAGATGCAGAGTCCCTGATAGGAAGGGACGAGGTCCCAGAGAGAGAGAGATGCAGAGTCCCTGATAGGAAGGGACGAGGTCCCAGAGAGAGAGAGATGCAGAGTCCCTGATAGAGAGGCACGGGGTCCCAGAGAGAGAAAGATGCAGAGTCCCTGATAGGAAGGGACGAGGTCCCAGAGAGAGAGAGATGCAGAGTCCCTGATAGGAAGGGACGAGGTCCCAGAGAGAGAGAGATGCAGAGTCCCTGATAGAGAGGCACGGGGTCCCGAGAGAGAGAGAGAGAGAGAGAGAGAGAGAGAGAGAGAGAGAGAGAGATGCAGTCCCTGATAGAGAGGCATGGTGTCCCAGAGAGAGAGAGAGATGTAGAGTCCCTGATAGAGAGGCATGGGGTCCCAGTGAGAGAGAGAGATGTAGAGTCCCTGATAGAGAGGCATGGGGTCCCAGAGAGAGAAAGATGCAGAGTCCCTGATAGAGAGGCACGGGGTCCCAGAGAAAGAGAGAGAGATGCAGAGTCCCTGAAGGAGAGGCACCGGGTCCCAGAGAGAGAGAGAGAGAGAGACAGATGCAGAGTCCCTGATAGGAAGACACGGGGTGCCAGAGAGATAGAGAGCGAGAGACAGATGCAGACGCTGATAGAGAGGCACGCGGTCCAAGAGAGAGAGAGATGCAGAGAGGCACGGGGTCCCAGAGAGAGAGAGAGAGAGATGCAGAGTCTCTGATACAGAGGCAAGGGGTCCCAGAGAGAGAGAGAGCGCGATGCAGAATCCCTGATAGAGAGGGTCGGGGTCCCAGAGAGAGAGAGAGAGAGATGTGAGTCCCTGATAGAGAGGCACGGGGTCCCAGAGAGAGAGAGATGCTGAGTCCCTGATAGAGAGGCACGGGGTCCCAGACTGAGAAAGAGATGCAGAGTCCCTGATAGAGAGGCACGGGGTCCCAGAGAGAGAGAGAGAGCGATGCAAAATCCCTGATAGAGAGGCACGGGGTCCCAGAGAGAGAGAGAGAGAGATATGCAGAGTCCCTGAGAGAGAGGCACGGGGTCGCAGAGAGAGAGAGAGAGAGAGAGATGCTGAGTCCCTGATAGAGAGGCACGGGGTCCCAGAGAGAGATAGAGATGCAGAGTCCCTGATAGAGAGCCACGGGGTCCCAGAGAGAGATGGAGAGAGAGATGCAGAGTCCCTGATAGGAAGGCACAGGGTCCCAGAGAGATAGAGAGCGAGAGACAGATGCAGACCCTGATAGAGAGACACGCGGTCCAAGAGAGAGAGAGATGCAGAGTCCCTGATAGAGAGGCACGGGGTCCCAGAGAGTGAGATAGAGAGAGAGAGATGCAGTCCCTGATAGTGAGGCACGGGGTCCCAGAGAGAGAGAGAGAGAGAAATGCAATCCCTGATAGTGTGGCACGGGGTCCCAGAGAGAGAGAGAGGGAGATGCAGAGTCTCTGATACAGAGGCACGGGGTCCCAGAGAGAGAGAGAGAGAGATGCTGAGTCCCTGATAGAGAGGCACGGGGTCCCAGAGAGAGAGAGAGAGATGCAGAGTCCCTGATAGGAAGGGACGAGGTCCCAGAGAGAGAGAGATGCAGAGTCCCTGATAGAGAGGCACGGGGTCCCAGAGAGAGAAAGATGCAGAGTCCCTGATAGGAAGGGACGAGGTCCCAGAGAGAGAGAGATGCAGAGTCCCTGATAGGAAGGGACGAGGTCCCAGAGAGAGAGAGATGCAGAGTCCCTGATAGAGAGGCACGGGGTCCCAGAGAGAGAGAGAGAGAGAGAGAGTGATGCAGTCCCTGATAGAGAGGCATGGTGTCCCAGAGAGAGAGAGAGATGTAGAGTCCCTGATAGAGAGGCATGGGGTCCCAGTGAGAGAGAGAGATGTAGAGTCCCTGATAGAGAGGCATGGGGTCCCAGAGAGAGAGAGATGCAGAGTCCCTGATAGAGAGGCACGGGGTCCCAGAGAAAGAGAGAGAGATGCAGAGTCCCTGAAGGAGAGGCACCGGGTCCCAGAGAGAGAGAGAGAGAGAGACAGATGCAGAGTCCCTGATAGGAAGACACGGGGTGCCAGAGAGATAGAGAGCGAGAGACAGATGCAGACGCTGATAGAGAGGCACACGGTCCAAGAGAGAGAGAGATGCAGAGTCCCTGATAGAGAGCCAAGGGGTCCCAGAGAGAGAGATAGAGAGAGAGAGATGCAGTCCCTGATAGTGAGGCACGGGGTCCCAGAGAAGGAGAGAGAGAGATGCAGAGTCTCTGATACAGAGGCACGGGGTCCCAGAGAGAGAGAGAGCGTGATGCAGAATCCCTGATAGAGAGGCACGGGGTCCCAGAGAGAGAGAGAGATGCAGAGTCCCTGATAGAGAGCCACGGGGTCCCAGAGAGAGATGGAGACAGAGATGCAGAGTCCCTGATAGGAAGGCACAGGGTCCCAGAGAGATAGAGAGCGAGAGACAGATGCAGACCCTGATAGAGAGGCACGCGGTCCAAGAGAGAGAGAGATGCAGAGTCCCTGATAGAGAGGCACGGGGTCCCAGAGAGTGAGATAGAGAGAGAGAGATGCAGTGCCTGATAGTGAGGCACGGGGTCCCAGAGAGAGAGAGAGAGAGAAATGCAATCCCTGATAGTGTGGCACGGGGTCCCAGAGAGAGAGAGAGGGAGATGCAGAGTCTCTGATACAGAGGCACGGGGTCCCAGAGAGAGAGAGAGAGAGATGCAGAGTCCCTGATAGAGAGGCACGGGGTCCCAGAGAGAGAGAGAGAGATGCAGAGTCCCTGATAGAGAGGCACGGGGTCCCAGAGAGAGAGAGAGAGAGAGAGATGCTGAGTCCCTGATAGAGAGGCACGGGGTCCCAGAGAGAGAGAGAGCGGGAGATGCAGAGTCCCTGATAGAGAGGCACGGGGTCCCAGAGAGAGAGAGAGAGAGATGCAATCCCTGATAGAAAGGCACGGGGTCCCAGAGGAGAGAGAGAGATGCAGTCCCTGATAGTGAGGCACGGGGTCCCAGAGAGAGAGAGAGAGAGAGAGAGATGCAGAGTCTCTGATACAGAGGCACGGGGTCCCAGAGAGAGAGAGAGAGCAATGCTGAATCCCTGATAGAGAGGCACGGGGTCCCAGAGAGAGAGAGATGCTGAGTCCCTGATAGAGAGGCACGGGGTCCCAGAGAGAGAGAGAGAGATGCAGAGTCCCTGATAGGAAGGGACGAGGTCCCAGAGAGAGAGAGATGCAGAGTCCCTGATAGAGAGGCACGGGGTCCCAGAGAGAGAAAGATGCAGAGTCCCTGATAGGAAGGGACGAGGTCCCAGAGAGAGAGAGATGCAGAGTCCCTGATAGGAAGGGACGAGGTCCCAGAGAGAGAGAGATGCAGAGTCCCTGATAGAGAGGCACGGGGTCCCAGAGAGAGAGAGAGAGAGAGAGAGATGCAGTCCCTGATAGAGAGGCATGGTGTCCCAGAGAGAGAGAGAGATGTAGAGTCCCTGATAGAGAGGCATGGGGTCCCAGTGAGAGAGAGAGATGTAGAGTCCCTGATAGAGAGGCATGGGGTCCCAGAGAGAGAGAGATGCAGAGTCCCTTATAGAGAGGCACGGGGTCCCAGAGAAAGAGAGAGAGATGCAGAGTCCCTGAAGGAGAGGCACCGGGTCCCAGAGAGAGAGAGAGAGAGAGACAGATGCAGAGTCCCTGATAGGAAGACACGGGGTGCCAGAGAGATAGAGAGCGAGAGACAGATGCAGACGCTGATAGAGAGGCACGCGGTCCAAGAGAGAGAGAGATGCAGAGAGGCACGGGGTCCCAGAGAGAGAGATAGAGAGAGAGAGATGCAGTCCCTGATAGTGAGGCACGGGGTCCCAGAGAAAGAGAGAGAGAGATGCAGAGTCTCTGATACAGAGGCACGGGGTCCCAGAGAGAGAGAGAGCGCGATGCAGAATCCCTGATAGAGAGGGTCGGGGTCCCAGAGAGAGAGAGAGAGAGATGTGAGTCCCTGATAGAGAGGCACGGGGTCCCAGAGAGAGAGAGAGATGCTGAGTCCCTGATAGAGAGGCACGGGGTCCCAGACTGAGAGAGAGATGCAGAGTCCCTGATAGAGAGGCACGGGGTCCCAGAGAGAGAGAGAGAGCGATGCAGAATCCCTGATAGAGAGGCACGGGGTCCCAGAGAGAGAGAGAGAGAGATATGCAGAGTCCCTGAGAGAGAGGCACGGGGTCCCAGAGAGAGAGAGAGAGAGAGATGCTGAGTCCCTGATAGAGAGGCACGTGGTCCCAGAGAGAGATAGAGATGCAGAGTCCCTGATAGAGAGCCACGGGGTCCCAGAGAGAGATGGATAGAGAGATGCAGAGTCACTGATAGGAAGGCACAGGGTCCCAGAGAGATAGAGAGCGAGAGACAGATGCAGACCCTGATAGAGAGGCACGCGGTCCAAGAGAGAGAGAGATGCAGAGTCCCTGATAGAGAGGCACGGGGTCCCAGAGAGTGAGATAGAGAGAGAGAGATGCAGTCCCTGAAAGTGAGGCACGGGGTCCCAGAGAGAGAGAGAGAGAGAGAAATGCAATCCCTGATAGTGTGGCACGGGGTCCCAGAGAGAGAGAGAGGGAGATGCAGAGTCTCTGATACAGAGGCACGGGGTCCCAGAGAGAGAGAGAGAGAGATGCAGAGTCCCTTATAGAGAGGCACGGGGTCCCAGAGAGAGAGAGAGAGAGATGCAGAGTCCCTGATAGAGAGGCACGGGGTCCCAGAGAGAGAGAGAGATGCTGAGTCCCTGATAGAGAGCCACGGGGTCCCAGAGAGAGAGAGAGCGGGAGATGCAGAGTCCCTGATAGAGAGGCACGGGGTCCCAGAGAGAGAGAGAGAGAGATGCAATCCCTGATAGAGAGGCACGGGGTCCCAGACAGAGAGAGAAAGCAATGCTGAATCCTTGATAGAGAGGCACGGGGTCCCAGAGAGAGAGAGATGCTGAGTCCCTGATAGAGAGGCACAGGGTCCCAGAGAGAGAGAGAGAGATGCAGAGTCCCTGATAGGAAGGGACGAGGTCCCAGAGAGAGAGAGAATCAGAGTCCCTGATAGAGAGGCACGGGGTCCCAGAGAGAGAAAGATGCAGAGTCCCTGATAGGAAGGGACGAGGTCCCAGAGAGAGAGAGATGCAGAGTCCCTGATAGGAAGGGACGAGGTCCCAGAGAGAGAGAGATGCAGAGTCCCTGATAGAGAGGCACGGGGTCCCAGAGAGAGAGAGAGAGAGAGAGAGATGCAGTCCCTGATAGAGAGGCATGGTGTCCCAGAGAGAGAGAGAGATGTAGAGTCCCTGATAGAGAGGCATGGGGTCCCAGTGAGAGAGAGAGATGTAGAGTCCCTGATAGAGAGGCATGGGGTCCCAGAGAGAGAGAGATGCAGAGTCCCTGATAGAGAGGCACGGGGTCCCAGAGAAAGTGAGAGAGATGCAGAGTCCCTGAAGGAGAGGCACCGGGTCCCAGAGAGAGAGAGAGAGAGAGACAGATGCAGAGTCCCTGATAGGAAGACACGGGGTGCCAGAGAGATAGAGAGCGAGAGACAGATGCAGACGCTGATAGAGAGGCACGCGGTCCAAGAGAGAGAGAGATGCAGAGTCCCTGATAGAGAGGCACGGGGTCCCAGACTGAGAGAGAGATGCAGAGTCCCTGATAGAGAGGCACGGGGTCCCAGAGAGAGAGAGAGAGCGATGCAGAATCCCTGATAGAGAGGCACGGGGTCCCAGAGAGAGAGAGAGAGAGATATGCAGAGTCCCTGAGAGAGAGGCACGGGGTCCCAGAGAGAGAGAGAGAGAGAGATGCGGAGTCCCTGATAGAGAGGCACGGGGTCCCAGAGAGAGATAGAGATGCAGAGTCCCTGATAGAGAGCCACGGGGTCCCAGAGAGAGATGGAGAGAGAGATGCAGAGTCCCTGATAGGAAGGCACACGGTCCCAGAGAGATAGAGAGCGAGAGACAGATGCAGACCCTGATAGAGAGGCACGCGGTCCAAGAGAGAGAGAGATGCAGTGTCCCTGATAGAGAGGCACGGGGTCCCAGAGAGTGAGATAGAGAGAGAGAGATGCAGTCCCTGATAGTGAGGCACGGGGTCCCAGAGAGAGAGAGAGAGAGAAATGCAATCCCTGATAGTGTGGCACGGGGTCCCAGAGAGAGAGAGAGAGAGATGCAGAGTCTCTGATACAGAGGCACGGGGTCCCAGAGAGAGAGAGAGAGCGATGCAGAATCCCTGATAGAGAGGGTCAGGGTCCCAGTGAGAGAGAGAGAGATGTGAGTCCCTGATAGAGAGGCACGGGCTCCCAGAGAGAGAGAGATGCAGAGTCACTGATAGAGAGGCACGGGGTCCCAGAGAGAGAGAGAGAGATGCAGAGTCCCTGATAGAGAGGCACGAGGTCCCAGAGAGAGAGAGATGCGGAGTCCCTGATAGAGAGGCACGGGGTCCCAGAGAGAGAGAGAGAGAGAGATGCAATCCCTGATAGAGAGGCACGGGGTCCCAGAGGAGAGAGAGAGATGCAGTCCCTGATAGTGAGGCACGGGGTCCCAGAGAGAGAGAGAGAGAGAGAGATGCAATCCCTGATAGAGAGGCACGGGGTCCCAGAGGAGAGAGAGAGATGCAGTCCCTGATAGTGAGGCACGGGGTCCCAGAGAGAGAGAGAGAGAGAGAGAGAGATGCAGAGTCTCTGATACAGAGGCACGGGGTCCCAGAGAGAGAGAGAGAGCGATGCAGAATCCCTGATAGAGAGGGTCGGGGGTCCCAGAGAGAGAGACAGAGATGTGAGTCCCTGATAGAGAGGCACGGGGTCCCAGAGAGAGAGAGAGAGATGCTGAGTCCCTGATAGGAAGGGAAGAGGTCCCAGAGAGAGAGAGATGCAGAGTCCCTGATAGAGAGGCACGGGGTCCCAGAGAGAGAAAGATGCAGAGTCCCTGATAGGAAGGGACGAGGTCCCAGAGAGAGAGAGATGCAGTCCCTGATAGAGAGGCATGGGGTCCCTGAGAAAGAGAGAGAGATGCAGAGTCCCTGAAGGAGAGGCACCGTGTCCCAGAGAGAGAGAGAGAGAGAGATGCAGAGTCCCTGATAGGAAGGCACAGAGTCCCAGTAAGAGAGAGATGCAGAGTCCCTGATAGAGAGGCACGGGGGTCCCAGAGAAAGAGAGAGACATGCAGAGTCCCTGATAGAGAGGCACGGGGTCCCAGAGAGAGAGAGATGGAGAGTCCCTGATAGAGAGGCACGGGGGTCCCAGTGAGAGAGAGAGAGAGAGAGAGAGTGAGAGAGAGAGAGAGATGCAGAGTCCCTGATAGAGAGGCACGGGGTCCCAGAGAGAGAGAGATGCAGAGACCCTGATAGCGAGGCATGGGGTCCCAGAGAGAGAGAGGGAGAGAGAGAGAGAGATGCAGAGTCCCTGATCGAGAGGCTCGGGGTCCCAGAGAGAGAGAGAGAGAGAGAGATGCAGAGTCCCAGATAGGAAGGCACGGAGTCCCAGAAAGAGAGAGAGAGAGAGAGCTGCAGAGTCCCAGATAGGAAGGCACGGAGTCCCAGAAAGAGAGAGATGCAGAGTCCCTGATAGAGAGGCATGGGGTCCCAGAGAGAGAGAGATGCAGATTCCCTGATAGAGAGGCACGGGGTCCCAGAGAGAGAGAGAGAGAGAGAGAGAGAGAGAGAGATGCAGAGTCCCTGATAGAGAGGCACGGGGTCCCAGAGAGAGAGAGAGAGAGAGAGACAGATGCAGACGCTGATAGAGAGGCACGGGGTCCCAGAGAGAGAGAGAGATGGAGATTCCCTGATATAGAGGCACGGGGTCCCAGAGAAAGAGAGAGAGATGCAGAGTCCCTGATAGAGAGGCACGGGGTCCCAGAGAGAGAGAGATGGAGAGTCCCTGAAAGAGAGGCACGGGGTCCCTGTGAGAGAGAGAGAGAGAGAGAGTGATGGAGAGAGAGAGAGAGAGATGCAGAGTCCCTGATAGAGAGGCACGGGGTCCCAGAGAGAGAGAGAGAGAGAGAGATGCAGAGTCCCTGATAGAGAGGCATGGGTTCCCACAGAGAGAGAGAGAGAGAGATACAGCGAGAGAGAGAGAGAGATGTAGAGACCCTGATAGAGAGGCACGGGGGTCCCAGAGAGAGAGAGATGCAGAGACCCTGATAGAGAGGCGTGGGGTCCCAGAGAGAGAGAGATGCAGATTCCCTGATAGAGAGGCACGGGGTCCCAGAGCGAGAGAGAGAGAGAGAGAGTGAGAGAGATGCAGAATCCCTGATAGAGAGGGTCGGGGTCCCAGAGAGAGAGACAGAGATGTGAGTCCCTGATAGAGAGGCACGGGGTCCCAGAGAGAGAGAGATGCTGAGTCCCTGTTAGAGAGGCACGGGGTCCCAGAGAGAGAGAGATGCTGAGTCCCTGTTAGAGAGGCACGGGGTCCCAGAGAGAGAGAGAGATGCTGAGTCCCTGATAGGAAGGGAAGAGGTCCCAGAGAGAGAGAGATGCAGAGTCCCTGATAGAGAGGCACGGGGTCCCAGAGAGAGAAAGATGCAGAGTCCCTGATAGGAAGGGACGAGGTCCCAGAGAGAGAGAGATGCAGAGTCCCTGATAGAGAGGCACGGGGTCCCTGAGAAAGAGAGAGAGATGCAGAGTCCCTGAAGGAGAGGCACCGGGTCCCAGAGAGAGAGAGAGAGAGAGAGAGATGCAGAGTCCCTGATAGGAAGGCACAGAGTCCCAGTAAGAGAGAGATGCAGAGTCCCTGATAGAGAGGCACGGGGTCCCAGAGAAAGAGAGAGAGATGCAGAGTCCCTGATAGAGAGGCACGGGGTCCCAGAGAGAGAGAGATGGAGAGTCCCTGATAGAGAGGCACGGGGTCCCAGTGAGAGAGAGAGAGAGAGAGAGAGTGAGAGAGAGAGAGAGATGCAGAGTCCCTGATAGAGAGGCACGGGGTCCCAGAGAGAGAGAGATGCAGAGACCCTGATAGCGAGGCATGGGGTCCTAGAGAGAGAGAGAGAGAGAGAGAGAGATGCAGAGTCCCTGATCGAGAGGCACGGGGTCCCAGAGAGAGAGAGAGAGAGAGAGATGCAGACTCCCAGATAGGAAGGCACGGAGTCCCAGAAAGAGAGAGATGCAGAGTCCCTGATAGAGAGGCATGGGGTCCCAGAGAGAGAGAGATGCAGATTCCCTGATAGAGAGGCACGGGGTCCCAGAGAGAGAGAGAGAGAGAGAGATGCCGAGTCCCTGATAGAGAGGCACGGGGTCCCAGAGAGAGAGAGAGAGAGAGAGATGCAGAGTCCCTGATAGAGAGGCATGGGGTCCCACAGAGAGAGAGAGAGAGAGATGCAGAGTCCCTGATAGAGAGGCACAGGGTCCAAAGAGAGAGAGAGAGAGATGCAGAGTCCCTGATAGAGAGACACGGGGTCCCAGAGAGAGAGAGAGAGAGAGAGAGATGCAGAGTCACTGATAGAGAGGCACGGGGTCCCAGAGAGAGAGAGAGAGATGCAGAGTCCCTGATAGAGAGGCACGACGTCCCAGAGAGAGAGAGATGCAGAGTCTCTGATAGAGAGGCACGGGGTCCCAGAGAGAGAGAGAGAGAGAGAGAGAGAGAGATGCGGAGACCATGATAGAGAGGCACGGCGTCCCAGAGAGAGAGAGAGATATGCAGAGTCCCTGATAGAGAGGCACGGGGTCCCAGAGAGAGAGAGAGAGGGAGATGCAGAGTCCCTGAAAGAGAGGCACGGGGTCCCAGAGAGAGAGAGAGGGAGAGGCACGGGGTCCCTGAGAAAGAGAGAGAGATGCAGTCCCTGAAGGAGAGGCACCGTGTCCCAGAGAGAGAGAGAGAGAGAGATGCAGAGTCCCTGATAGGAAGGCACAGAGTCCCAGTAAGAGAGAGATGCAGAGTCCCTGATAGAGAGGCACGGGGTCCCAGAGAAAGAGAGAGAGATGCAGAGTCCCTGATAGAGAGGCACGGGGTCCCAGAGAGAGAGAGATGGAGAGTCCCTGATAGAGAGGCACGGGGTCCCAGTGAGAGAGTGAGAGAGAGAGAGAGTGAGAGAGAGAGAGAGATGCAGAGTCCCTGATAGAGAGGCACGGGGTCCCAGAGAGAGAGAGATGCAGAGACCCTGATAGCGAGGCATGGGGTCCCAGAGAGAGAGAGGGAGAGAGAGAGAGAGATGCAGAGTCCCTGATCGAGAGGCTCGGGGTCCCAGAGAGAGAGAGAGAGAGAGAGATGCAGAGTCCCAGATAGGAAGGCACGGAGTCCCAGAAAGAGAGAGAGAGAGAGAGATGCAGAGTCCCAGATAGGAAGGCACGGAGTCCCAGAAAGAGAGAGATGCAGAGTCCCTGATAGAGAGGCATGGGGTCCCAGAGAGAGAGAGATGCAGATTCCCTGATAGAGAGGCACGGGGTCCCAGAGAGAGAGAGAGAGAGAGAGAGAGAGAGAGATGCAGAGTCCCTGATAGAGAGGCACGGGGTCCCAGAGAAAGAGAGAGACATGCAGAGTCCCTGATAGAGAGGCACGGGGTCCCAGAGAGAGAGAGATGGAGAGTCCCTGATAGAGAGGCACGGGGGTCCCAGTGAGAGAGAGAGAGAGAGAGAGAGTGAGAGAGAGAGAGAGATGCAGAGTCCCTGATAGAGAGGCACGGGGTCCCAGAGAGAGAGAGATGCAGAGACCCTGATAGCGAGGCATGGGGTCCCAGAGAGAGAGAGGGAGAGAGAGAGAGAGATGCAGAGTCCCTGATCGAGAGGCTTGGGGTCCCAGAGAGAGAGAGAGAGAGAGAGATGCAGAGTCCCAGATAGGAAGGCACGGAGTCCCAGAAAGAGAGAGAGAGAGAGAGATGCAGAGTCCCAGATAGGAAGGCACGGAGTCCCAGAAAGAGAGAGATGCAGAGTCCCTGATAGAGAGGCATGGGGTCCCAGAGAGAGAGAGATGCAGATTCCCTGATAGAGAGGCACGGGGTCCCAGAGAGAGAGAGAGAGAGAGAGAGAGAGAGAGATGCAGAGTCCCTGATAGAGAGGCACGGGGTCCCAGAGAGAGAGAGAGAGAGAGAGACAGATGCAGACGCTGATAGAGAGGCACGGGGTCCCAGAGAGAGAGAGAGATGGAGATTCCCTGATATAGAGGCACGGGGTCCCAGAGAAAGAGAGAGAGATGCAGAGTCCCTGATAGAGAGGCACGGGGTCCCAGAGAGAGAGAGATGGAGAGTCCCTGAAAGAGAGGCACGGGGTCCCTGTGAGAGAGAGAGAGAGAGAGAGTGATGGAGAGAGAGAGAGAGAGATGCAGAGTCCCTGATAGAGAGGCACGGGGTCCCAGAGAGAGAGAGAGAGAGAGAGATGCAGAGTCCCTGATAGAGAGGCATGGGAACCCACAGAGAGAGAGAGAGAGAGATACAGCGAGAGAGAGAGAGAGATGTAGAGACCCTGATAGAGAGGCACGGGGTCCCAGAGAGAGAGAGATGCAGAGACCCTGATAGAGAGGCGTGGGGTCCCAGAGAGAGAGAGATGCAGATTCCCTGATAGAGAGGCACGGGGTCCCAGAGCGAGAGAGAGAGAGAGAGAGTGAGAGAGATGCAGAATCCCTGATAGAGAGGGTCGGGGTCCCAGAGAGAGAGACAGAGATGTGAGTCCCTGATAGAGAGGCACGGGGTCCCAGAGAGAGAGAGATGCTGAGTCCCTGTTAGAGAGGCACGGGGTCCCAGAGAGAGAGAGATGCTGAGTCCCTGTTAGAGAGGCACGGGGTCCCAGAGAGAGAGAGAGATGCTGAGTCCCTGATAGGAAGGGAAGAGGTCCCAGAGAGAGAGAGATGCAGAGTCCCTGATAGAGAGGCACGGGGTCCCAGAGAGAGAAAGATGCAGAGTCCCTGATAGGAAGGGACGAGGTCCCAGAGAGAGAGAGATGCAGAGTCCCTGATAGAGAGGCACGGGGTCCCTGAGAAAGAGAGAGAGATGCAGAGTCCCTGAAGGAGAGGCACCGGGTCCCAGAGAGAGAGAGAGAGAGAGAGATGCAGAGTCCCTGATAGGAAGGCACAGAGTCCCAGTAAGAGAGAGATGCAGAGTCCCTGATAGAGAGGCACGGGGTCCCAGAGAAAGAGAGAGAGATGCAGAGTCCCTGATAGAGAGGCACGGGGTCCCAGAGAGAGACAGATGCAGACGCTGATAGAGAGGCACGGGGTCCCAGAGAGAGAGAGAGATGGAGATTCCCTGATATAGAGGCACGGGGTCCCAGAGAAAGAGAGAGAGATGCAGAGTCCCTGATAGAGAGGCACGGGGTCCCAGAGAGAGAGAGATGGAGAGTCCCTGAAAGAGAGGCACGGGGTCCCTGTGAGAGAGAGAGAGAGAGAGAGTGATGGAGAGAGAGAGAGAGAGATGCAGAGTCCCTGATAGAGAGGCACGGGGTCCCAGAGAGAGAGAGAGAGAGATGTAGAGTCCCTGATAGAGAGGCATGGGTTCCCACAGAGAGAGAGAGAGAGAGATACAGCGAGAGAGAGAGAGAGATGTAGAGACCCTGATAGAGAGGCACGGGGTCCCAGAGAGAGAGAGATGCAGAGACCCTGATAGAGAGGCGTGGGGTCCCAGAGAGAGAGAGATGCAGATTCCCTGATAGAGAGGCACGGGGTCCCAGAGAGAGAGAGAGAGAGAGAGAGAGAGAGAGAGATGCAGAATCCCTGATAGAGAGGGTCGGGGTCCCAGAGAGAGAGACAGAGATGTGAGTCCCTGATAGAGAGGCACGGGGTCCCAGAGAGAGAGAGATGCTGAGTCCCTGTTAGAGAGGCACGGGATCCCAGAGAGAGAGAGAGATGCTGAGTCCCTGATAGGAAGGGAAGAGGTCCCAGAGAGAGAGAGATGCAGAGTCCCTGATAGAGAGGCACGGGGTCCCAGAGAGAGAGAGAGATGCAGAGTCCCTGATAGGAAGGGACGAGGTCCCAAAGAGTGAGAGATGCTGAGTCCCTGATAGAGAGGCACGGGGTCCCAGAGAGAGAAAGATGCAGAGTCCCTGATAGGAAGGGACGAGGTCCCAGAGAGAGAGAGATGCAGAGTCCCTGATAGAGAGGCACGGGGTCCCTGAGAAAGAGAGAGAGATGCAGAGTCCCTGAAGGAGAGGCACCGGGTCCCAGAGAGAGAGAGAGAGAGAGATGCAGAGTCCCTGATAGGAAGGCACAGAGTCCCAGTAAGAGAGAGATGCAGAGTCCCTGATAGAGAGGCACGGGGTCCCAGAGAAAGAGAGAGAGATGCAGAGTCCCTGATAGAGAGGCACGGGGTCCCAGAGAGAGAGAGATGGAGAGTCCCTGATAGAGAGGCACGGGGTCCCAGTGAGAGAGAGAGAGAGAGAGAGAGTGAGAGAGAGAGAGAGATGCAGAGTCCCTGATAGAGAGGCACGGGGGTCCCAGAGAGAGAGAGATGCAGAGACCCTGATAGCGAGGCATGGGGTCCTAGAGAGAGAGAGAGAGAGAGAGAGAGATGCAGAGTCCCTGATCGAGAGGCACGGGGTCCCAGAGAGAGAGAGAGAGAGAGAGATGCAGAGTCCCAGATAGGAAGGCACGGAGTCCCAGAAAGAGAGAGATGCAGAGTCCCTGATAGAGAGGCATGGGGTCCCAGAGAGAGAGAGATGCAGATTCCCTGATAGAGAGGCACGGGGTCCCAGAGAGAGAGAGAGAGAGAGAGATGCAGAGTCCCTGATAGAGAGGCACGGGGTCCCAGAGAGAGAGAGAGAGAGAGAGAGACAGATGCAGACGCTGATAGAGAGGCACGGGGTCCCAGAGAGAGAGAGAGATGGAGATTCCCTGATAGAGAGGCACGGGGTCCCAGAGAAAGAGAGAGAGATGCAGAGTCCCTGATAGAGTGGCACGGGGGTCCCAGAGAGAGAGAGATGGAGAGTCCCTGAAAGAGAGGCACGGGGTCCCTGTGAGAGAGAGAGAGAGAGAGAGTGATGGAGAGAGAGAGAGAGAGATGCCGAGTCCCTGATAGAGAGGCACGGGGTCCCAGAGAGAGAGAGATGCAGAGACCCTGATAGAGAGGCGTGGGGTCCCAGAGAGAGAGAGATGCAGATTCCCTGATAGAGAGGCACGGGGTCCCAGAGAGAGAGAGAGAGAGAGAGAGAGAGAGAGAGAGAGAGAGATGCAGAATCCCTGATAGAGAGGGTCGGGGTCCCAGAGAGAGAGACAGAGATGTGAGTCCCTGATAGAGAGGCACGGGGTCCCAGAGAGAGAGAGATGCTGAGTCCCTGTTAGAGAGGCACGGGATCCCAGAGAGAGAGAGAGATGCTGAGTCCCTGATAGGAAGGGAAGAGGTCCCAGAGAGAGAGAGATGCAGAGTCCCTGATAGAGAGGCACGGGGTCCCAGAGAGAGAGAGAGAGAGAGAGATGCAGAGTCCCTGATAGAGAGGCATGGGTTCCCACAGAGAGAGAGAGAGAGAGATACAGCGAGAGAGAGAGAGAGATGTAGAGACCCTGATAGAGAGGCACGGGGTCCCAGAGAGAGAGAGATGCAGAGACCCTGATAGAGAGGCGTGGGGTCCCAGAGAGAGAGAGATGCAGATTCCCTGATAGAGAGGCACGGGGTCCCAGAGCGAGAGAGAGAGAGAGAGAGTGAGAGAGATGCAGAATCCCTGATAGAGAGGGTCGGGGTCCCAGAGAGAGAGACAGAGATGTGAGTCCCTGATAGAGAGGCACGGGGTCCCAGAGAGAGAGAGATGCTGAGTCCCTGTTAGAGAGGCACGGGGTCCCAGAGAGAGAGAGATGCTGAGTCCCTGTTAGAGAGGCACGGGGTCCCAGAGAGAGAGAGAGATGCTGAGTCCCTGATAGGAAGGGAAGAGGTCCCAGAGAGAGAGAGATGCAGAGTCCCTGATAGAGAGGCACGGGGTCCCAGAGAGAGAAAGATGCAGAGTCCCTGATAGGAAGGGACGAGGTCCCAGAGAGAGAGAGATGCAGAGTCCCTGATAGAGAGGCACGGGGTCCCTGAGAAAGAGAGAGAGATGCAGAGTCCCTGAAGGAG
Organism: Hemitrygon akajei; assembly: GCF_048418815.1. NCBI lineage: Eukaryota > Metazoa > Chordata > Chondrichthyes > Myliobatiformes > Dasyatidae > Hemitrygon > Hemitrygon akajei. The sequence continues at coordinate 181,176,450 of NC_133124.1, read as the reverse complement.
AGGCACCGGGTCCCAGAGAGAGAGAGAGAGAGAGAGATGCAGAGTCCCTGATAGGAAGGCACAGAGTCCCAGTAAGAGAGAGATGCAGAGTCCCTGATAGAGAGGCACGGGGTCCCAGAGAAAGAGAGAGAGATGCAGAGTCCCTGATAGAGAGGCACGGGGTCCCAGAGAGAGACAGATGCAGACGCTGATAGAGAGGCACGGGGTCCCAGAGAGAGAGAGAGATGGAGATTCCCTGATATAGAGGCACGGGGTCCCAGAGAAAGAGAGAGAGATGCAGAGTCCCTGATAGAGAGGCACGGGGTCCCAGAGAGAGAGAGATGGAGAGTCCCTGAAAGAGAGGCACGGGGTCCCTGTGAGAGAGAGAGAGAGAGAGAGTGATGGAGAGAGAGAGAGAGAGATGCAGAGTCCCTGATAGAGAGGCACGGGGTCCCAGAGAGAGAGAGAGAGAGATGTAGAGTCCCTGATAGAGAGGCATGGGTTCCCACAGAGAGAGAGAGAGAGAGATACAGCGAGAGAGAGAGAGAGATGTAGAGACCCTGATAGAGAGGCACGGGGTCCCAGAGAGAGAGAGATGCAGAGACCCTGATAGAGAGGCGTGGGGTCCCAGAGAGAGAGAGATGCAGATTCCCTGATAGAGAGGCACGGGGTCCCAGAGAGAGAGAGAGAGAGAGAGAGAGAGAGAGAGATGCAGAATCCCTGATAGAGAGGGTCGGGGTCCCAGAGAGAGAGACAGAGATGTGAGTCCCTGATAGAGAGGCACGGGGTCCCAGAGAGAGAGAGATGCTGAGTCCCTGTTAGAGAGGCACGGGATCCCAGAGAGAGAGAGAGATGCTGAGTCCCTGATAGGAAGGGAAGAGGTCCCAGAGAGAGAGAGATGCAGAGTCCCTGATAGAGAGGCACGGGGTCCCAGAGAGAGAAAGATGCAGAGTCCCTGATAGGAAGGGACGAGGTCCCAGAGAGAGAGAGATGCAGAGTCCCTGATAGAGAGGCACGGGGTCCCTGAGAAAGAGAGAGAGATGCAGAGTCCCTGAAGGAGAGGCACCGGGTCCCAGAGAGAGAGAGAGAGAGAGATGCAGAGTCCCTGATAGGAAGGCACAGAGTCCCAGTAAGAGAGAGATGCAGAGTCCCTGATAGAGAGGCACGGGGTCCCAGAGAAAGAGAGAGAGATGCAGAGTCCCTGATAGAGAGGCACGGGGTCCCAGAGAGAGAGAGATGGAGAGTCCCTGATAGAGAGGCACGGGGTCCCAGTGAGAGAGAGAGAGAGAGAGAGAGTGAGAGAGAGAGAGAGATGCAGAGTCCCTGATAGAGAGGCACGGGGGTCCCAGAGAGAGAGAGATGCAGAGACCCTGATAGCGAGGCATGGGGTCCTAGAGAGAGAGAGAGAGAGAGAGAGAGAGATGCAGAGTCCCTGATCGAGAGGCACGGGGTCCCAGAGAGAGAGAGAGAGAGAGAGATGCAGAGTCCCAGATAGGAAGGCACGGAGTCCCAGAAAGAGAGAGATGCAGAGTCCCTGATAGAGAGGCATGGGGTCCCAGAGAGAGAGAGATGCAGATTCCCTGATAGAGAGGCACGGGGTCCCAGAGAGAGAGAGAGAGAGAGATGCAGAGTCCCTGATAGAGAGGCACGGGGTCCCAGAGAGAGAGAGAGAGAGAGAGACAGATGCAGACGCTGATAGAGAGGCACGGGGTCCCAGAGAGAGAGAGAGATGGAGATTCCCTGATAGAGAGGCACGGCGTCCCAGAGAAAGAGAGAGAGATGCAGAGTCCCTGATAGAGTGGCACGGGGGTCCCAGAGAGAGAGAGATGGAGAGTCCCTGAAAGAGAGGCACGGGGTCCCTGTGAGAGAGAGAGAGAGAGAGAGAGTGATGGAGAGAGAGAGAGAGAGATGCCGAGTCCCTGATAGAGAGGCACGGGGTCCCAGAGAGAGAGAGAGAGAGAGAGATGCAGAGTCCCTGATAGAGAGGCATGGGGTCCCACAGAGAGAGAGAGAGAGAGATGCAGAGTCCCTGATAGAGAGGCACAGGGTCCAAAGAGAGAGAGAGAGAGATGCAGAGTCCCTGATAGAGAGACACGGGGTCCCAGAGAGAGAGAGAGAGAGAGAGAGATGCAGAGTCACTGATAGAGAGGCACGGGGTCCCATAGAGAGAGAGAGAGATGCAGAGTCCCTGATAGAGAGGCACGACGTCCCAGAGAGAGAGAGATGCAGAGTCTCTGATAGAGAGGCACGGGGTCCCAGAGAGAGAGAGAGAGAGAGAGAGAGAGAGAGATGCGGAGACCATGATAGAGAGGCACGGCGTCCCAGAGAGAGAGAGAGATATGCAGAGTCCCTGATAGAGAGGCACGGGGTCCCAGAGAGAGAGAGAGAGGGAGATGCAGAGTCCCTGAAAGAGAGGCACGGGGTCCCAGAGAGAGAGAGAGGGAGAGGCACGGGGTCCCTGAGAAAGAGAGAGAGATGCAGAGTCCCTGAAGGAGAGGCACCGTGTCCCAGAGAGAGAGAGAGAGAGAGATGCAGAGTCCCTGATAGGAAGGCACAGAGTCCCAGTAAGAGAGAGATGCAGAGTCCCTGATAGAGAGGCACGGGGTCCCAGAGAAAGAGAGAGAGATGCAGAGTCCCTGATAGAGAGGCACGGGGTCCCAGAGAGAGAGAGAAGGAGAGTCCCTGATAGAGAGGCACGGGGTCCCAGTGAGAGAGTGAGAGAGAGAGAGAGTGAGAGAGAGAGAGAGATGCAGAGTCCCTGATAGAGAGGCACGGGGTCCCAGAGAGAGAGAGATGCAGAGACCCTGATAGCGAGGCATGGGGTCCCAGAGAGAGAGAGGGATAGAGAGAGAGAGATGCAGAGTCCCTGATCGAGAGGCTCGGGGTCCCAGAGAGAGAGAGAGAGAGAGAGATGCAGAGTCCCAGATAGGAAGGCACGGAGTCCCAGAAAGAGAGAGAGAGAGAGAGATGCAGAGTCCCAGATAGGAAGGCACGGAGTCCCAGAAAGAGAGAGATGCAGAGTCCCTGATAGAGAGGCATGGGGTCCCAGAGAGAGAGAGATGCAGATTCCCTGATAGAGAGGCACGGGGTCCCAGAGAGAGAGAGAGAGAGAGAGATGCAGAGTCCCTGATAGAGAGGCACGGGGTCCCAGAGAGAGAGAGAGAGAGAGAGACAGATGCAGACGCTGATAGAGAGGCACGGGGTCCCAGAGAGAGAGAGAGATGGAGATTCCCTGATATAGAGGCACGGGGTCCCAGAGAAAGAGAGAGAGATGCAGAGTCCCTGATAGAGAGGCACGGGGTCCCAGAGAGAGAGAGATGGAGAGTCCCTGAAAGAGAGGCACGGGGTCCCTGTGAGAGAGAGAGAGAGAGAGAGTGATGGAGAGAGAGAGAGAGAGATGCAGAGTCCCTGATAGAGAGGCACGGGGTCCCAGAGAGAGAGAGAGAGAGAGAGATGTAGAGTCCCTGATAGAGAGGCATGGGTTCCCACAGAGAGAGAGAGAGAGAGATACAGCAAGAGAGAGAGAGAGATGTAGAGACCCTGATAGAGAGGCACGGGGTCCCAGAGAGAGAGAGATGCAGAGACCCTGATAGAGAGGCGTGGGGTCCCAGAGAGAGAGAGATGCAGATTCCCTGATAGAGAGGCACGGGGTCCCAGAGAGAGAGAGAGAGAGAGAGATGCAGAATCCCTGATAGAGAGGGTCGGGGTCCCAGAGAGAGAGACAGAGATGTGAGTCCCTGATAGAGAGGCACGGGGTCCCAGAGAGAGAGAGATGCTGAGTCCCTGTTAGAGAGGCACGGGATCCCAGAGAGAGAGAGAGATGCTGAGTCCCTGATAGGAAGGGAAGAGGTCCCAGAGAGAGAGAGATGCAGAGTCCCTGATAGAGAGGCACGGGGTCCCAGAGAGAGAAAGATGCAGAGTCCCTGATAGGAAGGGACGAGGTCCCAGAGAGAGAGAGATGCAGAGTCCCTGATAGAGAGGCACGGGGTCCCTGAGAAAGAGAGAGAGATGCAGAGTCCCTGAAGGAGAGGCACCGGGTCCCAGAGAGAGAGAGAGAGAGAGAGAGATGCAGAGTCCCTGATAGGAAGGCACAGAGTCCCAGTAAGAGAGAGATGCAGAGTCCCTGATAGAGAGGCACGGGGTCCCAGAGAAAGAGAGAGAGATGCAGAGTCCCTGATAGAGAGGCACGGGGTCCCAGAGAGAGAGAGATGGAGAGTCCCTGATAGAGAGGCACGGGGTCCCAGTGAGAGAGAGAGAGAGAGAGAGAGTGAGAGAGAGAGAGAGATGCAGAGTCCCTGATAGAGAGGCACGGGGTCCCAGAGAGTGAGAGATGCAGAGACCCTGATAGCGAGGCATGGGGTCCTAGAGAGAGAGAGAGAGAGATGCAGAGTCCCTGATCGAGAGGCACGGGGTCCCAGAGAGAGAGAGAGAGAGAGAGATGCAGAGTCCCAGATAGGAAGGCACGGAGTCCCAGAAAGAGAGAGATGCAGAGTCCCTGATAGAGAGGCATGGGGTCCCAGAGAGAGAGAGATGCAGATTCCCTGATAGAGAGGCACGGGGTCCCAGAGAGAGAGAGAGAGAGAGAGATGCAGAGTCCCTGATAGAGAGGCACGGGGTCCCAGAGAGAGAGAGAGAGAGAGAGACAGATGCAGACGCTGATAGAGAGGCACGGGGTCCCAGAGAGAGAGAGAGATGGAGATTCCCTGATAGAGAGGCACGGGGTCCCAGAGAAAGAGAGAGAGATGCAGAGTCCCTGATAGAGTGGCACGGGGTCCCAGAGAGAGAGAGATGGAGAGTCCCTGAAAGAGAGGCACGGGGTCCCTGTGAGAGAGAGAGAGAGAGAGAGTGATGGAGAGAGAGAGAGAGAGATGCCGAGTCCCTGATAGAGAGGCACGGGGTCCCAGAGAGAGAGAGAGAGAGAGAGATGCAGAGTCCCTGATAGAGAGGCATGGGGTCCCACAGAGAGAGAGAGAGAGATGCAGAGTCCCTGATAGAGAGGCACAGGGTCCAAAGAGAGAGAGAGAGAGATGCAGAGTCCCTGATAGAGAGACACGGGGTCCCAGAGAGAGAGAGAGAGAGAGAGAGATGCAGAGTCACTGATAGAGAGGCACGGGGTCCCAGAGAGAGAGAGAGAGAGATGCAGAGTCCCTGATAGAGAGGCACGACGTCCCAGAGAGAGAGAGATGCAGAGTCTCTGATAGAGAGGCACGGGGTCCCAGAGAGAGAGAGAGAGAGAGAGAGAGAGAGATGCGGAGACCATGATAGAGAGGCACGGCGTCCCAGAGAGAGAGAGAGATATGCAGAGTCCCTGATAGAGAGGCACGGGGTCCCAGAGAGAGAGAGAGAGGGAGATGCAGAGTCCCTGAAAGAGAGGCACGGGGTCCCAGAGAGAGAGAGAGGGAGAGGCACGGGGTCCCAGAGGAGAGAGAGAGATGCAGTCCCTGATAGTGAGGCACGGGGTCCCAGAGAGAGAGAGAGAGAGATGCATAGTCTCTGATACAGAGGCACGGGGTCCCAGAGAGAGAGAGAGAGCGATGCAGAATCCCTGATAGAGAGGCTCGGGGTCCCAGAGAGAGAGAGAGAGATGTGAGTCCCTGATAGAGAGGCACGGGGTCCCAGAGAGAGAGAGAGAGGGAGATGCAGAGTCCCTGAAAGAGAGGCACGGGGTCCCAGAGAGAGAGAGAGAGATGCAGTCCCTGATAGTGAGGCACGGGGTCCCAGAGAGAGAGAGAGAGATGCATAGTCTCTGATACAGAGGCACGGGGTCCCAGAGAGAGAGAGAGAGCGATGCAGAATCCCTGATAGAGAGGCTCGGGGTCCCAGAGAGAGAGAGAGAGATGTGAGTCCCTGATAGAGAGGCACGGGGTCCCAGAGAGAGAGAGATGCTGAGTCCCTGTTAGAGAGGCACGGGATCCCAGAGAGAGAGAGAGATGCTGAGTCCCTGATAGGAAGGGAAGAGGTCCCAGAGAGAGAGAGATGCAGAGTCCCTGATAGAGAGGCACGGGGTCCCAGAGAGAGAAAGATGCAGAGTCCCTGATAGGAAGGGACGAGGTCCCAGAGAGAGAGAGATGCAGAGTCCCTGATAGAGAGGCACGGGGTCCCTGAGAAAGAGAGAGAGATGCAGAGTCCCTGAAGGAGAGGCACCGGGTCCCAGAGAGAGAGAGAGAGAGAGAGAGATGCAGAGTCCCTGATAGGAAGGCACAGAGTCCCAGTAAGAGAGAGATGCAGAGTCCCTGATAGAGAGGCACGGGGTCCCAGAGAAAGAGAGAGAGATGCAGAGTCCCTGATAGAGAGGCACGGGGTCCCAGAGAGAGAGAGATGGAGAGTCCCTGATAGAGAGGCACGGGGTCCCAGTGAGAGAGAGAGAGAGAGAGAGAGTGAGAGAGAGAGAGAGATGCAGAGTCCCTGATAGAGAGGCACGGGGGTCCCAGAGAGTGAGAGATGCAGAGACCCTGATAGCGAGGCATGGGGTCCTAGAGAGAGAGAGAGAGAGATGCAGAGTCCCTGATCGAGAGGCACGGGGGTCCCAGAGAGAGAGAGAGAGAGAGAGATGCAGAGTCCCAGATAGGAAGGCACGGAGTCCCAGAAAGAGAGAGATGCAGAGTCCCTGATAGAGAGGCATGGGGTCCCAGAGAGAGAGAGATGCAGATTCCCTGATAGAGAGGCACGGGGTCCCAGAGAGAGAGAGAGAGAGAGAGATGCAGAGTCCCTGATAGAGAGGCACGGGGTCCCAGAGAGAGAGAGAGAGAGAGAGACAGATGCAGACGCTGATAGAGAGGCACGGGGTCCCAGAGAGAGAGAGAGATGGAGATTCCCTGATAGAGAGGCACGGGGGTCCCAGAGAAAGAGAGAGAGATGCAGAGTCCCTGATAGAGTGGCACGGGGTCCCAGAGAGAGAGAGATGGAGAGTCCCTGAAAGAGAGGCACGGGGTCCCTGTGAGAGAGAGAGAGAGAGAGAGTGATGGAGAGAGAGAGAGAGAGATGCCGAGTCCCTGATAGAGAGGCACGGGGTCCCAGAGAGAGAGAGAGAGAGAGAGATGCAGAGTCCCTGATAGAGAGGCATGGGGTCCCACAGAGAGAGAGAGAGAGATGCAGAGTCCCTGATAGAGAGGCACAGGGTCCAAAGAGAGAGAGAGAGAGATGCAGAGTCCCTGATAGAGAGACACGGGGTCCCAGAGAGAGAGAGAGAGAGAGAGAGATGCAGAGTCACTGATAGAGAGGCACGGGGTCCCAGAGAGAGAGAGAGAGAGATGCAGAGTCCCTGATAGAGAGGCACGACGTCCCAGAGAGAGAGAGATGCAGAGTCTCTGATAGAGAGGCACGGGGTCCCAGAGAGAGAGAGAGAGAGAGAGAGAGAGAGATGCGGAGACCATGATAGAGAGGCACGGCGTCCCAGAGAGAGAGAGAGATATGCAGAGTCCCTGATAGAGAGGCACGGGGTCCCAGAGAGAGAGAGAGAGGGAGATGCAGAGTCCCTGAAAGAGAGGCACGGGGGTCCCAGAGAGAGAGAGAGGGAGAGGCACGGGGTCCCAGAGGAGAGAGAGAGATGCAGTCCCTGATAGTGAGGCACGGGGTCCCAGAGAGAGAGAGAGAGAGATGCATAGTCTCTGATACAGAGGCACGGGGTCCCAGAGAGAGAGAGAGAGCGATGCAGAATCCCTGATAGAGAGGCTCGGGGTCCCAGAGAGAGAGAGAGAGATGTGAGTCCCTGATAGAGAGGCACGGGGTCCCAGAGAGAGAGAGAGAGGGAGATGCAGAGTCCCTGAAAGAGAGGCACGGGGTCCCAGAGAGAGAGAGAGAGATGCAGTCCCTGATAGTGAGGCACGGGGTCCCAGAGAGAGAGAGAGAGATGCATAGTCTCTGATACAGAGGCACGGGGTCCCAGAGAGAGAGAGAGAGCGATGCAGAATCCCTGATAGAGAGGCTCGGGGTCCCAGAGAGAGAGAGAGAGATGTGAGTCCCTGATAGAGAGGCACGGGGTCCCAGAGAGTAAGGGAGAGAGAGAGAGACAGTCGAAGAGAGAGATACAGAGAGTTCGAAGGATAGAGAGAGAGATACAGAATCCTTGGTAGAGATTCAAGAACCTGGGAGAGATGCGGAGATCCTGGAAAGAGTGACAGAGAGTCCGAGAGAGAAATTGTGAGTTTGCCTAGTCACATTGAGTGACTGAGAGATACACAGTGTCACAGCTATATGCTATGTTGTGGATAGCATGATAGACTGGGAATCATTGGGATCTGTATTGTGTGGTCAGTGTGTCTCTGTTAGTCTCAGTAGACCATGGATTTGTGCCTTGGAAAGTTTCCAGGGCAAAAGCCTGGGCAAGGTTGTATAGAAGACCGGTAGTTGCCCAAGCTGCAAGTCTCCCCTCTGTACGCCACCGATGTTGTCCAAGGGAAGGGCATTAGGACCCATACATCTTGGCACTGGTGTTGTCACAGAGCAATGTGTGGTTAAGTGCCTTGCTCAAATTGACACACACACCTTGCCAAGGCTCGAACTAGCGACCTTCAGATAACTAGACAAACGCCTTAACCACTTTGCCACACGCCAACGTTTGGTCAGTAAGGTGTACTCAGAATCAGATGTATTTCTGTTCATCAAAACCCTCGGGGAAATGTGCCATTTGAGTTAACAACCAACACACCCGAGGGTGTGTGGGGGTTGCCACACATTCCAGCGCAAATGTGGCACGTTCATAGTGTTCCATACACAACACCAACAGCAGCAATGACAGCCGGATGTAACACAACAAGCCCTTTCCCCTCCTCTCAACCCCTCACACACAGGCATTCAACCCCAGGACAGGTCGCCTCCAAGCCTCCACTCCTTTGCCCTGGACTCTCAAATTTGCAGACCTTTTCTCATGACACAGGGATATTTATGTAGTCACAGATACTCTACATATGAAATATAACATTACATAATAGAGCACTATCTTCATAAGCACAGAGATACACTCAGTGGCCACTTTTTTCAGTACAGTTGCCCCCCCTTTACAAAGTTAGTGCGTTACTATGAAACCTTTCTTAAGCTGAAATGGCATAAAGTGAAGATTACGTAAATTATGTAAAAACAGATGGCATAAATTAATTTATATGGGAAAAATTTTCGTAAAAGCAAAAATCCTCTTTGTAATGCAAAAACAGGTTACTAATGTAGGTCTTCTGCAAAAGCAAAGTGGCATAAAGCGGGGGACACCTGTACTCCAGCTTGTAATGCGAATAACCAATCAGCCAATCACGTGGCAGCAACTCAATGCATAAAAGCATGCAGACATGGTCAAGAGGTTCAGTTGTCTATCAGACCAAATACCAGAATGGGGAAGAAATGTGATCTGAGTGTCTTTGACCGTAGAATGGTGGTTGCTGCCAGATGGGGTGGTTTGAGTATCTCAGAAACAGCTGATCTCCCGGGATTTTCACACACAACAGTCTCTAGAGTTTACAGAGAATGCTGCAAAAAACAACATCCATTGAGTGACAAAAATGCCTTGTTAATGAGAGAGGTCAGTGGAGAATGGCCAGACCGGTTCAAGCTGACAAAGGTAACAGTAGCTCAAATAGCCATGTGTTACAACAGAGAGGGAAGCCATGAGTACTACGTGTGTGTTCCAGGACCACTGGGCACGGCAGGGGATAAACAGTATCCTAGATAGGGATGGAAACATTTTCCTTTCATTGTCATTCATAACTGTTGCGGATTATATTCTTCTTGCCATATTATAGAACCTGAAATAAACTTGGGAGAGAAAAACAACCACTTTTAACACAAACTCAGTTGATTCTCCATACAGTAACTGCCCTAGGATTTTACCCTTCACTCATGCACGGGGGGGGGGGGGGGGGGGGAGGTGCCAATCACAGTGGCTAATTAACACATGCACACAAATATATCTATAGAAAAACAAGCACCCACTTTTAACACTGAATCTCCCTCCACACCGTCCCATCACACACTCCCGGGGTCAGACACAGAGTGAAGCTCCCTCCACACCGTCCCATCACACACTCCTGGGGTCAGACACAGAGTGAAGCTCCCTCCACACTGTCCCATCACACACACGCCTGGGGTCAGACACAGAGTGAATCTCCCTCCACACTGTCCCATCACACACTCCCGGAGTCAGACACAGAGTGAAGCTCCCTCCACACGGTCCCCTCACACACTCCCAGGGTCAGACACAAAGTGAAGCTCCCTCCACACCATCCCATCACACACTCCTGGCGTCAGACACAGAGTGAAGCTCCCTCCACACTGTCCCATCACACACTCCCGGGGTCAGACACAGAGTGAAGCTCCCTCCACACCGTCCCATCATACACTCCCGGAGTCAGACACAGAGTGAAGCTCCCTCCGCACCATCCCATCACACACTCCCGGGGTCAGACACAGAGTGAAGCTCCCTCCACACGGTCCCCTCACACACTCCCGGGGTCAGACACAGAGTTTAATCCCGTCACCACCTAGTACCAGTAGAAACATGGTAATTCACTTCCGTTTTAGACTAAGCCAGATGGAGATGTGCCCAGTGTGAGTGTGTAATGGTGGAGCTTGGCGGTCTGCCACCGTGTACTGGTTCCCAGGTTGCTCATATCACTGACCAGATTGTTACTGATCGGCCTCGCTTGGTTTGTTTATCTGCCCACATCTCTCCCTCTACGGAGTGGTTTATTACCAGGCCACGTTCCCATTTGTAGGGATCTGGAGCTGAAAGACTAATGTTCCAATTTCCCGTTAATGGGAAGCGCGCGTGCAGCCCTTCCCAGTTGCACAGCAATCCCAGGCACCATGAGCCACGGGATACTGGCCCACCTGATGCACAGACACTCCTGTGCGTAGTGTCACTGTAGGGACATACAATTGATCACTATACATAAGAAATCTTGTACTTACATTTATTGTGATTATTTTATTATATTGTTCTTTTATACTTGATCAGATCCGGAGTAACAATTATTTTGTTCTCCTTTAACACTCGTGTGCTGGAAACAATCAAATCCGACCACTCCAGACCCAATGGTTGTTCTGTATTTCAGAGGCAGGGAGAGCTGGGGTGGATGGGGGTATGGGAAACATGGACAGAGGGATTCACAACACAGAAACAGGACCATCACACATTCCCGGGGTCAGGCACAGAGTGAGGCTCCCTCCACACTGTCACATCACACACTCCCGGGGTCAGACACAGAGTGAGGCTCCCTCCACACTGTCACATCACACACTCCCGGGGTCAGACACAGAGTGAGGCTCCCTCCACACTGTCCCATCACACACTCCCGGGGTCAGACACAGAGTGAGGCTCCCTCCACACCGTCCCATCACACACTCCTGGGGTCAGACAGAGTGAAGCTCCCTCCACACCGTCCCATCACACACTCCCGGGGTCAGATACAGAGTGAAGCTCCTTCCACACCGTCCCATCACACACTCCCGGGGTCAGACACAGAGTGAAGCTCCCTCCACACCATCCCACCACACAATCCCGGGGTAAGACACAGAGTGAAGCTCCCTCCACACCATCCCATCACACAGTCCTGGAGTCAGACACAGAGTGAAGCAACCCTCCACACTGTCCCATCACACACTCCCGGGGTCAGACTCAGAGAGAAGCTCCCTCCACTCCGTCCCATCACACACTCCCGGGGTCAGACACAGAGTGAAGCTCCCTCCACACTGTCCCATCACATACACCCAGGGTCAGACACAGAGTGAAGCTCCCTCCACACTGTCCCATCACACACACCCAGGGTCAGACACAGAGTGAAGCTCCCTCCACACCGTCCCATCACACACACCCAGGGTCAGACACAGAGTGAAGCTCCCTCCACACTGTCCCATCACTCACTGCTGGGGTCAGACACAGAGTGAAGTTCCCTCCACACCGTCCCATCACACACTCCCAGGGTCAGACACAGAGTGAGGCTCCCTCCACACTGTCCCATCACACACTCCCGGGGTCAGACACAGAGTGAGGCTCCCTCCACACTGTCACATCACACACTCCCGGGGTCAGACACAGAGTGAGGCTCCCTCCACACTGTCCCATCACACACTCCCGGGGTCAGACACAGAGTGAGGCTCCCTCCACACCGTCCCATCACACACTCCTGGGGTCAGACAGAGTGAAGCTCCCTCCACACCGTCCCATCACACACTCCCGGGGTCAGATACAGAGTGAAGCTCCTTCCACACCGTCCCATCACACACTCCCGGGGTCAGACACAGAGTGAAGCTCCCTCCACACCATCCCACCACACAATCCCGGGGTAAGACACAGAGTGAAGCTCCCTCCACACCATCCCATCACACAGTCCTGGAGTCAGACACAGAGTGAAGCTCCCTCCACACTGTCCCATCACACACTCCCGGGGTCAGACTCAGAGAGAAGCTCCCTCCACTCCGTCCCATCACACACTCCCGGGGTCAGACACAGAGTGAAGCTCCCTCCACACTGTCCCATCACATACACCCAGGGTCAGACACAGAGTGAAGCTCCCTCCACACTGTCCCATCACACACACCCAGGGTCAGACACAGAGTGAAGCTCCCTCCACACCGTCCCATCACACACACCCAGGGTCAGACACAGAGTGAAGCTCCCTCCACACTGTCCCATCACTCACTGCTGGGGTCAGACACAGAGTGAAGCTCCCTCCACACCGTCCCATCACACACTCCCAGGGTCAGACACAGAGTGAAGCTCCCTCCACACCGTCTCATCACACACTCCCGGGGTCAGACACAGAGTGAAGCTCCCTCCACACTGTCCCATCACACACACCCAGGGTCAGACACAGAGTGAAGCTCCCTCCACACCGTCCCCTCACACACTCCCGGGGTCAGACACAGAGTGAAGCTCCCTCCACACCGTCCCCTCACACACTCCCGGGGTCAGACACAGAGTGAAGCTCCCTCCACACCATCCCATCACACAGTCCTGGAGTCAGACACAGAGTGAAGCTCCCTCCACACTGTCCCATCACACACTCCCGGGGTCAGACTCAGAGAGAAGCTCCCTCCACTCCGTCCCATCACACACTCCCCGGGTCAGACACAGAGTGAAGTTCCCTCCACACTGTCCCATCACATACTCTCAGGGTCAGACACAGAGTGAAGCTCCCTCCACACTGTCCCATCACACACTCCCGGGGTCAGACTCAGAGAGAAGCTCCCTCCACTCCGTCCCATCACACACTCCCGGGGTCAGACACAGAGTGAAGCTCCCTCCACACTGTCCCATCACATACACCCAGGGTCAGACACAGAGTGAAGCTCCCTCCACACTGTCCCATCACACACACCCAGGGTCAGACACAGAGTGAAGCTCCCTCCACACCGTCCCCTCACACACTCCCGGGGTCAGACACAGAGTAAATCTCCCTCCACACTGTCCCATCACACTCTCCCGGGGTCAGACACAGAGTGAAACTCCCTCCACACCGTCCCATCACACACTCCCGGGGTCAGACTCAGAGAGAAGCTCCCTCCACACCGTCCCCTCACACACTCCCGGGGTCAGACACAGAGTGAAGCTCCCTCCACACCATCCCCTCACAGACTCCCGGGGTCAGACACAGAGTGAAGCTCCCTCCACACCGTCCCATCACACACACCCAGGGTCAGACACAGAGTGAAGCTCCCTCCACACCATCCCCTCACAGACTCCCGGGGTCAGACACAGAGTGAAGCTCCCTCCACACCGTCCCATCACACACACCCAGGGTCAGACACAGAGTGAAGCTCCCTCCACACCATCCCATCACACACTCCTGGAGTCAGACACAGAGTGAAGCTCCCTCCACACTGTCCCATCACACACTCCTGGGGTCAGACTCAGAGAGAAGCTCCCTCCACTCCGTCCCATCACACACTCCCGGGGTCAGACACAGAGTGAAGTTCCCTCCACACTGTCCCATCACATACACCCAGGGTCAGACCCAGAGTGAAGCTCCCTCCACACTGTCCCATCACACACACCCAGGGTCAGACACAGAGTGAAGCTCCCTCCACACCGTCCCATCACACACTCCCGGGGGTCAGACACAGAGTGAAGGTCCCTCCACACCATCCCATCACACACTCCTGGAGTCAGACACAGAGTGAGCTCCCTCCACACCGTCCCATCACACACTCCCGGGGTCAGACTCAGAGAGAAGCTCCCTCCACACCGTCCCCTCACACACTCCCGGGGTCAGACACAGAGTGAAGCTCCCTCCGCACCGTCCCATCACACAGGTCCCGGGGTCAGACACAGAGTGAGGCTCCCTCCACACCGTCCCATCACACACTCCCGGGGTCAGACACAGAGTGAGGCTCCCTCCACACCGTCCCATCACACACTCCCGGGGTCAGACACAGAGTGAAACTCTCTCCCCACCGTCCCATCACACACTCCCGGGGTCAGACACAGAGTGAAGCTCCCTCCACACCGTCCCATCACACACTCCCGGGGTCAGACACAGAGTGAAGCTCCCTCCACACCGTCCCATCACACACTCCCGGGGTCAGACACAGAGTGAAGCTCCCTCCACACCGTCCCATCACACACTCCCGGGGTCAGACACAGAGTGAAGCTCCCTCCACACCGTCCCATCACACACTCCCGGGGTCAGACACAGAGTGAAGCTCCCTCCACACCGTCCAATCACACACTCCCGGGGTCAGAACACAGAGTGAGGCTCCCTCCACACCGTCCCATCACACACTCCCGGGGTCAGACACAGAGTGAAGCTCCCTCCACACCCTCCCATCACACACTGCTGGAGTCAGCAGGGAATGAAGATCTACAGTCATCCCATATGCCCACGTTTGGTCCAACTCATTTTCCCATCCACATAGTTGTCCAAAAGGTTCTTTTACAATTGTGTTGCACCTGCCTCAATTACTTGCAACACTCTGAGTGTGGAAAACCTGACACTTTTAATCTTTCCCTTCACACCTTCAACTTGTGCTCTTTAGTTTTAGAATCCCCCTCTCCTGGGAAAAAGTCTGCCTATCCACTACGTCTCTGCCCCCCATGGTTTATACAGTAAGCCTCTACAAGGGGGTTTATAAATACAGCTTCATCTCCGAGGACTTGCGCTCTGAAGCAGGCCAGTCTACTTTGTAACTTGGGGGGAGGGGCATCGGGGATCAGAGGAAGGGGTAAAGGAGCCAGATGGGATTCACACTTATGGGGAGGGTATAGAGGCCTGAGGGGTCACAGAGATGGGAATGGGTGTTGTGGTTGGAGGGTTCGCGAGACAGGGAGCGGTGTAAGGGCTGTACGGTGTGAGAGTCGGGGAAGGCATGCAGAGGTTGGAGAGCTCACAGAGATGGAGCAGAGGCTAGAGGGTATCACAGAGACACAGAGGGTGTAGATATAGAAAGGGTCACAGAGACAGGGAGTGGTGTGAGGCCAGGGAGTATCATGAGACGTAGAGGGGTGTAATGGCAGGAGTGTATCTGAGAGACTGGGAGCAGGGAGGGAGAGAGGCTGTGGGGGGTAGTGAGGGAACGAGGATGAGGGTGCAGTGGTGGGAGTGTGTCTCAGAGACTGGGAGCAGGGAGGGAAAGAGCTGTGGGAGGTAGTGAGGGAACGAGACGAGGGTGCAGTGGTGGGAGTGTGTCTCAGAGACTGGGAGCAGGGAGGGAAAGAGGCTGTGGGAGGTAGTGAGGGAACGAGACGAGGGGTGCAGTGGTGGGAGTGTGTCTCAGAGACTGGGAGCGGGGAGGGAGAGCGGCTGGGAGAGGTAGTGAGGGGAACGAGACGAGGGTGTAGTGGCAGGAGTGTGTCTCAGAGACTGGGAGAAGTAGTGAGGGAATGAGACGTAGAGGATGTAGTGGCGGAGTGTATCACAGAGACTGGGAGCAGGGAGGGAGAGCGGCTGGGAGAGGTAGTGAGGGAATGAGACGTAGAGGATGTAGTGGCGGGAGTGTATCACAGAGACTGGGAGCAGGGAGGGGAGAGAGGCTGGGAGAGGTAGTGAGGGAACGAGACGAGGGTGTAGTGGCAGGAGTGTGTCTCAGAGACTGGGAGAAGTAGTGAGGGAATGAGACGTAGAGGATGTAGTGGCGGGGAGTGTATCACAGAGATTGGGAGCAGGGAGGGAGAGAGGCTGTGGGGGGGTAGTGAGGGAACGAGAGCTGGAAGTATTACCAACAGACAAAAGGACCACAACTCTCCAGTTATCCGTATTCCCTGCTCCCACCCTTGCCATTCAGGGTAAATGTCCCCTCACCCCCCTTTCGCTGGTCCCATCGCAGCCAGAGGATACACAACAGGCTGAGCAAAACCAGAATCAATGTGTTCCCTATCTGAGTTTGTGACCGAGTTCAAGCAAAGTTCAGGGAGCGAGGCACACAATAGTGTGTGTAAATAGCTCAGATGTTGTGACATTCCTGACAATAACACAAAGCGCACACACAAATAGATCCAGAGCTATATGCCTCACATCTCTTTATGTCTTGTCACGAGCCCAGCGCCATTCCCGAATGCTTCACTAGTCTAAATATAGCCCACACTCTGTGTTTTGGGAACAGCACACACAAAATCCTGGAAGAACTCAGCAGGTCATGCAGTGCCTCTGGAGAAAAACAGTCCTCAAACTACTTACTAACTTGCTGCCTGCTAAGCTGCTGGTACTTAGGGTCCAGCAATGAGGGTCCTCCATCTCTGGTGGTGTACAGGGCTTCCTTCATCATGTCAGTAGCTTCTTCTCAGTATTTACCACAGTCTGTCATGCAAGTCCAGGGTGGAGTCTGAAGAATACCATCACACTCCGATGTACAAGGATTCTTTGTTGCTTTATCTGCAATAATTTTGTTTTACTAGTCAGAGTTGTTAGCACTGAGCCGAACCTCCAAATCTGGAGGACCGCTGAACCATTCTTAGTCTGACCTCTAACCTTTGACCTGTTCGACATGGGTGACGCTACTAAGAGCCAAAGCATAAAGCGTAGACTGCAGCCAACATAGCTTTCTGGGTCACTGAAGCATTCAAGCCTCCAAACACCAACAAGGTTCAAAATGCTGACTGTTTATTTCCCTCCATAGACGCTGCCTGACCTATCAATTTCCTCCAGCTTTTTTTGTGATGTACTGGGCTGTCTGCTCTTTCTGGTGGTCACAGGCAGAGCAGTTGCTGTACTAAGCTGAGATATATCTGACTGGATTCTGTGTCAAAAGTCGTTGAAGGTCAATGGGGACATATGGAATTTTCCTGAGGAAATAGAGGCACTGGTCCACTTTCTTGGCTGTGGTTGGAGAAGGTCAAGCTATTGGTGATCCATGAAGCTCTCAACGCTTTTGGCCGTGGTGTAGATGGAGCATGTAGAGCAGAGCCCTTCCTAAAGACAATGAGCAGCTCTTTTGTCTTGTTGACATTGAGGGAAAGGTTGTTGTCATGACAACATGCCACTAGGCTCTCTACCGCCTTCCTGTAGTGAACTACACCAAGCTGGTCCATATATTTTCCTAAAACTCCCAACTGAGACAGTGGCTCAATGGGTAGAGACATTGCCTCCTAACTCCAGAGCCCTGACCTCCAACAGGTGGATAGAGAGGGAGAGAGGGGTAGAGAGTTAAGAGAGGGGGAGAGGACAGTGCGGGTCCCCCCCCCCGATGCTCCTGTTTCCTCCCAGATCCCAAAAGGGGAATGTGGTATTGGTATAGGGTCCACAATCAGGAAAGCTGAGGAGATCTGGACTATGCACATTTAAACTCATGTCATTCTACAGATGCACTGTAGAGAGCATCCTAACAAGCTGCTTCACTGCATGGTATGGAAACTGCACTGCGGCATACAGAAAGGCTCTAAAACAGTTAGTCAAAACTACCCAACTCATCACTGGCACTAGCCTAATCACCATCAAGGTGCTGGAAAAGGGCCAGTAACATCATAAAGGATCCCATCCACCCTGCACTTGGACTGTTTGCCCCACTCCCATCAGAGAGGAGGCTACGTAGCATCCACGGCTGGACAACCAGACTCAAAACCAGATACTTTCACCAAGCAATAAGGCTGATCTTCCAACCCACCCCATTCACACCCCCAAACAACACTACTTTGTTATTTCGTGTCAGTCACTCCTGTGTCCAGTGTCACTTTATGGGTGCAATAGCAATCTATGTATACAAGCTGTATTATATATTAATATTTATTGTGTTCTTTATCCGGTAGATTGGGAAAAATCAGGTTGGTGCTGGATCCCAAGAGAGGGAATTTGTAGAATGCCTACAGGCTGACTTTTTAGGGGAGCTTGTGGTTGAGGCCACCAGGGAAAAGGCAATTCTGGTTTGGGTGTTGTGTAATGAACCAAATTTGATTAGAGAGCTTAAGGTAAAGGAACCCTTAGGAAACAGCAATCATAATATGATAGAATTCATCTTGCAGTTTGAGAGGGAGAAGATTAAATCAGTATTACAGTGGAGTATAGGAAATTATAATGGCATGAGAGAAGAGCTCGCCTAACTTGATTGGAATGGGACACTAGCAGGAATGATGGCAGAACAACAAAGGCTGGAATTTCTGAGGACAATACAGAAGGTACAGGATAGATAGATCCCAAAGATGAAGAAGTATTATAAAGGGAGAATGAGGCAACTGTGGCTGAGAAAAGAAGTTAAAGAGGGCATAAAAGCAGAAGAGAAGGCATACAATATAGCAAAAAAAAATTGTGGGAAGTTAGAGGATTGGGAAGCACTTAAAAACCAACAGAAGACAACTAAAAGCTATAAGGAGGGAAAAGATGAAATATGAAGGGAAGATAGCAAATATATAAAAGAGGATGCCATAAGATTTTTTCAAATATATTAAGAGTAAAAGAGAGACAAGAGTAGATATTGGACCACAGGTGGAGAAGTAGAAATAGGGGACAAAGAAATGGTGAAGGAACTTAATGAATATTTTGCATCTGTCTTCAATGTGGAAAATAGCAGCAGTATGTCAGAAATTTGAGAGTGTCAGAGGGCAGAAGAGAGTATTGTTGCTACTACTAAGGAGAAGGTTCTTGGGAAGATGAAAAGTCTGAAGGTAGCTAAGTCACCTGGGCCAGATGGACTACACCCCAAGGGTCTGAAAAAGGTATGTGAAGAGATTATGGAGACATTAGTAATGATCTTTCAAGAATCACTGGATTCTGGAGGATTGGTAAATTACAAATGCCACTCCACTTTTTAAAAAGGGAGGGAGGTAGAAGAAAGGAAATTATAGGCTGGTTAGCATGACTTCAGTGGTTGGGAAGATGTTGGAGTCCATTATTAAGGACGAGGTTTCAGGGTACTTGCAGGCACGTGATAAAATAGGCCAAAGTCAGCATGGTTTCCTAAAGGGGAAATCTTGCCTGACACATCTATTGGAATTCTGTGAGGAAGACAAATAGAGAAAGGAGAGTCAGTGGGTGCTATGTAGAAAACCCTTGACAAGGTGCCACGCGTGAGGTGGCATAGCAGGATAAGAATCCAGGGTATTACAGGAAAGATACTAGCATGAATAGAAGATTGGCTGACTGGCAGAAGGCAAAGAGTGGAAATAAAGGGAGTCTTTTCTAGTTGACTGCCGGTGACTAGAAGTCAGCATTGCGAGTGCTTCTTTTCATGTTATACGTGAGTGATTCGGATGCTGCAATTGATGGCTTTGAGTCCAAGTTTGTGGACAATACAATGACTGGTAGAGAGACAAGTAGTGTTGAGAAAGCAGGGAGTCTGCACAAGGATCTAGACAGATTAGGGGAAATGACAAAGAATTTGCAAATTGAATACAGTGTTGGGAAGCATATGGTTATGCACTTTGGTAGAAGGAATCAATGCATAGACTGTTTCTAAGTGGAAAGAAAACTGAAAATTCAGAGGTGCAGAGGGACTAGGGAGTCATTGTGCAGAAACCCCTTCTTCACCATAGGTTGAGTCTATGGTGAGGAAGGCAAATGCAATGTTAGCATTCATTTCAAGAGGACTAGAATACAAAAGCAAGGATGTAATACTGAGGCTTTATAAGGCACTGGTCAGACTGCACTTGGAGAATTGTGAGCAGTTTTGGGCCTCTTATCTAAGAAAAGATATGCTAGCATTGGAGAGGATTCAGAGGAGGTTCACAGGAATGATTTCAGGAATGAAAGAGTTAACATATGAGGAGCATTTGATGGCTCTGGGCAGATATGATAGGGTCTCTTAACAGACTCCTGGATAGGTACATGGAAAAAGAGGGCTATGGGTAAGCCTAGGTAATTTGTAAAGTAAGTACATATTCGGCACAGCATTGTGGGCCAAAAGGTCGGTGTTGTGCTGTAGGTTTACCATGTTTCTATATTTCTATACTTGCTGGTGTTTACAATAATTATGAGGGAATCTCATTGAAACCTATCAAATTTTGAAAGGTCTGAATAGAGTGGATATAGGGAGGATGAGTCTAGGACCAGATGGTACACCCTCAGACTAGAGGGACATCCATTTAGAACGGATGTGAGGAGGAATTTTTTTTAGCCATAAGGTAGTGACTCTGTAGAACTCAATTCCACAGGTGGCTGTGGAGGCCACTTTGTTAGAGTATATTTAAAGCAGAGGTTGATATGTTTGTGACTGGTAAAAGGTTATGGAGAGAAAAGGATATTAAATCAGCCATGGTGGAATGGAAGGGCAGATGCAATGGGCAGAATGGCCTTATTCTGTTCCTATGTCTTATGGTCATATAGGCACATGGATATAGGAAAAATGGAAGGTCATAGGCTGGGTGGAAGCAAAGGTTTAGATTGACTGTGGAGTAGGTTACAGGGTCAGCACAAAATTGTGGGCCAAATGGCCTGTACTGTGCTTAGTTTCTGTTCTGTCCCAAATCTGAATCAGGTTTAATACCACCAGCATATGTCAAAACATTTGTCGTTTAATTTGTTGTCTTTGCAGCAGCAGTACATTGCAAAACATAATAAATAACTATAATTTGCAATAAGAAATTATTTTTAAAAATAATTAAGTAGTGCAAAAAGAGAGGAAAGGAAAGAGAAACAAAAAACAGTGAGGTGGTGTCAATATCCATTCAGAAAGCTGTTGGCAGAGAAGGAGAAGCTGTTCCTAAAACGTTGAGTGTGTGTCTTCGGGCTCTTTCCTTCCTCCTTGATGGTAGCAATGAGAAGAGTGTATGTTCTGGGTGTTGGGGATCCTTAACGATGGATACCACCTTTTTGAGGCATTGCCTTTTGAAGATGTCCTGGGTGCTGAGGAGGCTAGTGTCCATGATGGAGCTGACTGAGTTTACGACTTTCTACAGCTTTTTTTGATCCTGGGGTATTGTTTTTAATAGCCTCTAATATAATACCCATCAAGTCTCTGCCAGCTCTCAGAATAATCCCATTCCACTCGTACAAGGGAAAATACAGAATAAGGTGGAAGTGCAGTGAGGAAGACAATGGGTGGAAGGGCCACGACGAGGTCGATTGTGAGGTCAAGAGTCCATCTTATCATACTCGTGGACCTATCATGGAGTGATATCACAGGAAAGCAGCGCCCATTATCAAGGACCCCTCAATCCAGGGCAAGCTTTATCCATCAGGAAGGAGGTGCAGGAGCCTCGGGACCTACAGTACACCACCCGGTTCGGGAAATTATTAACTCTCAACCATCAGACCCTTGAACCAGAGGGGAGAACTTCACTCACCCCATCACTGAACCGTTCCCACAGCCTATGGACTCACTTTAAAGGACTCTTCATCTCATATTCTTGATACTTATTATTAGTTTGTTTCTTTTGTACTTGCACGGTTTGTTGTCTATTTCACGTTGGTTCTTTGTTGTCCTGTGTGTGGTTTTTCATGGATTATATTGTGTTTCTTTCTGTTCACTGCGATTACCCACATACGCACTTTGATAATAAATCTACTTTACCTCAGTAGTCTTATAACAGGGGGCTAGAAGGTGACCGTGAGCTTGGTGGTGCCTGGAATAAACAGCCAGGGGTAGTGGAGGAGGCAGATATGACAGTTCAAAGTAAATTTACTAAGTACCTATGTATTCATTTTCTGTGGGCATTCACAGTAAGAAAGAAATAAAGTATAATTTTACAAAAGCTGCACACAAGCAGGCAACCAAGGTGCAAGAGACGACAGTGTGAGTCTGTGGGTCGTCGGATCGGTTCAGAGTAGTGGTGAGTGAAGTTATCTACTGTTGCTGAAGCTGGTGGGCTGGGACCCAGGGCTCCGGGATCTCCAGCCCGATGGTAGTAGCGGGAAGAGAGCATGGTCTGGATGGATTCCGCTTTCCTGCGACAGCGCTCCATGTAGATGTGGAGCTGGGGAGGGTTTCCCTCTGATAGACCGGGCCGCGGCTACTCATTGCCGCATTTTCTCGTTCTGGTCACTGGTGTTCCCATATCGGGCCGCGATGCAACTTATCAGGATACTCTCCACTGTGCATCTATCGAAGTTCTTGGTGACATGTCGAATCTACGCGAACCTCAGTTGTGATTTGTGATGACACTTACGTGGACCGATCCTTTAACATTTAAAGTTTCTGACCCTCTCAACCTTCCACTGGGCTCATGACTTTCCGTTTTCCTCCTCCTGTAGTCAGTAATCAGCTCTTCGATTTTGCTGACGTTGAGTGAGAGATTGTTATTGCGGCACCGCTCAACGGGATTTGAATTTCTCTTCCACAGGCCGATTCCTTGCCATCTTTAATAGAGGTGCTGAAGAGGCCCCGTCCTGAGATAGAGGCGTTTAAGGGACTTTTAGAAGATACGCGCATGGGTGTGCAGGGATGTGGACCATGCGCAGGCAGAAGCGATTAGATATCATTAGCTTAATTAGCTAATGATAATTACAGGGCGGCACAGCAGCGTAGAAGTTAACGCAATTCTTTACAGCGCCAGCGATCTGGGTTTAATTCCTGCCAATGTCTGGAAGGAACACACACACAGTGCTGGAGGAACTCAGCGGGCCGGGAAAAGAGTAAACAGTTTCGGGCCGAGAATCAGGAGTCCGGATGAAAAGGCGCTCGGCCCGAAACGTCAACTGTTCACTCTCTTCCACAGACGCTGCCTGGCCTGCTGAGCTCCTCCAGCATTTTGTCTGTTTCTCTGTGACCGTGTTCCTTCTCCGGCACAAAATGCTGGAGGGACTCAGCAGGTTTCCAGACCCATAGACGCTGCCTGGCCTGCTGAGCTCCTCCAGCATTTTGTCTGTTTCTCTGTGACCGTGTTCCTTCTCCGGCACAAAATGCTGGAGGGACTCAGCAGGTTTCCAGACCCATAGACGCTGCCTGGCCTGCTGAGCTCCTCCAGCATTTTGTCTGTTTCTCTGTGACCGTGTTCCTTCTCCGGCACAAAATGCTGGAGGGACTCAGCAGGTTTCCAGACCCATAGACGCTGCCTGGCCTGCTGAGCTCCTCCAGCATTTTGTCTGTTTCTCTGTGACCGTGTTCCTTCTCCGGCACAAAATGCTGGAGGGACTCAGCAGGTTTCCAGACCCATAGACGCTGCCTGGCCTGCTGAGCTCCTCCAGCATTTTGTCTGTTTCTCTGTGACCGTGTTCCTTCTCCGGCACAAAATGCTGGAGGGACTCAGCAGGTTCCAGACCCACAGACGCTGCCTGGCCTGCTGAGTTCCTCCAGCATTTTGCGTGTATTACTCCTGTTTTCAAGCATCTGCAAAATCTTTTGTGTTTACGTCCGACTCCGGACCCGGAGCACAGCGCGTTCCGAAACTCTCCGCACTTCCTTCGCGACCCTGCTCAGACAATGGTTAGGCGCAGGGCGGACCGTACGCACGCACAAGCGCTGCTCCCTCCGGGGACTCCTCGGGGCCAGCTGTTCCAACATCTGCAGAACAGGTTGGTCTTCCCTCCCCACCCACCCCCAGAGTCCACTTCAAGCGGTATCTGTGGACTGACTCCCGGTCCCTCTGCGGATTCCTGCACCGGCTGGGAAGGCATCAGGGTCAAAACATGAGCCCCTCAAACCGACGTAGCTGTGTAAAACTTCAGAGAGGCCACGGATAAATATTTGATATCGAATAGAAAAGACAAAAAAATGTTAAGACAGGTTCCAAGAATAAGCTGGGAAATTTTAGGGTCGTGAGTACGGGAAAGTTAGTGGAAGGTATTCTGAGGGACTGGATGTAGGAGTATTTGGATAGAGGGAGACTAATTAGGGATGGCCGGGATGGCTTCCTGCGTGGTAGGTCGTGTCTAGCCAATCTTACAGAGCTTTTCAAGGAAGTCACCAGGAAAGTTGATGCAGGTGGGGCATGGACAACATCTGCCCTGACGAGGTACTGCCTGGGGGCTGGTCCGGAAGATTGGGTCACTTGGCATTCAGGATGAGATAGTAGACTGGGTTCCAGAACACCTTCACAGAACGAGTTTCCCTTCCTCTACCATTGATGTTGCCTTCACCGGCATCTCCTCCATCTCCTGCACAGCCGCCCTTCACCCCACCTTTCACTGCCGTAACATCCATTGGGTTAGTGTTAGCTTCCATTCTCTGTAACTTACCCCATTACTACCACTAAGCGTATCTTTTCATTCTCATGATTTAACGCCCTTATTTCAGGACTCCACTCAGCCCCTCTCACCCTAAACACATGCCCTCCAATCCAGGCAGCGTCCTGGTGACCCTCCTCTGCACCCTCCGGAAATCCTCCACGACCTTCCTGGAACAGAGCGACCAGAATGGAATGCAATGCTCGAGATGCAGCCTGACGAGTTTCTGCAAGGGTCTCGTGTACTGGGGGAATGAGGGGAGAAAGGGGCAGTGAGGAGGGAGAGCTGTGGGAGGGACGGTGAGGAGGGAGTGCTGTGGGGAGGGACGGTGAGGAGGGATTGCTGTGGGGGGGCAGTGAGGAGGGATCGCTGAGGGAGGGGCGGTGAGGAGGGAGCGCTGTGGGAGGGGCGGTGAGGAGGGAGTGCTGTGGGAGGGGCGGTGAGGAGGGATTGCTGTGGGGGGGCAGTGAGGAGGGATTGCTGTGGGGGGGCAGTGAGGAGGGATCGCTGTGGGAGGGGGTGAGGAGGGATCGCTGTGGGAGGGGCGGTGAAGAGGGATTGCTGTGGGAGGGACGGTGAGGAGGGATCGCTGTGGGGAGGGGCGGTGAGGAGGGATCGCTGTGGGAGGGGTGGTGAGGAGGGATCACTGTGGGAGGGACGGTGAGGAGGGATCGCTGTGGGAGGGACGGTGAGGTGGGATTGCTGTGGGGAGGGACGGTGAGGTGGGATCGCTGTGGGGGGGCGGTGAGGAGGGATCGCTGTGGGGAGGGACGGTGAGGAGGGATTGCAGTGGGGAAGGGTGGTGAGGAGGGATCACTGTGGGAGGGACGGTGAGGAGGGAATGCTGTGGGGGGGCGGTGAGGAGGGATTGCTGTGGAGGGACGGTGAGGAGGGATTGCAGTGGGGAGGGACGGTGAGGAGGGATTGCAGTGGGGAGGGACGGTGAGGAGGGATTGCAGTGGGGAAGGGTGGTGAGGAGGGATCACTGTGGGAGGGACGGTGAGGAGGGAATGCTGTGGGGAGGGACGGTGAGGAGGGATTGCTGTGGGAGGGACGGTGAGGTGGGATCGCTGTGGGGGGGCGGTGAGGTGGGATCGCTGTGGGGAGGGGCGGTGAGGAGGGAGAGCTGTGGGAGGGACGGTGAGGTGGGATTGCTGTGGGAGGGACGGTGAGGAGGGATTGCTGTGGGAGGGACGGTGAGGAGGGATTGCTGTGGGGAGGGACAGTGAGGAGGGATCACTGTGGGAGGGGACGGTGAGGAGGGATCGCTGTGGGAGGGGCGGTGAGGAGGGATCACTGTGGGAGGGGACGGTGAGGAGGGATCGCTGTGGGAGGGACGGTGAGGAGGGATTGCTGTGGGGAGGGACGGTGAGGAGGGATTGCTGTGGGGAGGGACGGTGAGGAGGGAGCACTGTGGGAGGGTGGTGAAGAGGGAATGCTGTGGGAGGAGTGGTGAGGAGGGATCGCTATGGGAGGGACGGTGAGGAAGGAGAGCTGTGGGAGGGACGGTGAGGAGGGAGAGCTGTGGGAGGGACGGTGAGGAGGGATTGCTGTGGGGGGACGGTGAGGAGGGATCGCTGTGGGGAGGGACGGTGAGGAGGGATCGCTGTGGGGAGGGACGGTGAGGAGGGATCGCTGTGGGAGGGACGGTGAGGAGGGATCGCTGTGGGGGGGCGGTGAGGAGGGATCGCTGTGGGGAGGGACGGTGAGGAGGGATCGCTGTGGGGAGGGACGGTGAGGAGGGAGTGCTGTGGGGAGGGACGGTGAGGAGGGATTGCTGTGGGGGGGCGGTGAGGAGGGATCGCTGTGGGGAGGGACGGTGAGGAGGGATCGCTGTGGGAGGGACGGTGAGGAGGGATCGCTGTGGGAGGGACGGTGAGGAGGGATCGCTGTGGGAGGGGCGGTGAGGTGGGATCGCTGTGGGGAGGGACGGTGAGGCGGGATCGCTGTGGGAGGGACGGTGAGGTGGGATCGCTGTGGGGGGGGTGGTGAGGAGGGAGAGCTGTGGGAGGGACGGTGAGGAGGGATTGCTGTGGGAGGGGTGGTGAGGAGGGAGAGCTATGGAAGGGACGGTGAGGAGGGAGAGCTGTGGTGGGGGACGGTGAGGAGGGATTGCTGTGGGAGGGGTGGTGAGGAGGGAGAGCTGTGGAAGGGACGGTGAGGAGGGAGAGCTGTGGGAGGGACGGTGAGGTGGGATTGCTGTGGGAGGGACGGTGAGGAGGGATTGCTGTGGGAGGAGTGGTGAGGAGGGATTGCTGTGGGAGGGACGGTGAGGAGGGATTGCTGTGGGAGGGGTGGTGAGGAGGGATTGCTGTGGGAGGGACGGTGAGGAGGGATCGCTGTGGGAGGGGCGGTGAGGAGGGGTCGCTGTGGGGAGGGACGGTGAGGTGGGATTGCTGTGGGGGGGCGGTGAGGTGGGATCGCTGTGGGAGGGACGGTGAGGAGGGATTGCTGTGGGAGGGACGGTGAGGAGGGATTGCTGTGGGAGGGACGGTGAGGAGGGAGAGCTGTGGGAGGGGCGGTGAGGAGGGAGTGCTGTGGGGAGGGACGGTGAGGAGGGATTGCTGTGGGGGGGGACGGTGAGGAGGGATCGCTGTGGGAGGGACGGTGAGGAGGGATCGCTGTGGGGAGGGACGGTGAGGAGGGATCGCTGTGGGAGGGGCGGTGAGGTGGGATCGCTGTGGGGAGGGACGGTGAGGCGGGATCGCTGTGGGAGGGACGGTGAGGTGGGATCGCTGTGGGGGGGGTGGTGAGGAGGGAGAGCTGTGGGAGGGACGGTGAGGAGGGATTGCTGTGGGAGGGGTGGTGAGGAGGGAGAGCTGTGGAAGGGACGGTGAGGAGGGAGAGCTGTGGGAGGGACGGTGAGGTGGGATTGCTGTGGGAGGGACGGTGAGGAGGGATTGCTGTGGGAGGAGTGGTGAGGAGGGATTGCTGTGGGAGGGACGGTGAGGAGGGATTGCTGTGGGAGGGGTGGTGAGGAGGGATTGCTGTGGGAGGGACGGTGAGGAGGGATCGCTGTGGGAGGGGCGGTGAGGAGGGGTCGCTGTGGGGAGGGACGGTGAGGTGGGATTGCTGTGGGAGGGGACGGTGAGGAGGGATCGCTGTGGGAGGGACGGTGAGGAGGGATCGCTGTGGGAGGGACGGTGAGGAAGGAGAGCTGTGGGAGGGGCGGTGAGGAGGGAGTGCTGTGGGAGGGGCGGTGAGGAGGGATTGCTGTGGGAGGGACGGTGAGGAGGGATCGCTGTGTGGAGGGACGGTGAGGTGGGATTGCTGTGGGGGGGCGGTGAGGTGGGATCGCTGTGGGAGGGACGGTGAGGAGGGATTGCTGTGGGAGGGACGGTGAGGAGGGATTGCTGTGGGAGGGACGGTGAGGAGGGAGAGCTGTGGGAGGGGCGGTGAGGAGGGAGTGCTGTGGGGAGGGACGGTGAGGAGGGATTGCTGTGGGGGGGGCGGTGAGGAGGGAGTGCTGTGGGAGGGGCGGTGAGGAGGGATTGCTGTGGGAGGGACGGTGAGGTGGGATTGCTGTGGGGAGGGACGGTGAGGAGGGATCGCTGTGGGAGGGGTGGTGAGGTGGGATTGCTGTGGGAGGGTGGTGAAGAGGGAATGCTGTGGGAGGGGGCGGTGAGGAGGGAATGCTGTGGGAGGAGTGGTGAGGAGGGATCGCTGTGGGAGGGACGGTGAGGAAGGAGAGCTGTGGGAGGGACGGTGAGGAGGGATTGCTGTGGGAGGGACGGTGAGGAGGGAGAGCTGTGGGAGGGGCGGTGAGGAGGGAGTGCTGTGGGGAGGGACGGTGAGGAGGGAGTGCTGTGGGGAGGGATGGTGAGGAGGGAGTGCTGTGGGAGGGGTGGTGAGGAGGGAGTGCTGTGGGGGGGGGTGAGGAGGGAGCACTGTGGGAGGGTGGTGAAGAGGGAATGCTGTGGGAGGGGGCGGTGAGGAGGGAATGCTGTGGGAGGAGTGGTGAGGAGGGATCGCTATGGGAGGGGCGGTGAGGAGGGATCGCTGTGGGAGGGACGGTGAGGTGGGATTGCTGTGGGGAGGGACGGTGAGGTGGGATCGCTGTGGGGGGGCGGTGAGGAGGGATCGCTGTGGGGAGGGACGGAGAGGAGGGATTGCTGTGGGAGGGACGGTGAGGAGGGAGTGCTGTGGGAGGGACGGTGAGGAGGGATCGCTGTGGGGGGGACGGTGAGGAGGGATCACTGTGGGAGGGACGGTGAGGAGGGAATGCTGTGGGGGGGCGGTGAGGAGGGATTGCTGTGGAGGGACGGTGAGGAGGGATTGCAGTGGGGAGGGACGGTGAGGAGGGATTGCAGTGGGGAGGGACGGTGAGGAGGGATTGCAGTGGGGAAGGGTGGTGAGGAGGGATCACTGTGGGAGGGACGGTGAGGAGGGAATGCTGTGGGGAGGGACGGTGAGGAGGGATTGCTGTGGGAGGGGCGGTGAGGTGGGATCGCTGTGGGGAGGGGCGGTGAGGTGGGATCGCTGTGGGGGGGCGGTGAGGTGGGATCGCTGTGGGGAGGGGCGGTGAGGAGGGAGAGCTGTGGGAGGGACGGTGAGGTGGGATTGCTGTGGGAGGGACGGTGAGGAGGGATTGCTGTGGGAGGGACGGTGAGGAGGGATTGCTGTGGGGAGGGACGGTGAGGAGGGATCACTGTGGGAGGGGACGGTGAGGAGGGATCGCTGTGGGAGGGGCGGTGAGGAGGGATCACTGTGGGAGGGGACGGTGAGGAGGGATTGCTGTGGGAGGGACGGTGAGGAGGGATTGCTGTGGGGAGGGACGGTGAGGAGGGATTGCTGTGGGGAGGGATGGTGAGGAGGGATCGCTGTGGGAGGGTGTGGTGAGGAGGGATCGCTGTGGGAGGAGTGGTGAGGAGGGATCGCTATGGGAGGGACGGTGAGGAAGGAGAGCTGTGGGAGGGACGGTGAGGAGGGAGAGCTGTGGGAGGGACGGTGAGGAGGGATTGCTGTGGGAGGGACGGTGAGGGGGGAGAGCTGTGGGAGGAGCGGTGAGGAGGGATTGCTGTGGGGGGGCGGTGAGGAGGGATCGCTGTGGGGAGGGACGGTGAGGAGGGAGTGCTGTGGGGAGGGACGGTGAGGAGGGATTGCTGTGGGGGGGCGGTGAGGAGGGATCGCTGTGGGGAGGGACGGTGAGGAGGGATCGCTGTGGGAGGGACGGTGAGGAGGGATCGCTGTGGGGAGGGACGGTGAGGAGGGATCGCTGTGGGGAGGGACGGTGAGGAGGGATCGCTGTGGGAGGGACGGTGAGGAGGGATCGCTGTGGGGGGGCGGTGAGGAGGGATCGCTGTGGGGAGGGACGGTGAGGAGGGATCGCTGTGGGGAGGGACGGTGAGGAGGGAGTGCTGTGGGGAGGGACGGTGAGGAGGGATCGCTGTGGGGGGGCGGTGAGGAGGGATCGCTGTGGGGAGGGACGGTGAGGAGGGATCGCTGTGGGAGGGACGGTGAGGAGGGATCGCTGTGGGGAGGGACGGTGAGGAGGGATCGCTGTGGGAGGGGCGGTGAGGTGGGATCGCTGTGGGGAGGGACGGTGAGGCGGGATCGCTGTGGGAGGGACGGTGAGGTGGGATCGCTGTGGGGGGGGTGGTGAGGAGGGAGAGCTGTGGGAGGGACGGTGAGGAGGGATTGCTGTGGGAGGGGTGGTGAGGAGGGAGAGCTATGGAAGGGACGGTGAGGAGGGAGAGCTGTGGTGGGGGACGGTGAGGAGGGATTGCTGTGGGAGGGGTGGTGAGGAGGGAGAGCTGTGGAAGGGACGGTGAGGAGGGAGAGCTGTGGGAGGGACGGTGAGGTGGGATTGCTGTGGGAGGGACGGTGAGGAGGGATTGCTGTGGGAGGGACGGTGAGGAGGGATTGCTGTGGGAGGAGTGGTGAGGAGGGATTGCTGTGGGAGGGACGGTGAGGAGGGATTGCTGTGGGAGGGGTGGTGAGGAGGGATTGCTGTGGGAGGGACGGTGAGGAGGGATCGCTGTGGGAGGGGCGGTGAGGAGGGGTCGCTGTGGGGAGGGACGGTGAGGTGGGATTGCTGTGGGAGGGGACGGTGAGGAGGGATCGCTGTGGGAGGGACGGTGAGGAGGGATCGCTGTGGGAGGGACGGTGAGGAAGGAGAGCTGTGGGAGGGGCGGTGAGGAGGGAGTGCTGTGGGAGGGGCGGTGAGGAGGGATTGCTGTGGGAGGGACGGTGAGGAGGGATCGCTGTGTGGAGGGACGGTGAGGTGGGATTGCTGTGGGGGGGCGGTGAGGTGGGATCGCTGTGGGAGGGACGGTGAGGAGGGATTGCTGTGGGAGGGACGGTGAGGAGGGATTGCTGTGGGAGGGACGGTGAGGAGGGAGAGCTGTGGGAGGGGCGGTGAGGAGGGAGTGCTGTGGGGAGGGACGGTGAGGAGGGATTGCTGTGGGGGGGGACGGTGAGGAGGGATCGCTGTGGGAGGGACGGTGAGGAGGGATCGCTGTGGGGAGGGACGGTGAGGAGGGATCGCTGTGGGAGGGGCGGTGAGGTGGGATCGCTGTGGGGAGGGACGGTGAGGCGGGATCGCTGTGGGAGGGACGGTGAGGTGGGATCGCTGTGGGGGGGGTGGTGAGGAGGGAGAGCTGTGGGAGGGACGGTGAGGAGGGATTGCTGTGGGAGGGGTGGTGAGGAGGGAGAGCTGTGGAAGGGACGGTGAGGAGGGAGAGCTGTGGGAGGGACGGTGAGGTGGGATTGCTGTGGGAGGGACGGTGAGGAGGGATTGCTGTGGGAGGAGTGGTGAGGAGGGATTGCTGTGGGAGGGACGGTGAGGAGGGATTGCTGTGGGAGGGGTGGTGAGGAGGGATTGCTGTGGGAGGGACGGTGAGGAGGGATCGCTGTGGGAGGGGCGGTGAGGAGGGGTCGCTGTGGGGAGGGACGGTGAGGTGGGATTGCTGTGGGAGGGGACGGTGAGGAGGGATCGCTGTGGGAGGGACGGTGAGGAGGGATCGCTGTGGGAGGGACGGTGAGGAAGGAGAGCTGTGGGAGGGGCGGTGAGGAGGGAGTGCTGTGGGAGGGGCGGTGAGGAGGGATTGCTGTGGGAGGGACGGTGAGGAGGGATCGCTGTGTGGAGGGACGGTGAGGTGGGATTGCTGTGGGGGGGCGGTGAGGTGGGATCGCTGTGGGAGGGACGGTGAGGAGGGATTGCTGTGGGAGGGACGGTGAGGAGGGAGAGCTGTGGGAGGGGCGGTGAGGAGGGAGTGCTGTGGGGAGGGACGGTGAGGAGGGATTGCTGTGGGGGGGGCGGTGAGGAGGGAGTGCTGTGGGAGGGGCGGTGAGGAGGGATTGCTGTGGGAGGGACGGTGAGGTGGGATTGCTGTGGGGAGGGACGGTGAGGAGGGATCGCTGTGGGAGGGGTGGTGAGGTGGGATTGCTGTGGGAGGGTGGTGAAGAGGGAATGCTGTGGGAGGGGGCGGTGAGGAGGGAATGCTGTGGGAGGAGTGGTGAGGAGGGATCGCTGTGGGAGGGACGGTGAGGAAGGAGAGCTGTGGGAGGGACGGTGAGGAGGGATTGCTGTGGGAGGGACGGTGAGGAGGGAGAGCTGTGGGAGGGGCGGTGAGGAGGGAGTGCTGTGGGGAGGGACGGTGAGGAGGGAGTGCTGTGGGGAGGGATGGTGAGGAGGGAGTGCTGTGGGAGGGGTGGTGAGGAGGGAGTGCTGTGGGGGGGGGTGAGGAGGGAGCACTGTGGGAGGGTGGTGAAGAGGGAATGCTGTGGGAGGGGGCGGTGAGGAGGGAATGCTGTGGGAGGAGTGGTGAGGAGGGATCGCTATGGGAGGGGCGGTGAGGAGGGATCGCTGTGGGAGGGACGGTGAGGAAGGAGAGCTGTGGGAGGGGCGGTGAGGAGGGAGTGCTGTGGGAGGGGCGGTGAGGAGGGAGTGCTGTGGGAGGGGGCAGTGAGGAGGGAACGCTGTGGGGGGGGTGAGGAAGGATTGCTGTGGGAGGGACGGTGAGGAAGGAGAGCTGTGGGAGGGACGGTGAGGAGGGAGAGCTGTGGGAGGGGCGGTGAGGAGGGCGTGCTGTGGGAGGGGCGGTGAGGAGGGAATGCTGTGGGAGGGGCGGTGAGGAGGGAGCGCTGTGGGAGGGGCGGTGAGGAGGGAATGCTGTGTGGGGGCGGTGAGGAAGGAGAGCTGTGGGAGGGGTGGTGAGGAGGGAGCGCTCTGTGGGAGGGAATGCTGTGGGAGGGTGGTGAAGAGGGAGCGCTATGGGAGGTGGGTGACGAGGGAGCGCTGTGGGAGGGGCGGTGAGGAGGGAGAGCTGTGGGAGGGGCGGTGAGGAGGGAGAGCTGTGGGAGGTGTGGTGAGGAGGGAGAGCTGTGGGAGGTGTGAGGAGGGAGCGCTCTGTGGGAGGGGCGGTGAGGAGGGAGCACTGTGGGAGGGGTGGTGAGGAGGGAGCGCTGTGGGGGGGTGAGGAGGGAGCGCTGTGAGGGCGTGATGGGGAGGGAGCGCTGTGGGAGGGATGGTGAGGAGGGAGCACTGTGGGAGGGGTGGTGAGGAGGGAGGGGTGGTGAGGAGGGAGCATTGTGGGAGGGATGGTGAGGAGGGAGCATTGTGGGAGGGGTGGTGAGGAGGGAGTGCTGTGGGGCAGTGAGGAGGGAGCGCTGTGGGAGGGACGGTGAGGTGGGATTGCTGTGGGAGGGACGGTGAGGAGGGATTGCTGTGGGGAGGGACGGTGAGGAGGGATCGCTGTGGGAGGGGCGGTGAGGAGGGAGCGCTGTGGGAGGGGCGGTGAGGAGGGGTACTGTGGGTGGGGCAGTGAGTAGGGACAGTGTGGGAGGGGTGCTGTAAGGAGGGACGCTGTGGAAGGGTCAGTGAGGAGGGGCACTGTGGGAGGCGTATTATATTTCAGGATGTGAAAACTACTCGCAGACTGTTTTTGCACAGTTACACATAATACGCAGTGTAATTCTTGAATTAGCAAGAAGGGAATGTGCCAGCAGAATTGCTGCTCAGGAAGGAGATGTAGAGGGAATTAATGGCACTGGGGAGTTGGTAACACACTCTCTCCTGGGTACATTTCGACAAGTGAAACCCACCAGGGGTGAGAGCAGTGAGGCCAGCCCGAGCTGAACAATATCTACGCTCACACACACACACACACACACACCAGGGACATGCCTCTGTAACTGTCAACGATTATATCTGATCCCACTGATTAACGAGACAGGAAGCCTCACAAGGACATTTCACATCCTCTGCATGCTCCATCTTGGCCTGTCTCCTCACAGAAGATGCCAGTTTCCTATTCCATGTTCCTCCACGACGGTTCCCCCTCCCCCCTCCTCGGCTGTCTCTCTCTGTGACCGTCCGAGCCCAGTATCAGGATAAATGCTTACCATCACAAAGCTGCGGTTGGCTTCCAAACAGTCCCAGTCTGGTGACTTTTTCCATATATCAATTCCCTGGATCAGACCCCAGCCTGTAATCCACTCCCGGGAATCTGTTATTCTATATATAAACCCCCTGAACCCCTGGATCAGATCCCAGCCTGTAACCCATTCCCGGGAATCTGTTATTCTATATATAAACCCCCTGAACCCCTGGATCAGATCCCAGCCTGTAATCCACTCCCAGGGATCTGTTATTCTATATATAAACCCCCTGAACCCCTGGATCAGATCCCAGCCTGTAATCCACTCCCAGGGATCTGTTATTCTATATATAAACCCCCTGAACCCCTGGATCAGATCCCAGCCTGTAACCTACTCCTGGGGATCTGTTATTCTATATATAAACCCCCTGAACCCCTGGATCAGATCCCAGCCTGTAATCCACTCCCAGGGATCTGTTATTCTATATATAAACCCCCTGAACCCCTGGATCAGATCCCAGCCTGTAATCCACTCCCAGGGATCTGTTATTCTATATTTAAACCCCCTGAACCCCTGGATCAGATCCCAGCCTGTAATCCACTCCCAGGGATCTGTTATTCTATATATAAACCCCCTGAACCCGTGGATCAGATCCCAGCCTGTAACCTACTCCTGGGGATCTGTTATTCTATATATAAACCCCCTGAACCCCTGGATCAGATCCCAGCCTGTAACCCACTCCCAGGGATCTGCGATTCTATATATAAACCCCCTGAACCCCTGGATCAGATCCCAGCCTGTAACCCACTCCCGGGAATCTGTTATTCTATATATAAAACCCCCTGAACCCCTCGATTAGATCCCAGCCTGTAACCCACTCCCGGGAATCTGTTATTCTATATATAAACCCCCTGAACTCCTGGATCAGATCCCAGCCTGTAACCCACTCCCGGGAATCTGTTATTCTATATATAACCCCCCCGAACCCCTCGATTAGATCCCAGCCTGTAAATTACTTCCAGGGATCTGTTATTCTATATATAAACCCCCTGAACCCCTGGATTAGATCCAGCCTGTGACCCACTCCTGGGAACCATGAATGTCCTTTGTAATTATGCATTATTTACTGGAGCTTGTTTCTGTGCAAAACTAGTGGTAGGAAAATGCCAATGGTGATACATGTTTCTCTGGCCACGGGGAGGTGTGTGGGCATGATCTGTAGCCTTTGGTACTGGGGCTATCAATCTCTTTGACATGTGCTAATGGTGTTGGGCTGGCATGCTGGCAATAATCTCACAGCATGCTGACGATCCAAAACTCGACAGGGAGCAACACAGAACTGGGGTAAGGACAGAGGGACGGAGAGACGTGTGTGTGGGTGTTTGTGTTTGTGCGAGAGAGAAAGTGACCTGTCTCGCAGTGAGAAAGTTTGTGTGTGTATGAGAGTGATCCATCCCCAGTGAGAGTCTGTGTGTGTGTGTGTGTGTGTGAGAGAGAGAGAGACCCGACCCCAATTAGAATGTGTGTGTGTGGTATGTGTAAGAGAGAAACCCGTACCCTAGTGAGGAAGTGTGTGTGTGTAAGAGAGATACCTACCCCCAGTGAGAAAGCGTGTGTATATGTGTAAGAGAGAGATTGGTCTCCCAGTGAAAATGTGTGTGTGTACATGTGTGTGTATGAGAGAGATAGGGAGAGACCTGTACCCCAGTGAGAGTCTGTGTGTGTGTGTGAGAGAGACCTGTGTCCCCCCAGTGAGAGTGTCTGTGTGTGTGTGAGAGAGAGAGAACCATATCCCAGTGAGAGAGTGTGTGTGTGTGGGGTGGAGGGAATGGGGGATGTGCGGATCTCTTGTTGTTTCCTCTCCTGTTGCCTATGTTTACTCTGCCAGCTACCCTTGTCATGCTACTGTCTGTGACCCCATCCATCACAGTCTGTGACCCCACCTTTATTACCTCAACCATCACTGTGAGAGAGCCAACTTCTGTGACATGTCCATCATCTTGCATGTTCCCACCTGTCTCACCCTGTCCGTCAGCATGTGTTCCCTCCCACCAGTATGACTTTGTCCATCACTGTCTGCGTTCCCACCTCTGTGACCCTGTCCATCACTGTGACCCTTGACTCCATCTGTGCATCTCTAGTCTGTGCACTCTATCCATGTACCTCTCTGTCTGGGTGGATCGAGGACAGTCTGTCTCTGTCTGGGTGGCTCGAGTTCACTCCATCTCTGTCTGGGTGGCTCAGGGTCAGTCCGTCTCTGTCTGGGTGGCTCGAGTTCACTCCATCTCTGTCTAGGTGGCTCAGGGTCAGTCCGTCTCTGTCTGGGTGGCTCGAGTTCACTCCATCTCTGTCTGGGTGGCTCAGGGTCAGTCCGTCTCTGTCTGGGTGGCTCGAGTTCACTCCATCTCTGTCTGGGTGGCTCAGGGTCAGTCCGTCTCTGTCTGGGTGGCTCAGGGTCACTCCATCTCTGTCTGGGTGGCTCAGGGTCAGTCCGTCTCTGTCTGGGTGGCTCAGGGTCACTCCATCTCTGTCTGGGTGGCTCGAGGTCAGTCCGTCTCTGTCTGGGTAGCTCAAGGTCAGTCCATCTCTGTCTGGGTGGCTCGAGTTCACTCCATCTCTGTCTGGGTGGCTCAGGGTCAGTCCATCTCTGTCTGGGTGGCTCGAGGTCAGTCCGTCTCTGTCTGGGTGGCTCAGGGTCAGTCCATCTCTGTCTGGGTGGCTCGAGTTCACTCCATCTCTGTCTGGGTGGCTCAGGGTCAGTCCGTCTCTGTCTGGGTGGCTCGAGGTCAGTCCGTCTCTGTCTGGGTGGCTCAGGGTCAGTCCGTCTCTGTCTGGGTGGCTCAGGATCAGTCCATCTCTGTCTGGGTGGCTCGAGTTCACTCCATCTCTGTCTGGGTGGCTCAGGGTCAGTCCGTCTCTGTCTGGGTGGCTCGAGGTCAGTCCGTCTCTGTCTGGGTGGCTCAGGGTCAGTCCGTCTCTGTCTGGGTGGCTCGAGTTCACTCCATCTCTGTCTGGGTGGCTCAGGGTCAGTCTGTCTCTGTCTGGGTGGCTCGAGGTCAGTCCATCTCTGTCTGGGTGGCTCGAGGTCAGTCCGTCTGTCTGGGTAGCTCGAGGTCAGTCCGTCTCTGTCTGGGTGGCTCAGGGTCAGTCAGACTCTGTCTGGGTGGCTCGAGGTCAGTCCGTCTCTGTCTGAGTGGCTCGAGGTCAGTCCGTCTCTGTCTGGGTGGCTCAGGGTCACTCCGTCTCTGTCTGGGTGGCTCAGGGTCAGTCCGTCTCTGTCTGGGTGGCTCAAGGTCAGTCCGTCTCTGTCTGGGTGGATCGAGGTCAGTCCGTCTCTGTCTGGGTGGATCAAGGTCAGTCCGTCTCTGTCTGCATGCCTCTCTGTCTCTCTCATCCTGTGTATTTCTATGTGTCTGCCAACCTGTGTTTCTATCCCTTCCAGCCTGATTATCTGTTTCTCTGCAGTCCCTGTCTGTGCCCACCACCTCAGTCTATGTATCTTTGTGTCTCCCAACCTCTGTGTCTCAGTCTGTTTGTCTCTCCCATTCCATGAGTCTGTGTGTACCTGCCTCTGCATTCTCCCAGACGTGTGGACAGTCTGGTTGTCCTCCGGTGCATTACAGCCAGCCGCCTGTGTCAGTAAACACGGGGCCCTTGGCGACCGGGGTGGAGGTCGTGCTGGCGCCTCGTTAGATTGTAGGGGAGGGGTGGGGGCGGGCGAGCTGAGTGGCCCTAATGGGGGAGCTGAACGTGCTGGAGATGGGAGATAAGGCTGTCTAGGAGGGGTCGAGGAAGGAAGCACGGCTGCTCGTGGCCAAACTGCAGGCAATAAATAGGCACATGCTGATGTATGGGCTTCACACAGAGTCCGGAGTCACCCCAGCTCCTGATCAGCTGTCTCCACGGCTCAGAGAACAGAGAAATAGAGAGGGGAGAGAGAAGCAGAGGACAGACAGAGTGAAGAGAAATAGAAAGAAAGCAGTGTGGTGACAGGATAGAGAGATTACAGAAAGAGAGCTAAACGAGAGAACTTCGATAGAACAGAGAGAAATAGAAATAGAGCAGAGAAATGGAGAGAGGGAGAGAGAGAAAAACCGTGTTTCTCCGGCTGACTGTCTGCATCATCCTCCAGTGTCTGGTCAACTGCGTTACAGGTAAACGGCCTAAAACGCCACGTTGTTTGTGGATTTGGGGTGCCGGGATGCTCGTGTGGAGGGACAGGGTGTGGGATGGTGAGGGTCTGGAGGCTGCTGTCTGAATGCACTCTGTACGCTCTCTGTCGGGAGAGTCTAAGACCGCGGGGCAGAGCCTCAGAATAAAGGAACGTGCCTTTAGAACGGGGATGAGGAGGAATGTCTTTGGCCAGGGGTGGTGAATCTGTGGAATTAATTGCCACAGACGGCTGTGTAGGTTTAGTCATTTAAAGCGAAGGCTCATAGTTTCTTGACTAATCAGGACGTCAGGGAGTCGGGAGGAGAATGCGGTTGAGAAGGATAATAAATCAGTCATGATGGAATGGCGGACCAGACTCGATGGGCTGATTGGCCTAATTTGGTCTTATGGTCTCCCCGGCTGGATCTCCTTTCCCTCCCCCACCACTCCCACCTGATTTCCTACAGTGCCCAAATGAGAGAGACGCACGGGGTTAATTTGAGGGCTATTCAATCAGTGTGTAGGTGAGGGGATAGAATCTCAAATGCAGAGGAGGCAGAGGTTGAGGGGAATGAGGTTAAAAGTCAGAAAATGGAGGTCTGGAGGGAAAGAATGAGATTGAGCCTGTCCCATGAGTCAATGGAGACTGGACAGGTTGAACATCCTCTGCAAAGCAGTCGGACAGGAAGGTTTTGGCACAGTGAGATCCCACGAGTGGTGAGTTCCAGCAGTTTGGTGGGGGGGGGAGGGTGGAAGAAATGGAAGAGTGGAATGAGGGATGATTGATTCTTGGAAAATTGGTATTACTCACCCTCACCAAACCCGCCACCCCTGATGGGTGAGGTAACGGAATGGATGTGGGGTGCATCGATTATCTCCATTTTTCATGCCAACTTGTTCCTGCGTTTGGCCAATATCGCTCAACCTTTCCTCTTCACGTACCTGTCCAAATGCCCATCTCCCTAAACCCTTCCTCTCCGTGTATCTGTCCAAATGCATTTTTAATCATTGTTATTGTATCTGCCTTGACCGCTTTCTCTGGCAGCTCGTTCCACACACGGATCACACTCAGGGTGAAAACTATTGCCCTTTTAAATCTTTTCCCTCTCACTTTCAACCTATATCCTTTAATTTTAGATGGGTTTAAAATGAGAAGGAGAGATCTTATTTTAGACCTAGGATAAAGACTGTGACCGTCCATCTTATCAACACCCCTGACGGTTTTATAAACCTCTATCAGGTCACATCTCAGCCCCTTTGTTCCAGGGAAATCAGTCCCTGCCTGTCCAACCACTCCTGATAAGCCCTCTAGTTCTGCTAACATCCTCGTGAATCTTCTCTGAACCTCTCCAGTTAAATGACATCCTTCCTATAGCTGGGCGACCAGAACTACACGCAGTACTCCAAGTGCAGTCTCACCAATGTCCTGTACAGTTGTTACATGACATTTCAGCTCCTGTACACAGCGGCCTGGCTGATGAAGAGCAGCAGACCAAATAACTTCTTCACCATCCAGACTAACTGTGTCGCTGCAGGAGGGGTGGTGAGGAGGGAGAGATCTGTGGGAGGGGTTGAGGAGGAGAGCATTGTGGGAGGGGTTGAGGAGGGAGTGATGTGGGAGGGTTGAGGAGGGAATGCTGTGGGAGGGGTGAAGAGGGAGTGCTGTGGGTGGGGGAGAGGACGGAACACTGTGGGAGGGGGTGAGGAGGGAATATTGTGGGATGGGTGAGTAGGGAGCACTGTGGGTGGCAGTGAGGAGGGAGCGTTGTGGGAGGGAGTGAGGATAGAGCACTGTGGGGGGGTGGTGAGGAGGGAGAGTCCTGTGGGAGGGGATGAGGTTGGAGCTCTGTGGGAGGGGTGGTGAGCAGGGAGCGCTGTGGGAAGGGGTGAGGAGGGAGCTCAGTGGGAGGGGTGAGGAGGGAATGTTGTGGGAGGAAGTGAGGGTAGAGTGCTGTGGTAGGGGTGGTGAGGGAGGAGCACTGAGCTGTGGGTGGGAGAGAATTCATTGTAACATTGTCCAGTCTTTTGTCAAGCATCAGCAGGGACAATCAGTCTGACTGCAATACTTGGCCCTCAATCATTTCCATGAAAGTGTTGCCATATTTAGCAGTTTCCGAATTGCAGCTTAAAATACACCGTCTCATCCATCACACTGGCTTTAGAAATCCCAGCAGGCCAGCAATTCCATCTGTATCGTTCCCCTAACAATGCCTTGATAATCTGACAAACTCCGGAATTGGAAATTTGTCCCAAGTGGCAATCGTTTGTCCTCAAGGCGGAGGTGGTTTCTATTCTCAGACCATTGTTCTCTGCTCTAGGGGGGTGGGGGCTGGGGAGGGATGAGTGGAGTCAGTGTGGATGGAATTATTATTAACATTACATTTCCCACTGGCTGCTAACATGATGCCTCACATGGTCCATCACTCGGATGTAGTCTGTGTAGCAGAGGTCTCTTGAAGATGCCCTCTCTCTCTCCCTCACTCATTCACTCTCTCTCACACTCTCTGATGCATTCTCATATACAGTCACTCTCTCTCTGCCTCTCTGTCAGATGCACGATGTCATACACATGCATTCTCTCTCTCACGCATTCTCCCACACTCCCTTTCTCTCAGAATCAGGTTTATCACTGTCATATGACGTGAAATTTGTTGTTTTGTGACAGTGCAAAGACATAAAATTACTCTGTTACAAAATAACTTGTGGAAAATAAGGGAACGGAGAGCTAGTGTTCATGGAGCTTCCAGAAATCTGATGGCGGAGGGGAAGCGTCTGTTCCTCAGTCGTTGAGTGTGAGTCTTCAGGCTCTTGTACCTCCTCCGCGATGGAGGTATTGAGAAGAGAGTGTACCAGATGGTGAGGATCCTTGATGATAGATGGTACCGTCCCTCACTCTCTCACTCCTCCTCCTCACTCAACATATTCTCTGTTCCTCCCTCTCTTCCTCTCACACTCTCTCTCACTCTATTTGCTGCCCCTCAATACAGTCACTCACCCTCTCCTCTCAACTCACTCTCCTCCCCCACCCTCTTACCTCTCCTTCCGTCCCTCCCTCCCATCTCTTGTCACCCTTCATCCCTCCTGTCCTCTCTATCCTCTCACTCGTAATACTCATCCCCTCATTGGCCCCACATCCCAACCACTCACCCTCTTGATTTACCCTTCTCCTTTTCCCCTCCCTCTCCCTGCCACAGTACTTTCTAACACTCTCTCCTGCTCCTTCCCTTTCACACACTCACTCTCTCCCCTCCTTTCCTCCTCTCTCTATTCCCCTTTTCCATTCACATTCTTTCCTCTTCCTTCTTTCTCCCTCTCACATTCTCCTCTCCATCCCTCCATTTTCACTTTTCCACCTCCCTCTCTCACACAGTTTCTCTCTCTCCCTCCCACTCTGTCTCTCTCCCCTCTTCTTCTCCTTCTCTCCCTGAAGCACTACCTCCCACTGAAAAGCCTCAAAGGAGATTTTTTTTGAATGAGGGTGTGTCTCCCTTAAAGAACTTTCCTCTAGGGAGAACATTGCCCTCAGAAACCCCTTTTAAACTGACAATCTCTCTGCCAGTGATCAGCAAACGGGTTTTTGCCCGGGGACCCTTTCCAGGTTTGCCCTTTTGAAGGACGCTGATCCTGGGAGCTCTTGTTACAGAGGGTCTCCCCACTGGGGACTGACTCCACCATGTGGGTTGTCAGTTACAGTGAGTCCAGAGCACAGAGAGCAAGTGCCTATGTCAGAGAACCCCCCCCCCCAACATTTAATTTAGAAAGGGCAGCCTCTCTCCCTCACAGTCCCATGTCAAGGAGGTATCTTGTTCGAAATGACCCACTTTGAAAGGAAGAAAGTCTGCAGGACCCCTTTGAATCCGGAAATCTCTCTCAGGGACATTTGTAATCAGGAAATTCTTCCCTCAGTCCCTGAGACCCCCTTTAAATAGAGAATCTCTTCCTGGGATCCCTCTTAAAGAGATCGACTGTTGCAAACAGGGATCACTTTCAAAAGGGATGTCTCTTTCTTTCCCCTCTCTCTTCCTCCCTCCCACACTTTCCCATTCCCTCCATCCCCTGGCTCTCCCTTTCCACATTCTCTCTTCTCAATCCTTCTCTCTCTCTCTCTCGTCTCCTCTGAATCCTGACCTGTATTCGAGACCACAGTGAGGGCTCCAGTAACGGAATGGTTCTTGTTGGCCAGTAGTGCTGCCTCTGGGGACCAACGATCAAGGGGTAGATCAGGCACTAAGATCCCTTGATTGTTTCCTGTACTGACTTCTGAGTCAGTCTGCGGGCTGTAGGTCTGGCTGGGATCCCAGTCACAGGCAAGTGTCTGTGAGCTGAAGGGAACGCACTTAGAAACTGGGAACGTCCAGAGTACGGTCCCTCCAGCAGTTTATGGGACGTACTCGGAGGCAAGAAGTGAGTGTGTCTCTGTGTATCTCTCCTGTGGGGACCCTGTTTAATGGAGGGAGTCTCTCTCCTATGGAGACCCTGTTTAATGGAGGGAGTCTCTCTCCAGTGGGGACCATGTTTAATGGAGGGTTTCTCTCCTGTGGGGACCCTGTTTAATGGAGTGAGTCTCTCTCCCGTGGGGACCCTGTTTAATGGAGAGAGTCTCTCTCCCGTGGGGACCCTGTTTAATGGATGGTGTCTCTCTCCCGTAGGGACCCTGTTTAATGGAGGGAGTCTCTCTCCCGTGGGGACCCTGTTTAAGGGAGGGAGTCTCTCTCCAGTGGGGACCATGTTTAATGGAGTCTCTCTCCCGTGGGGACCCTGTTTAATGGAGAGAGTCTCTCTCCCGTGGGGACCCTGTTTAATGGATGGTGTCTCTCTCCCGTGGGGACCCTGTTTAATGGAGGGAGTCTCTCTTCTGTGGGGACCCTGTTTAATGGAGGGAGTCTCTCTCCTGTGGGGACCCTGTTTAATGGAGGGAGTCTCTCTCCAGTGGGGACCATGTTAAATGGAGTCTCTCTCCAGTGGGGACCCTGTTTAATGGATGGTGTCTCTCTCCTGTGGGGACCCTGATTAATGGAGGGTTTCACTCCCGTGGAGACCCTGTTTAATGGAGGGAGTCTCTCTCCCGTGGGGACCCTGTTTAATGGAAGGAGTCTCTCTCCCGTGGGGACCCTGTTTAATGGAGGAAGTCTCTCTCCCGTGGGGACCCTGTTTAATGGATGGTGTCTCTCTCCCGTGGGGACCCTCTTTAATGGATGGTGTCTCTCTCCCGTGGGGACCCTGTTTAATGGAGGGAGTCTCTCTCCCGTGGGGACCCTGTTTAATGGATGGTGTCTCTCTCCCGTGGGGACCCTCTTTAATGGATGGTGTCTCTCTCCCGTGGGGACCCTGTTTAATGGAGGGAGTCTCTCTCCCGTGGGGACCCTGTTTAATGGATAGTGTCTCTCTCCCGTGGGGATCCTGTTTAATGGATGGTGTCTCTCTCCCGTGGGGATCCTGTTTAATGGATGGTGTCTCTCTCCCGTGGGGACCCAGTTTAATGGATGGAGTCTCTCTCCCATGAGGACCCTGTTTAATGGAGGAAGTCTCTCTCCCGTGGGGACCCAATTTAATGGAGAACATAACATAAGAACATAAGAGATAGGAGCAGGAGTAGGCCAATCGGCCCCTCAAGCCTGCTCTGCCATTCAACAAGATCATGGCTGATCCAATCTTAACTCTAGTTTTTACCGAATCCCACAAGGCAACAGTGCCAACCAACAGGGCACCATGCCGCCCATTTTATTTTATTATTCATCCCGCCCAAACCCATGTGATCACCCGGGGGAAAAAAACCGTGAAGGGTTCACCGTGGTCTTGAATACAGGTCAGGATTCAGAGGAGATGAGGGAACCAGGGAGTCTCTCTCCCGTGGGGACCCAGTTTAATGGAGGGAGTCTCTCTCCCGTGGGGACCCTGTTTAATGGAGGGAGTCTCTCTCCCATGGGGACCCTGTTTAATGGAGGGAGTCTCTCT
The DNA here is from genome assembly GCF_048418815.1 of Hemitrygon akajei. Taxonomy (NCBI): domain Eukaryota; kingdom Metazoa; phylum Chordata; class Chondrichthyes; order Myliobatiformes; family Dasyatidae; genus Hemitrygon; species Hemitrygon akajei. The sequence goes on along the minus strand of NC_133124.1, from coordinate 181,132,594 downwards.
CCCGTGGGGACCCTGTTTAATGGAGGGAGTCTCTCTCCCGTGGGGACCCTGTTTAATGGAGGGAGTCTCTCCCGTGGGGACCCTGTTTAATGGAGAGAGTCTCTCTCCCGTGGGGACCCTGTTTAATGGAGGGAGTCTCTCTCCCGTGGGGACCCTGTTTAATGGAGGGAGTCTCTCTCCCGTGGGGACCCTGTTTAAGGGATGGTGTCCTTCCTGTGATACCCTGTTTAATGAGAGGTTGTTTTCTTCCACTAGGTCCCTGTTCGATGGCTGGACGTCTCTTTCTCAGAGAACGTTTGTAAATGTGGGTGTGGGTGTGTGTTTGTGGTGGGGGGTGTTGGTGGTGGAGTTTGTGGGAGGATGTTTCCCTTACCAGGGTGCTCAGTTCAATGAACCCCATCGGTTGAGTGACCAGTTTCTATTTCTGATCTCACAGGTTCTGAGAAGCTGACCATCACTCCACCAAATGGGAAAGTCGAACTGAGAGAGAGCAGGACTTTCATCTGCAAAGGTCAGTGGTCACACACACACACAGACACTCATTCACTCACAATGCACATCTACTCACACTTACACACAAACTCACTTGCACATTTACACACTCATAAACATACACACACAGACACTCATTCACTCACAATGAACATCTACTCACACTTAAACACAAACTCACTTGCTCATTTACACACTCATAAACATACACACACACAGACACTCATTCACTCACAATGCACATCTACTCACACTTAAACACAAACTCACTTGCACATTTACACACTCATAAACATACACACACACAGACACTCATTCACTCACAATGAACATCTACTCACACTTACACACAAACTCACTTGCACACTTACACACTCATAAACACACACACACACACACACACACACACACACACACACACACACACACACACACACACACACACACACACACACACACACACACACACACACACACACACACACACACACACACACAGTCACTCCTGGGACGTGAGGGACAGAGATGAGGTTGGCCTCACTCCTGCTCTGAAGCCCTGTCCTTCTCTCTCTCACCAGTGGAAAAGGGAGATGCTGACTCCATTCTCTGGTACGACATTGATGACGAAGAGGTGGAGGAAACTGACCACATCCGGATTGAAGGGAATGAATACCAATCCCAGCTGAGGATCATCAATGCCGACCCGGAGGTGAATGGGATGTACCGGTGCGTGGCCAGTCTGGATAATGGCGAAGATCTGCGGAAATCCATCACCATCAGCGTTATACGTAAGTGGGTCAGAGTCATTTCACCAAATCCACAGCTGAGCTCCCAGACCAGGTGTTACTGACAGGAGGGGCCGTCCTGACCAGCAAACAACCAATCACCCCTCCCAAAGTGCCCCTCCTCAACAACTCCTCCCACAGTGCCCCTCCTCAACAACCCCTCCCACAGTGCCCCTCCTCAACAACCCCTCCCACAGTGATCCCTCCTCAACCTCCCCTCCCACAGCGCTCCCTCCTCACCATCCCTCCCACAGTGATCCCTCCTCAACCACCCCTCCCACAGTGATCCCTCCTCAACCACCCCTCCCACAGTGATCCCTCCTCACCTCCTCTCCCCACAGTGATCCCTCCTCAATCACCCCTCCCACAGTGATCCCTCCTCACCTCCCCTCCCACAGTGATCCCTCATCAACCACCCCTCCCACAGTGATCCCTCCTCAACCACCCCTCCCACAGTGATCCCTCCTCACCACCCCTCCCACAGTGATCCCTCCTCACCACCCCTCCCACAGTGATCCCTCCTCACCTCCCCTCCCACAGTGATCCCTCCTCACCACCCCTCCCACAGTGATCCCTCCTCAACCACCCCTCCCACAGTGATCCCTCCTCACCTCCCCTCCCACAGTGATCCCTCCTCAACCACTCCTCCCCACAGTGATCCCTCCTCACCTCCCCTCCCCACAGTGATCCCTCCTCAATCACCCCTCCCACAGTGATCCCTCCTCACCTCCCCTCCCACAGTGATCCCTCCTCAACCACCCCTCCCACAGTGATCCCTCCTCACCTCCCCTCCCACAGTGATCCCTCCTCAACCACTCCTCCCCACAGTGATCCCTCCTCACCTCCCCTCCCCACAGTGATCCCTCCTCAATCACCCCTCCCACAGTGATCCCTCCTCAACCACCCCTCCCACAGTGATCCCTCCTCAACCACTCCTCCCCACAGTGATCCCTCCTCACCTCCCCTCCCCACAGTGATCCCTCCTCAATCACCCCTCCCACAGTGATCCCTCCTCAACCACCCCTCCCACAGTGATCCCTCCTCAACCACTCCTCCCCACAGTGATCCCTCCTCACCACCCCTCCCACAGTGATCCCTCCTCAACTCCCCTCCCACAGTGATCCCTCCTCACCACCCCTCCCACAGTGATCCCTCCTCACCTCCCCTCCCACAGTGATCCCTCCTCACCACCCCTCCCACAGTGATCCCTCCTCAACCACCCCTCCCACAGTGATCCCTCCTCACCACCCCTCCCACAGTGATCCCTCCTCAACCACCCCTCCCCACAGTGATCCCTCCTCACCTCCCCTCCCACAGTGATCCCTCCTCACCACCCCTCCCCACAGTGATCCCTCCTCACCTCACCTCCCACAGTGATCCCTCCTCACCGTCCCTCCCACAGTGCTCCCTCCTCACCGTCCCTCCCACAGCAATCCCACCTCACCGTCCCTCCCACAGCGATCCCTCCTCACCGTCCCTCCCACAGCGATCCCTCCTCACCGCCCCTCCCACAGCAATCCCACCTCACCGTCCCTCCCCACAGCTCTCCCTCCTCACTGTCCCTCCCACAGCAATCCCACCTCACCTTCCCTCCCACAGTGATCCCTCCTCAACCACCCCTCCCCACAGTGATCCCTCCTCACCTCCCCTCCCACAGTGATCCCTCCTCACCACCCCTCCCACAGTGATCCCTCCTCAATCACCCCTCCCACAGTGATCCCTCCTCACCACCCCTCCCACAGTGATCCCTCCTCAACCACCCCTCCCCACAGTGATCCCTCCTCACCTCCCCTCCCACAGTGATCCCTCCTCACCACCCCTCCCACAGTGATCCCTCCTCAATCACCCCTCCCACAGTGATCCCTCCTCACCACCCCTCCCACAGTGATCCCTCCTCAACCACCCCTCCCACCGTGATCCGTCCTCACAGCCCCTCCCACAGCATTCCCTCCTCAACCGCCCCTCCCATAGCATTCCCTCCTCAACCCCCCCCACAGTGATCCCTCCTCACTGCCCCTCCAACGGTGCTCCCTTCTCAACCACCCCTCCCATGGTGCTCCCTCCTCTGCCCCTACCACAGTTCCCTCAAACACCCTCACTCCTCTGAGAGCTCCCTGCTCTCCCACACTCTTTCCATACAGATTACTGTGGGTGAATCTCTGCGGAGCTGTGACGATTTGAACTCAGTTTCTGATCGAGATTGAGATACAAGTGGGGGTGTTCAGGATAACCCCACCACCAGTGGGGGTGTTCAGGATAACCCCACCACCAGTGGGGGTGTTCAGGGGTAAACCCACCACCAGTGGGGGTGTATGAGGGGTAACCCCACCACCAGTGGGGGTGTTCAGGGGGTAAACCCACCACCAGTGGGGGTGTATGAGGGGGTAACCTCACCACCAGTGGGGGTGTTCAGGGGGTAAACCCACCACCAGTGGGGGTGTATGAGGGGTAACCCCACCACCAGTGGGGGTGTTCAGGGGGTAACCCCACCACCAGTGGGGGTGTATGAGGGATAACCCCACCACCAGTGGGGGTGTTTAGGGAGTAATCCCACCACCAGTGGGGGTGTTCAGGATAACCCCACCACCAGTGGGGGTGTTCAGGATATCCCCACCACCAGTGGGGGTGTTCGGGGGTAACCCCACCACCAGTGGGGGTGTTCAGGGGTAAACCCACCACCAGTGGGGGTATATGAGGGGTAACCCCACCACCAGTGGGGGTGTTCAGGGGGTAACCCCACCACCAGTGGGGGTGTTTCAGTACAACCCCACCACTAGTGGGGGTGTTCAGGATAACCCCACCACCAGTGGGGGTGTTCAGGGTAACCCCACCACTAGTGGGGGTGTTCAGGGGGTAACCCCACCACCAGTGGGAGTGTTCAGGGGGTAACCCCACCACCAGTGGGGGTGTTCAGGATAACCACACCACCAGTGGGAGTGTTCAGGGGGTAACCCCACCACCAGTGGGGGTGTTCAGGGGGTAACCCCACCCCACCACTAGTGGGGGTGTTCAGGGGGTAACCCCACCACCAGCGGGGGTGTTCAGGATAACCCCACCACTAGTGGGGGTGTTCAGGGGGTAACCCCACCACCAGCGGGGGTGTTCAGGATAACCCCACCACTAGTGGGGGTGTTCAGGGGGTAACCCCACCACCAGCGGGGGTGTTCAGGATAACCCCACCACTAGTGGGGGTGTTCAGGGGGTAACCCCACCACCAGCGGGGGTGTTCAGGATAACCCCACCACCAGTGGGAGTGTTCAGGGGGTAACCCCACCACCAGCGGGGGTGTTCAGGATAACCCCACCACTAGTGGGGGTGTTCAGGGGGTAACCCCACCACCAGCGGGGGTGTTCAGGATAACCCCACCACCAGTGGGAGTATTCAGGGGGTAACCCCACCACCAGTGGGGGTGTTCAGGGGGTAACCCCACCACCAGTGGGAGTGTTCAGGGGGTAACCCCACCACCAGTGGGGGTGTTCAGGGTAACCCCACCACTAGTGGGGGTGTTCAGGGGGTAACCCCACCACCAGTGGGAGTGTTCAGGGGGTAACCCCACCACCAGCGGGGGTGTTCAGGATAACCCCACCACTAGTGGGGGGTGTTCAGGGTAACGCCACCACCAGTGAGAGTATTCAGGGGGTAACCCCACCACCAGTGGGGGTGTTCAGGGGGTAACCCCACCACCAGTGGGGGTGTTTAGGGGGTAACCCCACCACCAGTGGGGGTGTTCAGGGTAACCCCACCACTAGTGGGGGTGTTCAGGATAACCCCACCACCAGTGGGAGTGTTCAGGGGGTAACCCCACCACCAGTGGGGGTGTTCAGGATAACCCCACCACCAGTGGGAGTGTTCAGGGGGTAACCCCACCACCAGTGGGGGTGTTCAGGGTAACCCCACCACCAGTGGGAGTGTTCAGGGGGTAACCCCACCACCAGTGGGGGTGTTCAGGATAACCCCACCACCAGTGGGAGTGTTCAGGGGGTAACCCCACCACCAGTGGGAGTGTTCAGGGGGTAACCCCACCACCAGTGGGGGTGTTCAGGATAACCCCACCACCAGTGGGAGTGTTCAGGGGGTAACCCCACCACCAGTGGGGGTGTTCAGGGTAACCCCACCACCAGTGGGAGTGTTCAGGGGGTAACCCCACCACCAGTGGGGGTGTTCAGGATAACCCCACCACCAGTGGGAGTGTTCAGGGGGTAACCCCACCACCAGTGGGAGTGTTCAGGGATAACCCCACCACCAGTGGGGGTGTTCAGGGGGTAACCCCACCACCAGTGGGAGTGTTCAGGGGGTAACCCCACCACCAGTGGGGGAGTTCAGGATAACCCCACCACCAGTGGGGGTGTTCAGGATAACCCCACCACCAGTGGGGGTGTTCAGGGTAACGCCACCACCAGTGGGGGTGTTCAGGATAACACCACCACCAGTGGGGGTGTTCAGGGGGTAAACCCACCACCAGTGGGGGTGTATGAAGGGTAACCCCACCACCAGTGGGGGTGTTCAGGGGGTAACCCCACCACCAGTGGGGGTGTATGAGGGATAACCCCACCACCAGTGGGGGTGTTTAGGGGGTAACCCCACCACCAGTGGGGGTGTTCAGGATATCCCCACCACCAGTGGGGGTGTTCCAGATAACCCCACCACCAGTGGGGGTGTTCAGATAACCCCACCACCAGTGGGGGTGTTCAGGGGGTAACCCACCACTAGTGGGGGTGTTCGAGGGGTAACCACACCACCAGTGGGGGTGTTCAGGGTAACCCCACCACCAGTGGGGGTGTATGAGGGGGTAACCCCACCACCAGTGGGGGTGTTCAGGGGGTAACCCCACCACTAGTGGGGGTGTTCGAGGGGTAACCACACCATCAGTGGGGGTGTTCGAGGGGTAACCTCACCACCAGTGGGGGTGTTCGGGGGGTAACCCCACCACCAGCACAGGGTCCGCACAGTGAATATTTTTGTTTGTTTCTCTTGGCAGAGGACCCCAAGTTCGAAAATACACCCCCCGTCCAGGAGTTTGAAGAGGGATCAGATGCGGCTGTTCTTTGCCATGTTGTTGGCATTCCGGATCCCATTGTGTCCTGGGAATATCATCAGGAGATTGTCCAGTCAGGTATGTTCACTGATCACTGCTCCCGGTGTGGGTCTGACCCAGGGATACGGGGACTGGAACTGTGCACGGTGCTCCCGGTGTGGGTCTGACCCAGGGATACGGAGACTGGAACTGTGCACGGTGCTCCCGGTGTGGGTCTGACCCAGGGACACGGAGACTGGAACTGTGCACGGTGCTCCCGGTGTGGGTCTGACCCAGGGACACGGAGACTGGAACTGTGCACGGTGCTCCCGGTGTGGGTCTGACCCAGGGACACGGAGACTGGAACTGTGCACGGTGCTCCCGGTGTGGGTCTGACCCAGGGACACGGAGACTGGAACTGTGCACGGTGCTCCCGGTGTGGGTCTGACCCAGGGACACGGAGACTGGAACTGTGCACGGTGCTCCCGGTGTGGGTCTGACCCAGGGACACGGAGACCGGAACCGTGCACGGTGCTCCCGGTGTGGGTCTGACCCAGGGACACGGAGACTGGAACTGTGCACGGTGCTCCCGGTGTGGGTCTGACCCAGGGACACGGAGACTGGAACTGTGCACGGTGCTCCCGGTGTGGGTCTGACCCAGGGACACGGAGACTGGAACTGTGCACGGTGCTCCCGGTGTGGGTCTGACCCAGGGACACGGAGACTGGAACTATGCACGGTGCTCCCGGTGTGGGTCTGACCCAGGGATACAGAGACTGGAACTGTGCACGGTGCTCCCGGTGTGGGTCTGACCCAGGGATACAGACTGGAACTGTGCACGGTGCTCCCGGTGTAAGATTGGAACTGTCCATGGGGCTCCCAGTGTGAGATTGGAACTGTCCATGGGGCTCCCGGTGTAAGATTGGAACTGTCCATGGGGCTCCCAGTGTGAGATTGGAACTGTGCACAGAGCTCCCAGAAAACCAGAAGTTTTAACACCCACCTGCTTCTCATTTAGAGCGTTACAGTATCCTGTCCAATGGGACTCTGGTGATCAAACACATCCAGGCGTCAGATGCAGGAACGTACCAGTGCATTGGATCCATCAGAGAGAGATCAGTGAGGACACCTTGGCCAATCACAGTCAAAGTCAAGTGTACGTGACGGGGAGTGAGTAAAGCGGGAGGGGTGGTGAGGAGGAAATGCTGTGGTAGTGGGTGAGGAGGGAGTACTGTGGGAGGGGGTGAGGAGGGAACGCTGTTGGAGGGGGTGAGGAGGGAGTAGTGTGGTAGTGGGTGAGGAGGGAGTACTGTGGGAGGTGGTGAGGAGGGAACGCTGTGGGAGGGCGGTGAGGAGGGAACGCTGTGGGAGGGGGTGAGGAGGGAGTACTGTGGGAGGGGGTGAGGTTCAGCTCTGTTTGTGACTGACCAATGTGACTTTGCCCACTACAGACATCCCCACATTTGAATCTTCTGAACCGCAGGTCCTGTACAGCTGGTTAGGAAACCCCGTCAACATCTCCTGCACCGTCCGGGGTTATCCCGAGCCAAACATCACCTGGAGCTGGAACAGTTTGGATCTCGGGGACATTGGGGATATCTCCAAACACTCAACAGACATCAGGAGTGTCCTGCAGGTCAGTCCGGGTTATGGGGTCACAGAGAAGGGGAGGGGTGTAGGGGCCAGAGCAAGTTACAGAGACAAGGAGGGAGGTAGGGGCTGGAGGAGGTTACAGAGACAGGGTGGTGGGGAGGCGCTGAAGGGGGTTACAGAGACGGGGAGGGGTGTAGGGGCTGGAGCGGATCTCAGGGCTGGGAATGGGAGTATCGGCCAGAGGGTTGTACACCCCTCCCCTCCTCTGCCTCCCTCACTGACACACCCTCGCTCTCTCTTTCAGGTGAGGGTGAGCTCCCCAGAGGAATTCTCAGAGTACCGGTGCACGGCAACCAACGCTCAGGGCTCGGCTTCTCACACCGTGCAGCTGAGGGAGGGAGGTGAGGACAGCCGTGACTAACTCATGGGCCTCTCCCCACCCAGAGGCCCCTTCCCACTTCCTCTCCCATTCACACTTCCCCCTCCCTGTGAGTGTCCTTCCCCTCCTTCCCCACCCCCTCCCATCCACACCGTCTCAACTCTCCTCCCTCCCAACCACCGGTCTCCTTCCCCACCCCCTCCCATCCACACCGTCTCAACTCTCCTCCCTCCCAACCACGGGTCTCCCTCCCATCCACACCGTCTCAACTCTCCTCCCTCCCAACCACCGGTCTCCTTCCCCACCCCCTCCCATCCACACCGTCTCAACTCTCCTCCCTCCCAACCACCGGTCTCCCTCCCATCCACACCGTCTCAACTCTCCTCCCTCCCAACCACCGGTCTCCTTCCCCACCCCCTCCCATCCACACCGTCTCAACTCTCCTCCCTCCCAACCACCGGTCTCCTTCCCCACCCCCTCCCATCCACACCGTCTCAACTCTCCTCCCTCCCAACCACCGGTCTCCTTCCCCACCCCCTCCCATCCACACCGTCTCAACTCTCCTCCCTCCCAACCACCGGTCTCCTTCCCCACCCCCTCCCATCCACACCGTCTCAACTCTCCTCCCTCCCAACCACCGGTCTCCTTCCCCACCCCCTCCCATCCACACCGTCTCAACTCTCCTCCCTCCCAACCACCGGTCTCCTTCCCCACCCCCTCCCATCCACACCGTCTCAACTCTCCTCCCTCCCAACCACCGGTCTCCCTCCCCACCCCCTCCCATCCACACCGTCTCAACTCTCCTCCCTCCCAACCACCGGTCTCCCTCCCCACCCCCTCCCATCCACACCGTCTCAACTCTCCTCCCTCCCAACCACCGGTCTCCCTCCCCACCACCTCCCATCCACACCGTCTCAACTCTCCTCCCTCCCAACCACCGGTCTCCTTCCCCACCCCCTCCCATCCACACCGTCTCAACTCTCCTCCCTCCCAACCACCGGTCTCCTTCCCCACCCCCTCCCATCCACACCGTCTCAACTCTCCTCCCTCCCAACCACCGGTCTCCCTCCCCACCCCCTCCCATCCACACCGTCTCAACTCTCCTCCCTCCCAACCACCGGTCTCCTTCCCCACCCCCTCCCATCCACACCGTCTCAACTCTCCTCCCTCCCAACCACCGGTCTCCCTCCCCACCCCCTCTCATCCACACCGTCTCAACTCTCCTCCCTCCCAACCACCGGTCTCCTTCCCCACCCCCTCCCATCCACACCGTCTCAACTCTCCTCCCTCCCAACCACCGGTCTCCCTCCCCACCCCCTCCCATCCATACCATCTCAACTCTCCTCCCTCCCTAAGGCCCCCTCTCCCCCTCCACCCTGTGGGTCTCCTCCCCCCACCCCTCAGGATCACAGGAAGAGCGGGGAAACTCCACACAGAGAACAGGGTTGTGATGGAACCCGGGATCTCCAGAAGAGTCTCTCCAGATCCCTCCGACCCCCTCCCCTCCTACTCCATGAAGGGGAGGCTCCTTCTCAGCTGCCCCTCCTTTCCTCCCACCTGCCCCATATCTCCGTCAGTGAAGGCACCTCTTGCCTGCACCCCATCTCTGCTGCAGGAGGCTCCCAGCCCTCTCGCCTTCCCGCCCCATTCCGCTCTGCTCCCACTGAACCCACCGCCTCCGGTTTCCCCTCTGCAGGGTTTCCGGGCATCCCGCGGCAGCTGAGGGCGGAGCCGCACTCCACCACTGTCCGGGTGGCCTTCGACCCGCCCGGGGAGGACAGCGGCATCCCCGTCCTGGGATACTGGCTGGAGTGGAGGCAGAACTCCAGCTGGGAATGGAACCGGACGCGAATCGACAATGGTAGGCCAGGGGAATCGGAGTGCGGGAGAGTGGCGGGGAAGGGGGAAATGTCGGGTTAGGAGGGGCCTGATGAAGGGTCTCCGCCTGAAACATCGACAGTTTATTCATTTCCATTGGTGCCTGTGGATTTCTGTGTGCAGGGGTCGGTTATATCTACTGTGCCACACTTTCTATAATCCATGGAAGACAAGCTGTGACAAAATGAAACCCATCCTGCCTCTCTCCCTCTCCCTCTGCCCCAGAATACTACCTCGTCACTGGATTGCAGCCCTACACTCCGTACCAGTTCCGTGTGTCCGCCATCAACGGCAGAGGCGACGGCAATTATTCCGACATCGTTTCCGCCAGAACGCTCTCGAGCCGTGAGTGGATTCCAGCAGAAATGTCCGCGGGCAGAGGGGTGGGGGGGCAATGAGTCGGGGGGGACTCCGCACAGATTCAGACCCACAGGGTAATTCAGGCTGGGGGGTGGCTGGAAATGAGGGAAGGGAGATACAGACAGAGTCAAAGATTGGGAGTGAGGGCGAGGGAGAGTTGTGGGAGAGTGTGAGGGGGAGAGAGAGAGTGGGATTGAGAGTAAGAGAGTGGGGTGAGATCGATAAGGGGAGAGCAAGAATTTGGAGAGAGAAGGGGGTAGGAAAAGTGAGGGGAGAGGGGATGGGAGAGTCAGGGAGAGAGCGAAGGGATAGAGAGACAAGAGGGAGAGAGTGGGGATTGCGCGTGCAAGGGAAGAGAGGGGATAATGAGAGCGGGGGTGGAGAGTGAAGGGGGAGAGAGAATTGGGGAAGAGTGTGGGGGGAGAGCAATGGGTAAGGAGAGGTGGGGAGAGAAGGGGTTAGAGAGAATTAGGGAAGAGTGGGGGAGCGAAGGGGTAAAAAGAATTTTGTAAGGGTGTGGGAGAGAGAAGAGGGTAGAGAGAGTGGGGTAGAGAGAATGTTAGAGATGGTAGAGAGAGATAGTAGGGGCAGAGAGATAGTGTGGGAGAGGATGTGTGTTGGGTAGAGAGAGAGGGTGGAGAGTGAGTAGGAATTGAGAGAAAGTGGAGGGGAGAGAGAGAAAGAGTGAGCTGGAGGTGGGGGTTGGGAGTTGATTTGATTCAAGATTTGTTTGCAAGGGGTGGGGGGCAGAGGGAGATTGAATACAAGCTGCCCAAAGTGGGGAGAGGTTGCAAGAAGCAGGGTGAACAGGGGCTGCTGGGAGAGCTGAATCAGTGGTCCAGTAGTGGCTGGATGGACAGAATGGTCTCCCACAGGTCTCTTGGGGCTGATCTTTGCTTTTTCATTCTTTTTAAAGTTGTTAGTGTTTTGTACATTTATTTATTTGTATATTTTATTACAACTGGCCATGCATTGCCCAGTAACTCTTTCACTGCTGCTCTCTCCTCCATGTAACCATCACCATCGTTCATCCACCCATCTCATCATCATGTGATCGCTCTCATTATGTCCGGTGATGTCATCTGCGGCCCATCCAATAGGAGGTAATGTTCCATTCCACTTTCCTCATTTCCCATCTTCTCGCCTGCTGTGATTGGGTGAATTTTGGGGAAGTGGGGAGGGGCAGTCGAGGGAGAGAACGGTGAAAAAAAATTAAATGGACACTCCCCCTTTTGCTCTTGTGCACAGCAAGATCCCACCGGGGAAAGAGGAAGGGGAAAACCTCTGCTAGACTGGGAAGTTTCAAGACAGGAGGTCCTGAAATGGGGAGGGGGTGTTGCACTCACCATTCAGGATTGGGGGGTGTACCCTCATCATCTAGAGTCTCTGGAACTCCCCCCACTTGGGGAGCTCTCATCACTGAGTGGATCTGAGAAGGACATGGCTGGATTTGTGGCTGTTGGGGCAACGATCGAGCATGAAACAAGGGACAAATGGATTTGCCCTGCTGTACTAATTGACAGAGTCTCTGGGGGTTTGGAGTGAGGTGGGGGGGGTGTGGAAGAAAAGGGTTAAGTCGATGCCAGTTCCTCTAGATGGTCACCCAAACTCCAGTGAATAAAGTCCCAAACTGCCCTACCTCTCTCCATAACTTAGTCCGTGGAGTCCTGGCAACATCTTTGTAAATCTCCTCTGCATCTTCCTATAGTGGGAAGAGACCAAACTGAACCCCCACGAGAAAGCCATTCTTCACTCTCTTCACACTAAACACCATCTTCCTACGGTTCCACCCAGATGCTCCATCTACAGAGAAAAGTACAGCACAACAGGCCCCCAGCCCACAATGTTGTACCAACCTTTTACCCTATTCTAAGATCAATCTCACCCTGCCTCCCATTTCTCTTTCTGCCATGTGTCTGTCTAAGTGTCTCTTAAATATCCCTAATGTGTCAGCCTGTGCCACCTCCCCGGTAGTGTGTTCCACACACCCACCACTCTCTGTGTAAAACTAACATCTCACCTGTACTTCCCTCCAATCAGCTTAAAATACTGTCCTTCATATTAGCTATTTCCTCTGAAGAAAAAGTCTCTGACTGTCCAATTGCTCTACACCTCCTATGATCACGTACGCCTCTATCAAGTCACCTCTCATCACCCAGTGAGAAAAGGCCTTGCTCCCTCAACCTATCCTCATACCACATGCTCTCTAATCCAGGCAGCATCCTCGTAAATCTCCTCCGCACCCTCCCTAAAGTTCCCAAACCCTTCCTGTAATGAGGTGACCAGAACTGAACACAATACTCCGGGTGGGTCGATCCGCAGTTTTGTGAAGCTGCAACATCACCTGGCAGTAGATGTTGTCAATGTTACAACACAAACAACCATTTTCATGCCAAGAATGCAATCGCAATGCAGGGAGTGAGAGCAAACTCCCACCGGACACTGCCCAGACTGGAGGACTCTAGTTATGGGGAGAGATCGGGTATGCTTCCCCTGGAGTGAAGGAGGCTGAGAGGCTTACGGAGAAGAGGAATAGATCCATCCCTCCATCCCTCCCTCCGTGAGGATAGAGAGACAGTCTTGTCCCCTCTGGTAGGGAACCAAAGATCAAGGTAGATCTATTCTCAGATGTCACCATATACTACCTTGAAATTTATTTTCTTACAAGGATTTGCAGGAAAACAGTAAATACTACAGAATTTTATGAACACTACGTACACAGATACAAACTGGCAACCAGTGTGCAATAGAAGACAAACTGTGGAAATATAAAATAATACTGTTGTAGCGTGGTGCTGGGAAGGCTTCAGATGGGGATGGGACAGAGGATGCTGGCCCTTTCTCCAAAATGGAGATGAGGTAGACTGGCATGACAGGGTTTCCACGGGATGTTCCCCAGGGAAGGAGGGGCTCTCGTCCGGAAGAAAGACCTGGAGCAGCTGGGGAGGGGGTCTGCTTGCAGGCCAGGGGAGGATGAGTCGAGGCATTTGGAAGAAAGAGAAGTTTGGGACGGAATAAATTGAATGTGGTGAGGGAGGAGGCTGAGGGTCTCGACAATCAGGACCCCCTGACACAAGTGAACCTCTACAAGCTGAACATGTGCCCTCTCGTTAATGATTACCAAAAGAGGCTTTGTGAGGAGACTGGGTAGGAGTTTCTGAAAGGGGAGAGGGATTCGGGGGAGGGGGGTTGAGAATATAATGGCTGACGGGAGAGCTGCATTGGAGAGCCAGTAGCAGGCAGATGGGAAGAAAGGCCTGATCCTTTGTTCCATGGGACAGGACCAATGAAAACGTTTGTTATTCTCACAGGGGAACCAGACAGGCCCAGAGTCTCCACCAGGAACGAAAGCACAGGCAACGATATCCGGATATTCTTCAAGGACGTGGAGAATGGAGGCAGCCCAGTTCTACGGCACCTCATCAGATACAAGGAAGTACGTGGCTACTATCACTCACGAACATCAGCCCCTGGGATTGTGTGGAGGGAACATCACCCTGTGTCTGACCCCGGGAGTGTGTGATGGGACGGTGTGGAGGAGGTTTCACTCTATGTCTGACCCCGGGAGTGTGTGATGGGACGGTGTGGAGGGAGATTCACTCTGTGTCTGACCCCGGGAGTGTGTGATGGGACGGTGTGGAGGGAGATTCACTCTGTGTCTGACCCCGGGAGTGTGTGATGGGACGGTGTGGAGGGAGCTTCATTCTGTGTCTGACCCCGGGAGTCTGTGATGGGACGGTGTGGAGGGAGCTTCATTCTGTGTCTGACCCCGGGAGTGTGTGATGGGACAGTGTGGAGGAAGCTTCGCTCTGTTTCAGACCCCGGGAGTGTGTGATGGGACGGTGTGGAGGGAGTTTCACTCTGTTTCAGACCCCGGGAGTGTGTGATGGGACGGTGTGGAGAGAGTTTCACTCTGTGTCTGACCCTGGGAGTGTGTGATGGGACAGTGTGGGGGGAGTGTAAAGTTTTGAGAAGTTTGGAGATGTATCTCTGCCTCTGACCCTGTTCCCAGGTTGAAGCTGATGAATGGTACAATGTAACAGTGAATGATTCCAGTTCCGACTCCTACCTCCTGAAAAATCTGAACTGGGACTCAGTCTATGAGTTAGAGATCGAGGCAGAAAACAGAAATGGTCGTTCGGTGACCACCTACCTGAATGTCTCCATTCCTCCGAGACCGCCCGCTGCTGCTGTCGGTGAGTTGCAGATCGTCACTTCCTCTGACCACCACCGATCCTCTGATCACTCTAGACCTTCTGACCCTGTGTCCCATGACTCCTGCACCCCTCCATTCCAAACTGGGATATCAATCATGAGGGTACCTTCTGCTTTCTGGGTGACTCCTGTCCTTCTCATCTCTCTTGGTCCATCACCCCTGACCCCTGCACTGGTCCTCATCCCTTGACCTTTGCACTGCCCCTTGTCCCTTAACCTCCCCTTGACCCTCATTTTCGCTTTTACCCCTCATCCTTGACACTTATCTTCACCCCTTGACTGTTGACCCTCACCCTTCCCTCCACTCTTGATCCAGAACTTGTCTTTGACCTCCTCCCATTGCCCCTCAATCATCTGCCTCACCTTGACCCTGACCTTGTTCCTCAACCCTTCACCTGAACAACATCCTCTCCCATTCACCCTTGCTGTCTGCTTGATCCCTCCCCTCGTCCCTTGACCCTACCTTTGTCCTGACCCTCGTATTTCTCCCTCAACCCTTGAGTGGACTCATGTCTGACCTTCTCCCTTGATCCTTTTCCTGCCCGCTCCCCCGCTCTCCCTCCCTGCGACAGGACAAAAACCGAGGGTTGGCACGGCTGGTGTGGTTGGCATCATCCTGGTGATCTTTGTGGTGCTGCTGCTGCTGGTGGACATCGTGTGCTACCGTACCCGCCGCTGTGGCATCCTCATGTGCCTGTCCGCCAGCCTGCTGGAGCGAAGCGACATCGAACGCAAGGGCCTGGACCGCGAGGCCGATGAGTCCAGTGACAGGTGAGTGGACGCGGTTGGGGGGGTCACTGGTTCATGGTGGGGCAGAGGCAGACCGGAGAGCTGTGTTGCCGAGAGGGTGGGGCAAGGGAGTGAGAAACTGAGACACAACTTGTCCACATCTGCCTTCCTTTCCCCTGGTCTCCCTCTCTATCCTCTTCTTTCCCTCTCATTATTTTCTACCCCTCTTTACCACAACCACTGACTCTGTTCCCTCCCTCCCTCTGTCTATCCATCTCTCCCACGTCCTCTTTCCCTCTTTCCCTTGCTATTTTTCTTTCACTCGCTCTTCCCACCATTTCTTCACCCTATATCCCTCTTGCCTCCCTCACCCTTTCTCTCTCTGTCCGTTCCCTCACTCTTTCATACCCCACTTCCTGTCGCACTCTCTCCCTCTATATCACTCTCTTTAAATCGTTGCCCTTGTTGTCACTGTCACTCTTTCTATCTCGTCCTCTCTGACCCATTCTCCCTCGACTTCCCTCTTTCCCTCCTCCTTTCCCCCCACGCTCTTGGTTTCTCTTCCTCCTCCACCTCTGCCTGTTAATCTCTTCTTGTTGACGATGCTGCTCCCTCCCCCCCACCCCCCCGGGAATCAGGTTTATTGGCACTGACACTGGTTTCCCAGGCAGCAGTACAGCGCCAGATATAAATAAACTACAGAAAGTGAATGAAATGGTGCAAACGTGGAAGGGCAGGTTCATGGGCTCAGAAAGCTGACAGGGGAAGATGCGGTTTCTAAAACATCGTGTGTGGTTATTCCCCTCCTTTCTTTGCCCCCCTCTCTCCCCATTTCTCTACCACAATCTCTCCCTCTCTCTCTTCCCCTTCTCTCTCCCTCCTCCTTCCCAACAATCTCTCCTTCACAACAATCTTACCCTTCCCACCCTTTCTCACTCCTCCTCCCTTTTCCCCTTCCACTTTCCCCCTTTCTTCCCTTCCCTCTCCCTTTCTTCCACTTGCATCTTTCCCTCTCCCACTCCACCTCTATCGTTTCCCCACCTTCTCTCCCCTTTCATCCTTCCCTCTCTCCCTTGGTCTTCCCCCTCCCTCTCTCCCTCTCTCCCTTTCCATCTCTCTCGTTTCTCTGGCCAGTGCCACCTCCTCACAGCCACTCTATTTCTCTCTACCCGTCAGGACGACCTCCTTCACCGACCGGTGCCCACCACTGCCGACGGTCTCGAAGCACTGCTAACAGACACCTCCTCGTCCCCCCAAAGCCCACCAGCTAACTGGAGACGCACAGGAAGACCCCACAGACGACTGGACATCTAGACGTCTGGAGTAACCCATTCCCACATATCCTGCAGCCCTCATCTCCCTCCCCGCCTCCCGAGGATCTGAAGGCTTGCTCGCACCGAGGGATTGACTCCCTCCTCCTGTTACAATCAAGGCACACTGACCCTTTAGCAGAAATCAAAAACGGTCAGGGGATTCAATAACAAACCCGGCCCCACACCACACTCCATGGGTTGTAGGAGCCAGAGTGGGGGAGTCACATATACAGTATGGGGAGTGGTGTAGGGAAGGGGGCTACAGAGACAGGAATGGGGACTGAAGGGTTCCAACAGAGATATGGAGGTTGGAAAAGTCACAGAGATGGTAGGGGTGTAGGGGCCAGAGAGCCACAGTGATGGGGTGCGGTGTAGGGGCAGAAAGGGGTCACAGAGAAGGGGAGGGGTATAAGGGCTGAAGGAAGTCTCAGAGATGTGGAGGGGTGTAGGAGCCAGAGGAGTCACAGAATCACAGAGCATGGGGGGAATTCACCAAAATTTGACTGTCGCCCACGTGGCTCAATGCTGTCTTCCTGCGGGATCTCACTGTGCAAAAGTTGGTAACGTAACGTTCCATGGAAGTTTGATATTGGGAAGTCATGAGATGGAGGTTGGTGTGTGTGGGTGTCTCTTTCTCCCCCCCCCCCCCCCCACCTCCTTCATTCCCCTAGCCTCTCACCATTCCGGAATCCACTCTGTAATCCTGATGATCTGTGTGAGCTGCGGGAAGGTTCTTTGTGAAGTATTTAGTGACAACATCTCTGGACTCTGACGAATGTGAACTGGAGTTTGTAGATCCGAGCAGCTTTATAAACCCATTGCCTATTTATTTTTTAACTTGTTATTCCTTTCCTTGTTTCTGATGGGTTACAGCACAGAAACAGGCCCTTCAGCTCTCTGAGTCTGTGCTACCCCACTGACATCAACCCTAATTTATTACCCTCCACAGTCATGTCAAAAACCAGCCTCTCCCCCTCATTCAGGGGCCAATTAATCCACTGATTAAATCCGCATGTTTTTTTCCCCGGAATGCTGGAGGAGATGAAAACTGAAGCAGGACGTCCAAGGGAGTCAGAGGGAAAATGTGTGTGTGTGTGTGTGTGTGTGTGTGTGTGTGTGTGTGTGTGTGTGTGTGTGTGTGTGTGTGTGTGTGTGTGTGTGTGTGTGTGAGAGAGAGAGAGAGTGTGTGTGCGTGTGTGTGTGTGTGTGAGAGTGTGTGTGTGAGTGTGTGTCTGTGTGTGTGCGCGTGAGTGTGTGTGTGCGTGCGCGTGAGTGTGTGTGCGTGTGTGTGTGTGTGGTGGAGGGTGGGATACAAACAAGGGGGGGGGGCAAAGACCTCAGACCAAGCAGTTTGACATCGACAGAGAGGGTGCTGTGTCGGTGATATGGGAGGTTTGAGAACAGCTAAACATTTGAACTGCCATACTGACATGAGAGATTGAAATTTCTCTACTTTGAAATTTAAGACATTCCTTGTTATATTCCTAGGCCTGGTTGTGCCTTGTATTTAATTGCTTTTTTTTTTAATAAATGATGTTTATATTCATCAATGTGTGTGACCTTTCTGTTTGGGGAAACTATATTGCCTGCAACATCGCAGCAGGTTGTGTCTGACCCCAGGAGTGTTTGATGAATCAGAGTGAGTGAGCTTCACTCTGTGTCTGACCCACTGTGCACTCTGTGTGTGTATGTGCTTGTGTGTGATGGGACGGTGAGGAGGGAGCTTCACTGACAGCATATACCGACTCTCTGTCCAACCTTTATCAGAACAGGCCTCTGCTACTCTAACGATGAACTCTTGATCTCCCAGTCTGCCTTGTCGTGACTCTTGCCCCTCAATGTCAGCCTGCCCTGTGCTTTCTCTGTGACGCTACATTCTGTGCCACCTCGATGTGCTGATGTGTGGAATAATCTGTCTGTGTGGTGTAATGGGCCGGGCTGTTCAGCCCCAAAACACACAGACCAGAATGTGGTCATACGTGTGAAGCCCAACGAGAGTAACTTCAGCCTAATTTATTATCACAAAACAGAAAGCACAAACAAACCACACTCAACACTACAGAGTAAGTTACAAAGGTTTGAGAGCTGATGATTCTCAGCCGCCAGTTGATCATCGCTGTGGTCGGGGGGAACTCGGAACTGTGACTCATGAAACCGCCCTGGTTCTGTCCGAGACTCCCTTCAGTCGTGGCTCTCCAGTCTGGCTGAAGTCCCAGGAACCGAGGGAAAGGTGCCTCAGTATTCCGGGGTTTATTCCACAAGCGTAGCAAGAGACCCTCAGAGACAAACGCTTTGGTCTTTTGTTCTCATCCACTAACTCGGCCTGATTTCCTTCATCCAAACAACTCGTGTGCTCGTCGACAGACATCTTGATGCCACTGGTGTGGTGAGGTCAAGGGAAAGTTCCAGCCGCTACCCGCGGACATTAGACATTAACAAACCGACAGTCGATAACTTGTACAGACTCCTTACATGCTGTAAAGTCACAGAGTTAAAGTACCATTCAGAATTTCGGTGAATATTTTTACAAAGTTTAATAAACCACAGCACAGACGCCACACAAACAAATACTTTTCACCGTGTCTCAGTATAAGTGGTCATAATCCATGCCAACCCGTTCAATTACCTGCCTCCTCTGGTACCCACCACACAGTGTGAATATTTACCCCTTTGAAAACTCTTCCTCCACTCCCCTCAGTCCTCTGTGTTGTGTCTGTGCAACTACATATCAAATAAATAAAGGCACGGGCACTCGAGGTGAAGTTACCGTGTACACGGCATGAAAAAGTTTGGGTACCCCGGTCAAAATTCCTGTTACTGTGAATAGCTAAGCAAGTAAAAGATTACCTGATTTCCAAAAAGGCATGAAGTTAAAGATGACACATTTCTTTAATATTTTAAGCAAGATTACTTTTTTATTTCCATCTTTCACAGTTTCAAAATAACAGAAAAGGAAAAGGGCCCGAAGAAAAGTTTGGGCACCCTGCATGGTCAGTACTTAGTAACACCCCCTTTGGCAAGTATCACTTTTTGTAGCCAGCTAAGAGTCTTATTAGAGTCCCGAGCATATCCAACAGTGTCTGGTTAAACCTCTCGGGCTGAGGATCACCCTGTGGGTGATAGGGGATGGTCCTGGATTTCTCAACCCCAAGCATAGTCAGTAATTCATGGATAAGGCGGCTCTCAAAGTCCCGCCCCTGATCGCTATGGATTCGCCTGGGAAGGCCATAATGAACAAGATACTTCTCCCATAACACCTTCGCCACTGTCGTCGCCTTCTGATCCTTAGTGGGAAATGCCTGAGCATAGCGAGTGTAATGATCGGTGATGACTAAGACATTCGCGGTGTTGCCGGTATCAGGCTCAATCGACAGGAAATCCATACATACCAGGTCCAGAGGTCCCGCACTCTGCAAGTGCGACAGTGGAGCCGCCAACGCGGGCAGGGTCTTCCTCCGGATGCAACGACTGCATCCCCTACAGTATTCTTCGACTTCCCCCCTCATCCGGGGCCAGTAGAACCGGTCTTTGAGTAATCCATAGGTCTTTTCCACCCCCAAGTGCCCGGAATCATCATACAGTGCCTGGAGTACAGCCTTCCGATACTCCTCGGGCATGACCAGCGGCCAACGCTGGGGTTGGTCCAGAGGCACCGTGACCCGGTACACGACTTGGTTCTTCAAATCCAACCGAGGCCACTCCTTCGGTAGTAAGGGCACGGACGTGTGTTTCGCCTTCTCTGCCCACGCCACATCCCCCTTCTTCACTGCCCTCCACACAGTGCCAATGCCCGGGTCATCTCACTGAGCAGCTGCCACTTCCCCCGGACTTATTCGGGCAACTGTTTAGTCTTCAGTGCAGTCAGAACACAGTATACTTGGGGCAGGGTGTCATCAAAAGCCCCCAGGGGGTCCACTGCTCACTCAGGCCTCCCCCTTCCCTCGGCCTTCACGGTGATATTATTGAGAAATATACCTGACATAATCATTATATATACCTGAAATATAATCACTATGTACTAGCTATTGACTACACTATGTAATCACTTCTAGGTACTGAATATTACTGTGTATTATTTTACTAGACACATTTTGCTATGTGTTGTTTTAACTAGATACTTTGTACTCTCTTAGCTGCATACTGTGGCAATTACAGAACACCTGTTTAGTTAGCTGCACTATTAGCTGAAATGTACCCCATGTATTACACTCAGCCTTTGTTTAGAACGAGATAACGGTGGCGGACAGGATGCTGCGAGCAGGAATGTAATGTGAGGGAGGTTGTCTGGAAAACATAATCTTGGCCAGGAATAAAGCCCCAATGCGAACGGGTGAAAAATAATGGTGACGCACTGAGAGCTAGGCAAGAGCGATTGATTAGTTAATATATAGATGATATGCAATTAAAAATTGATTGGGTATGGCGATGAAACCGAAATGTAACTGAGATAAGAAATTACTATAAAGAATGCTGTACACTGGAGCTCGGTGGGCTTTCGGTGACAAGTTCATTGATTGCCTCAGCCTTTGTTTGCAAATAAAGGTTTAATTTTCTTGAAGAATTGTCTGTGTCTCCAGGTCATTTCAAGTAACCACGACAATATCAAACTGACACATGGTTTTCACTCCAGTGGCAGGAATACTCTCCCACTCCTCGTCCGTCTCCGGTCCCCCCGGCTCCCAACGTGACAAAGCATCCGCATCGACATTCCTGTTTCCTGGCCGGTACTTCAGGCTGAAAACATATACCGACAAGGCTGCCAGCCACCAATGCCCTGTGGCATCCAGTTTCGCCAAAGTCAGGATATAAGTGAGAGGATTGTTATCCGTTCTCACCTCAAACTTGGCTCCGTACAGGTAATCGCTCAGCTTGTCCACCACCGCCCACTTCAGCGCCAGGAACTCCAACTTGTGAGTGGGGTAGTTTCTCTCAGGTGGTGACAAGCTTCGGCTGACAAAGGCTGCCAGTCTCAGTGGTTTGCCATGCTCCTGGTACAGAACAGCTCCTAGACCCTCTCGGCTGGCATCAGTCTGTAGCACATACAGCTTCTGGGGATCGGCAAAAGACAACACCGGGGCCTGTGTCAGCGCCCTTTTCAAAGATTGGAACGCCTCTTCACATGGATCATTCCAGCTCGATTCAAAAGGCTCTGCCGGGTTCCAGTATCCTCCTGCTTCCTGTCCTCAGTCCCTCTTCCTTTTCTTTCCCACCGGGGGATAGCCACACAATAGCTGAGTCAACAGGTGACACATTTTAGCGTATCCTTTCACAAATCGGCGGTAATACCCACAGAACCCCAAAAACGAGCGTAGGGCGCTCGAGCAGTTTCATATCCCCCACAGTCCTCTCCATGAGCCTCTGGAAGGTGGCTGGGGCCCCCGATATGCCCTGGGGCATTCGTTCGAACTGGAAGAATCCCAGTGGGCAGATAAAGGCCATCTTCTCTTTATTGACCTCACTCATGGGGATCTGGTAATATCCACTCCTCAAGTCCAGTACACTGAACCACTTCACTCCACTCAGGCAGGCCAGCGCGTCTTCGACCCTCAGGATGGTATACTGGTCAGGGACAGTGCGCTGGTTCAAAGTCCGATAGTCCACACACATTTGTAACCTTCCGTTCTTCTTCTGGGCCATTACTATTGGGGACGCGTAGGGGCTTCGGGACTCAGCGATGATTCTAGCTTCCTTCAGCTTGTACAAATGCTGCCGCACGTCTTCCACATCTGCAGGGGCCAGTCGCCGGGACCTCTCTCTGAACAGGGTGTCCTCACTCACTCAGATGGTATGGCGAGTGCTCTTGGAACAGCCCACATCAAACTCGCCAAGAGAAAAAACATCTTCCAGCTTCAACATCTTCTCCACCAGCCTGCGTTTCCACTCCGGCAACACAGGAGAGTCCCCAAAGTTAAAGGCCTCAGCGGTCAGCTTTCCTCTGTTTACCAATCCTTCCCCCCTAGTGGCCCTCATCGGTGCGATAGACATTACCGTCACCGGGAACAAACGTGCCAGCGGCATCCCTCTCTTAAAGGTGATCTCTCTCTTCGTCATGTTCCTGACACTCACGGCATGTACCACCGAGGGCCTCTCCAGCACCCCCGCCGGAAATCGTGTCTCCCCCTCGAGATCTTCCGGGGCATCTACTAACAGGGCTTTGCCCGCCGGCACTCTGGGGAATCCATCACTAGTGTCACCTCCCCTGGCCGTATCACTCCAGGCCTCGCCTGCGTACACCACACCGTCCCTCGTTTACACTCAGGATCCAGCCCCTGGGGGTCCCCATCACGAGTGTCACCTCCCCTGGCCGTATCACTCCAGGCCTCGCCTGCGTACACCACACCGTCCCTCGTTTACACTCAGGATCCAGCCCCTGGGGGTCCCCATCACGAGTGTCACCTCCCCTGGCCGTATCACTCCAGGCCTCGCCTGCGTACACCACACCGTCCCTCGTTTACACTCAGGATCCAGCCCCTGGGGGTCCCCCACTTCTTTCAACACCGCCTGAAACACTGGGTGTACCGAGAGGGTCTCCAGAAAGTTCTCCCCCGCCTTCTCCTTACAGGCTCCCAGGAGCCGTCGCACAAGAGGGGAGTTAGTCCCCACCAGGAGGGCAGCACCACCTGTTTCCACCGGATCCGGACAAATCAACACCGACATCTCAATAGCTTCAGACACTCCCACATCGCCCTCCGAGAATTCCAATCTCACTGACAGGTACCCATCGTACGGATAATCACCCTCACTCACACCCCAAATCTCCAGTGGGTCAAATGGGGTTACTGGCAAGTGCTTTAGATATCCGTTGTAGAACGACCGGTACAATAAAGTAACCTGCGATCCTGTGTCAAGGATGGCTTTTGCATAAACTCCCTCTATCCGTAGGCACATGCTGGAACGGGGTCCCACCAGCCCGGCCGGAATAAAGGCTTGGGCTTTCGGTGGTCCCCTGGCTGATCTCTGGGGATGTGTTCCTCCAGAGGCTCCAGTCCGTTCCCTTACTGAGCCTCTCCTAAGTTTCCGGACACCTTAGTTGCCTGGGGGCTTGCCCTCCGCGGGACGCCTTGTCTCTCACAACCCCTCCGAAAGTGTCCCTCTTCCCCACAGCTATAGCACACCCTTGGCCGCTCACAGTCCCGCCTGAAATGCCCCTCTTTCCCACAGTTAAAGCATATGCTACCTGCCACCCCTCCTCTCCCGGGATGCCCGCCACTCCCAGCCCACTGCACGGGTCATCCCCCGGAGGGGGTACTCTCCCTGACTGTCCCATCAAACAGGGGGGTCCCTATTCCCCTGGGATCCCTTGGGTTTCTCAGTCCTCCATCCGGCCACCACTTTCTGTACCACTGAGGATCGCTCCCGGTGGCCCGAGCCCCTTTTCCAGCCCAACGCGCTCTCTTCCTCCCGCACCTCTCTAATCAACTGCCCGAATGATGGGGGGGGGCTCTTTTTATAGGACAGCCAGAGACTCCACACCACCTTGTCCTCCTCCAGGGAACCACTGAATATCTGACTCATCCTCACTCTTGCCACTTCGTGTGCCTTCACTACCCCCCGGCGCCGTAACCCCGTAAGCATTCCCTCCAGCCGAAATATGTATTCTGAGAGCTTTTCCCCTTCTCTCTTGCTCCATGTGTTGAAACTCTGCTAAAAGCAGCCCAAACACTCCCTCCAAAACTTCTCAATACTCCTCCAATGAAGCCAAGGGCTGTTCAGCTTTCAGCTCCCGGACTACTTTGGCCACCGCACCCCTCAAACTTCCCATCAATCGCTGTCTCTTCTCCTCATCTGAGCCTGGCCACTCCTCTAACAACAGGGACATGTGTTCGATCCAGGTCTCATAGTCCACCTCCCCGTCCGGAGTGGCTCCGGAGAACACCCCCAGCTTCAGCTGCGGCCTCTCGGCCACTCCCACTAGGGAGTTAAGGGTGGCTGACAGCTCGGGGGCCTCCACTCTATCTGGGGGGTGTGGCCGGGCCAAGCCTTCTCACTCCAACCCCCCCCCCCTTACTGGTTACTGGCACCTCCCCTGGGGTCAACCCTAGCTCCTCCTCCGGGAGGGTGTGGAGGCCCCACGGCCTCACCTCCCCCGGACGCTGACTGTCGCTGGCAGTTCCAACATCCTGACGTCAGCACTCATACAAACCAACACCCAGCTTCCCTCCATCTCTTTACCGCACCTATGGGTCACCAGTTCTATCGGCCCCATACCTTTGACCAAACTCAATCCCCGCACTAATGCAACATCTGAAACACGGAACCCCACCCCGCTTAACACACACGCATAATTCACCGGTACATCCTCTAACTCACACCAGTTTACAATCTTATCTCTATCCATCTCCGCGCTACTGGACGTGCGTGATTTACACATCTACTTTAAATTCAATCCCGGATGAGCCCCCACATATGTAATGCTTACGCGACCGGCTGGTGTATGTCTAGAGGAAGGTTCGTCCACCCGCCAAACCCCGCCTCCCATCTACATGGATGCTGTGAAATACACACTAATGCAAACTTGCACACACAATATCAAGCTCACACCAGGTACATTTACAGAATACACTTTATAAATCTTACTAGAACTAAATGATTAATAATGCTACAATATATATGAAGCGAAAGAAAATAAAGAAAAGGCGCCAAAACTTATCAGAGTTCAGTTAATTAGTGCAGATGGTTGGAGCTCAACCATCAAATCCTCCGATCACTCTTCGATCTTCTCCGACCTCCATGACCCACGCACCTGGGACTACCCTCGGTGATCGATCAGCAGTGCCGCACCCATCCACCTTCCTCGTGGTCTTCTTCCCGACTCCCAAAAGTCCGTGCAATCACAGCTCACAGACCCACAAGAGAAAATAACATCTAACACAACTGGCCAACAAATGAATACAATCCCACATTATCAGCAACTATAACCCAAACAAGCTTTGAGAAGCTTCGAGAGTGCTCTGCAAGAAAACCACTCTCTCACCAGTTAGCATGACAAAGAAGCATTTTTACTTTTAACAAACAAAGAAGCCATTTTGATTAACATACGCAGTACATTTAAATTAGGAAGTGCAAGTCCACCATCTTTTTCAGATTTTTGTAAATGATATTTATTCATTCTTGGTCTTTTATTGTTCCAAATAAAGGATGAAATAATAGAGTCAATTTGATCCAAAAAAATTTAGTTAAAAAGATAGCTATATTTTGAAAAATATATAAAAATCTAGGTGAAATCATCATTTTCACAGCATGGATACAACCTATTAAAGAAAGTGTAAGTGGGTTCCATCTAGAAAATAATTGTTTCATAGAGTCCATTAAAGGAACTACATTAGTGTAGTGTTCTTAATCAGGTGTAAGAACTCTGAACTAAACACTGAGGTAAACCGTAGTCAATGAAGACAGGATCACAGTGAGATTAACCGTTTACTGTTCACTCTTCCACATTAACGTATGGTGAAGACTGTTGATAAAACAATACAAAATATATACAGTATTTGTTTCCTTCTTGACATCACATTTACATCATAAATACTTGCAAAAGTAAAACTACAACAAACTATATTACATTAAAATATAACATACAGTCAGAATCTACCTACACCATCAACTGGCTTTAAATACACTTCAACACGAACTATCCAGCAAAGCTTTCAATAACACAAGACAACAAACTTTATCAACCGTCATTACTTTTAACAGAATCAGTGTTAACATTTTTACTTCAACACATCGATTATCTTATGAACTTACGGCGTTGCTTCTATGATGTTTCTTAGTGCATAGAATGAAAACTTTTCTCACGTTGATCCTGCACACACATGCCCCCTCCTTCCCGTTTCTCCAAACCGGTATTTTCCCACAAGACGCGGCGAAACCGGGTGTGATGTCATCACATGCCGTGATACATCACAGACAACAAATTTACTTTCAACAACCTTAACTTTAACTAGAAAATAATTACAAACAAATTACTAAAGTGAAAATATAATAAACTAAACAAATGCCTTAAAGGCAACACACTCCCCACCTGACCTTCGTAAGGTCACTATGAACATAATTCATAACTTCAGAAGTAGAATGACTTCTGCAACTGGCCTTTGGTAAGTTTTCACATCACCTTGGTCAGAAGTTTTCAACTCAAGCTTCCTGACATGTCCATCCCTACCAGCGAATGTGGCAAATAACTGGGTCGCCCCACTACCTTTCAGAGAACCACGCCAGCGCTTGCCAAACAACAAAGAGCAGACAGTCAAGAAGGGCTCTTCCCTGGATCGTAACTGGCGCCAGGAGACCCAAGGGATCGAAAACACTGTTGACAGTGGAGAGAACTCCACGGCGGGTAAATGGCTTGATCACGATCGGCACAGAGAACGTGAATGTGTCAGTCGTAATCTCCCAAAGGAGGCCCAAACTCCTTTGTGTGGGTATGGTTTCTCCATCTCGATCTAGGTCCTTGATTGCCGGAGCACAGTCATCGTGTGGAAAGGCATCCATGACTGACTGACAGTTTGATGCGAACTTGTGCTTGTGCTTGAGGCCGGTTAATACACTCTCACCTTTCAGCTGCAGAAAAGAGCCCCTTCATACTCTCGCCATCAATGCTCCTTACGCAGAAGGCAGGAGCTCCCCCTCCACCTGGGGACTTCTCTGATAAGGATTTGTGCAAGCGGAGGTTTGACTCGGCGAGTGAGGCTTGTGTTCATCGGAGCAGATCGATTGCTTCGTCTTCTTTCTGTAGCGATATCAAGCCGTCAACGACATAGAATGGACTATTGCCAAAAATGTGGACTTTCATCCGGTACTCAATGACTTCCTTGTTAATGTCATTGTCCTTGTGCCATAAGAAACGGAGGAAATCGCGATGGTCTTCCTGTACTAAGAAGCAATGGAACATCTGCTGGATGTCCGCTCGGATTGCGACCTTCTCCTTCCGGAAGCGCAGCAGGGCCCCAAGAAGGGTATTGTTGAGGTCGGGGTCTGTGAGGAGCACGTCATTAAGGGAGATACCAGCGCACTGAGCACTGGAGTCAAAGACCACCCTGATCTGATTGAGCTTTTGTGGGTGGTAAACCCCAAACGTTCGGAGGTACCAGCACTCCTCGCCTTCTCTCAGTGGCGGTGCTACTTCAGCATGTCCATTAGTGAAGATCTTCTCCATAAATGCTAAGTATTGTTGCTGCATCTCAGGTTTCCTTTTCAGGGTTTTTTGCAAAGACGTGAACCGCTTGACTGCCTGCTCTATGTTGTTTGGCAAGCGCTGGCGTGGTTCTCTGAAAGGTAGTGGGGTGACCCAGTTATTTGCTTCGTCTCTGAAGACCTTGGCGTCCATTATTTTTAAGAAGATGGCGTCTTGTGCCGATGGAGCAAGTTTATTATCATGCTCAGTTTGAGCGATGACTGACTGTCCCAGTGTCTTGTCGGTTACTTTACATTTGTTAAAGCCTTGTCGTGCTTCCTTGATACACATGAAACTTGTGCAGGGTTGAAAAATTGAATGGCGGACACTGTCTAGCACGTTGGTCTTGAGCGTATTAACTGTCGGTTTGTGTACATTGCCAAGGCACACCTCTCCTATCACCACCCAGCCCAGATCCAGGCGTCGTGTGGTCCATTGACCTGCTGCCTGACCTTGTGCACCTGGAGAACATCTCTTCCTAA
This sequence comes from Hemitrygon akajei, assembly GCF_048418815.1. Classification (NCBI taxonomy): domain Eukaryota; kingdom Metazoa; phylum Chordata; class Chondrichthyes; order Myliobatiformes; family Dasyatidae; genus Hemitrygon; species Hemitrygon akajei. The sequence goes on along the minus strand of NC_133124.1, from coordinate 181,104,184 downwards.
TAGCTGGAGTATTTCTGCTTTTGGATCCAGTTCTGGGATGTGTTTGGCAATGTGGTGGAGATGTGGCTGGTGTAGCACTGCACTTGGCGTCGGGATCTCAGTGCGGTTATTCAAAATTTCATTGCACTCCAAGAATGGAGGGAGAAAAATGACAACTTTACCATCCAGGGACTCGAGCTGGAAGCCTTCTGCCTTCCTGCCATATGTTTCTACGCTGCCTGAGCAAGCTCTAAGGTAGTATGGGAACTGATTACTCTCTATGTTGAACAAGTTAAAGAACTCTGGTCTGACTAGTGAGCGATTGCTCTGATCGTCCAGAATTACATAGGCTTTGATGGCCTTGTCTTTGGCTCCCTTAGGGTACACCTTAATGAGGCAGATCTTTGAACAAGAACGGCTTGACTGAGCTTGACCGCAAACTTCTGTGCAGCTCGAGCTGACAACTGTTGTCCTGGAGTGAGCCTCTCCCTCCCCGCCGTCCTGTTGTGAGGGTGAAGGAGCGTTGTCGGTTCGCGGTAACGGGCCGGGATGCATGGCCCCATCGTGATTAGTGCTATTACATTCCGGGCACTTCACAGAGATCGTACACTCTCTAGCAAGGTGAGAGGTAGAGGAACAGCATTTAAAACATATTTTTTTTCCTTGAGAAGGGCCATTTTCTCATCAAAGGGTTTTTTCCTAAACATTCTGCATTTTTTGAGAGGGTGGGGTTTGTTGTGCAATGGACAATTCTTGCTAGGGTCATTGTTAGTTGTAGAGACTTCAGTTTCATGCACCGAGACAGGTTTATTGATGTTAAAATTATTCGAAGTGAATTTGACTGGCTTGGTGTAAATTGTACTGCTACCTGGACTCATGAAGCTAGGGTCGTTTTGCTTCTTCGCCTCCTTGCACACAAACCTAGTGAAATACTTAAAGGGTGGAAATCGACCATCGTTCTCCTCCTTGTACTCTGAGCCAACAGACATCCACCTTTCCTGTAGCCCAAATGGAAGTTTGTCCACAATTGGTCCAATTCCGTATGAGGTATCTGGATATGACAGGCCAGTTAAATAGCTGTCTTCTTTAGCGCCTTCAATCTCCATGAGTAGATCTCCGAGCTCTCTCAGCTTAGTGTGGTCCTTGGCTGACTCCCTAGGAAAATTTTCCAGACGTCAGAATAGTGCCGATTCAATAATTTCAGGGGCCGCATAGCCCTCCCGAAGTCTCTCCCATGCTTTGCGTAGGCTAGCTTGGGGTTGTTGATGTACACTGAACGTATGCGTCTCACCTGTTCGCATGATTCTTTTCCCAGCCATTTTGTCATAAGATCCAACTCTTGGGTTGCTTCGAGCTGGACTCCGCCAGTAGTGTTGGCAAATGAGGAGTACCATGCACGGTCATTTTCGGGCTTATCGTCAAGCTGGTATAGTCCTGAAGTGACGAGATCTCGTCGTGCTAAATACTGTGCCATGGGTTCAACTGCAAGTGGCACCCTGGCTGGGGGAATATGTTGGTGGGTATATGACTGAGGGTGTACATTCATTATGGGATTTGCTGTTCTGACTTCAGCCTTTGCCTCTTCTCTCGCCAAATCTGGTAAGTTTGGCATCGAGAAGTATTTGTCATCAGCTCTTTCGTTCTCGATTTCATCGCAAAGTTGCAAGGGCAAATTGTCTTCCTCAGATGGATGTGATACAATTGGGCCTCTCTGTGACTCCTCATGAAATGGGATGTTAGCATATAAGTATGGAGAGGAAGAACGAATCTTCGGGTCCATTTGAGATCGGACGTAGTCACTAGTGCGTTCCAATCTGGTCCTTTCTGAAGTAGATATTACTTAATCTAGAACGTGCATTTCTTCAGCGTTTTCTAATATCTCTGCTTCCACCCTGGCAGCTTCTGCTTCTCGGTGTAGCATCAGCACTTCTAACTCTGACTCTATCCTTACCTTTTCCACTGGTTTTCAGCTTCTCTGGCAGCCTTTTCCATTTTCAGCTTTGCTTCCTGTTCAGCATATGACGCTCGCACCTTGGCGGGTCCTGCTTTAGCTCTTGCGTGGGCAGTCTTATTTGTTGATGCCCTACTGCTCCTGGCACTGGATGGCAACGACTTGACACTGGATCGCGATGCCATCGTACCACTTGTTGAAACACCTGGTAATGCCGCCTTCTCACTGTAGTGTTCTCACACAGGTGTAAAAACTCTGAACTAAACACCTAGGTAAACTGTAGTCAATGAGGCATGATCCCAGTAAGATTAACCGTTTACTGTTCACTCTTCCACATTAACGTATGGTGAAGACTGTTGATAAAACAATACAAAATATATACAGTATTTGTTTCCTTCTTGACATCACATTTACATCACAAATCCTTGCAAAAGTAAAACTACAACAAACTATATTACATTAAAGTACAACATACAGTCAGAATCTACCTACGCCATCAACTGGCTTTAAATACTTCAACACAAACTATCCAGCAAAGCTTTCAATAACAAAGAAAATAAACTTTATCAACCATCATTACTTTTAACAGAATCAGTGTTAACATTTTTACTTCAACATATCGATTATCTTATGAACTTACGGCGTTGCTTCTATGATGTTTCTTAGTGCGTAGAATGAAAACTTGTCTCGCACTGATCCTGCACACACAAGCCCCCTCCTTCCCGTTTCTCCAAACCGGTATTTTCCCACAAGACGCGGCGAAACCGGGTGTGATGTCATCACATGCCGTGATACATCACAGACAACGGATTTACTTTCAACAACCTTAACTTTAACTAGAAAATAATTACAAATGAATTACTAAAGTGAAAATATAATAAACTAAATGAATGCCTTAAAGGCAACACAATTAGCTTTATAAAGATCTTTATATTTTTATTAATTATAATACCTAAATATTTTAAAGAATTAACAATTCTAAATAGAATATCATTATTTATAAAAACAGGAGTATTTAATGAAAACAATTCACTTTTATTTAAGTTAAGTTTATATCCTGAAAATTTTCCAAAATCATTTAGTGTTTCCAAAAGCTTAGGAAGAGATTCTTCAGGGTTCGAAATATAAACCAAAAGATTATCCGCATAAAGAGCTATCTTATGTATGGTCCCATTTATAGAGATACCTTGAATATTTTTAGCTTAATGGAATATTATGGCGAAAAGCTCCAGTACAAGATTAAATAATAAAGGGATTAATGGACATCCCTGTCTAGTACTTCGTGAAAGTGGACCTGAGATTATTAGTAATAACAGTAGCAGTAGGATTCTTCTAGATCATTTGAATCCACCTATTAAACTTATTACCAAAGCCAAATTTTTCTAATACCTTTAACAGATATGTCCATTCAATTCTATCAACTGCCTTTTCTCCGTCAAGAGAAATAACACATTGGGGTTCCTTAGATAGTGATGAATAAATAATGTTCATCAATCTCCGAACATTGGAGAAAGCGCAACGGTCTTTAATAAAACCTGTTTTATCCATAGAGATGATTTTAGATAAAAAAAATTCCAAACGGTTAGCCATTATCTTAGAGAGAATTTTTGCATCCACATTTAATAACAAAATAGGTCTATATGATGAACATTCAATAGGATCTTTATCTTTCTTAAGGATTAAGGAAACAGAAGCTTCATAAAAAGAAAGTAAACTACCCTTCTCAAAAGATTCATGAAATAGTTCCAAAAGATATGGAGAAAGTTATTTTTCAATTTTTTTTGTAAAATCCTATCGAATGACCATCAAGTCCAGGAGCTTTACCTGACTGCATTGACAACATAGCTTTCTGAATTTCATGCTCGGTAATTGGAGCATCAAGCATCTGTTGATCTTCAACAGCAATTTGAGGAAATTTAATCTTATGTAAAAAAAAAGCCTTCGTTTTGGAGGAATCTGCAGGAAATTGAGATCTATAAAGATCAGAATAAAAATCCTGAAAAATATTATTAATGTCTTCATGGTTACTTACTATATCTCCATTGTCTTTACAAATCTTTAGAATTTTTCTTTTAGCTCCAGCTGCCCTCAATTGGGAAGCTAAGAGCTTATTATTTTTAACCCCAAAACTATAAAACTGACTTTTCAATTTAAGCAAATATCCTTCAATGGGATAAGTTAATTATAAATTATATTGTGATTGTAATTCCACACTTCTTTTAAACAAATCAACATTTGGAGAGGTTGCATTGATGTTATCTAAATCTTTTATTTGTTTAGAAATTTTATCTAATTCCATTCTTGTCTGTTTCTTCAGTTTAGCTATTTACAAAATAATCTGACCACATAAGTAAGCTTTTAATGTATCCCAAATTACTAACTTTGAGATGTTTCCTGTATTATTAAAGAGAAAAAACTCTTTTATCTGAGTTTCAATAAACTCAACAAATTCTGAGCTTTGTAACAAATGTTCTGGAAAATACCAAGGTGCTCTTGTAGAAGCAACATCTTTCAGTTCAAATATTAGATTTAAGGGAGCGTGATCAGAGATAACAATTACATCATATTCACATTTCTGAACATTAAATAGAAGTCAAGGGTCGACTATAAATAGTCGATTCTCGAATATTTATTATGAACGTGTGAGAAAAAGGAATATTCTCTATCACTAGGATGCATATGTCTCCAAATTTCAATTAAGCCATAATCAATTAAAAAGGAATTAATAAGTAATGCAGAACGATTAGGGAGGTGATGTTTGGATGATGACTTATCTATTAAAGGATTTAAACAAGTATTAAAATCACCACCCATTAATAACATATGTTCATTTAGATCAGGTAATAGAGCAAAAACAACTTTAAAGAATGAGGGATAATCAACATTTGGTCCACATAAATTAACCAAAACCATTTTCCTGTTGTAAATTGTTTCTTTAACAATCAAAAATCTAACATTAATATCAGCTGTAATATCCTCCTAGTTAAAAGGAATATTGGAATCAATAAAAAATGGAAACACCTCTAATTTTATTTGAGAATTTGCATGAAACTGAGTATCCTTCCAAAATTTAAAAAATCGATTTTTATCACATAACCTGATATGCGTCTCTTGTGTAAAGATTATATCAGGTTAGAATCAGTTAATAGTTTTAAGTGTTTTCTTACGCTTAATAGGATGATTCCCACCACGGACATTCCAACTTAAAACATTTAACTGTTTAAGTATCATCATGAGAGTTTGTATCTAAAAAAAAGTAGTTAGACGCATGTCAGGATCAGACAGTCGAGAATGGCGGAGATAAACAACAATAATAATAATTTGCGAATGCTCCAGAATTCCATAATGGGGATAAAAAATAAGAAAAGAAAAAAGGAAAAAACCCACGCAACCTACAAAGTCTGGAAATAAGTCGATATCGATCGACGCAAGCCCCAAAGAATGCATGAAAAGCAATTATAAACTCCAGCTGCCTGAATAGAAGGTGAAAATGAAAAGAGTAAACTCTGTCTCCCTCTCCTGGATATACTTATCATTACAGTCAACATACAGCTCATTACAACTGAGTTGTAAAGAAGAGTTATTAGAGATGACCTTCAGTTTTGAAAATAATCTGCATAATATTAGATAAGGAAAAAAAACGTCCAAAAAAAATTCTTGAAATATTTGCACAGAAGAATAACAATTGCCATCTTTAAATGATCAAATCTATCTTTAAAATATAAAGAAACCCGGATAATTACTTAAAAGTTCTTAACAAAAGCATGCAAAGCAAAAAAACAATTAGTTCATTTAAATGCTGCAAACAGAAAAAATAAAATTCTAGATGGTTCTAAGTTATCTACAGGCTTTCAACAGTTCCCTCACTATGTCTTCTGAGGTTAAAACCATCCAAACCAGTCTATTTCAGAGAAAGAAATACATTTTAAGGTAAAGACTTTCTATACCCATCAAATCTTTCAATTTCATCACTCCTTATGTTGCGAGACAATCAAACAATTGTAAATCATTCAAACTTCAGGCTTCAGACTCATCAGGCAGAGAATTAATAAAATGCAGTACTTCAACTGGGTCCTCAAATATACGAACCCCAAAATTTTTGACGAAAAGCCTTAATTTAGCTGGGTATTGAAGAGATAGACAATAGACAATAGACAATAGGTGCAGAAGTAGACCATTCAGCCCTTCGAGCCTGATCATGGCTGATCAATTCCTATCAATACCCGGTTCCTGCCTTGTCCCCATATCCCTTGATTCCCCTATCCATAAGATACCTATCTAGCTCCTTATTGAAAGCATCCAGAGAATTGGCCTCCACTACCTTCCGAGGCAGTGCATTCCAGACCCCCACAACTCTCTGGGAGAAGAAGTTTTTTCTTAACTCTGTCCGAAATGACCTACCCCTTATTCTCAAACCATGCCCTCTGGTACTGGACTCTCCCAGCATCTGGAACATATTTCCTGCCTCTATCTTGTCCAATCCCTTAATAATCTTATATGTTTCAATCAGATCCCCTCTCAATCTCCTTAATTCCAGCGTGTACAAGCCCAGTCTCTCTAACCTCTCTGCGTAAGACAGTCCAGACATCCCAGGAATTAACCTCATGAATCTACGCTGCACTTCCTCTACAGCCAGGATGTCCTTCCTTAAGCCTGGAGACCAAAACTGTACACAATACTCCAGGTGTGGTCTCACCAGGGCTTTGATGGATGCAACTGTCTTTGATAAGCCGTACGCATTACAGCAGCGAAATCCAGAACGTTTCTGAACAATTTCACGTGGAAAATCTTCGAAGAAATGAATCTCAGAGCTTTGAAATCGAAACAACCTTTGTTTTCTTGTAAGCTTCATAATGCGGTCTTTTTCTCTAAAACAAAGAAGACGCACAACAATATGCCTGTTTTTACCTTGAACCCAGGACTTTCAAGCACCAACTCTATGAGCCATTTCAATCTCCAGCAGTTGTGGGTAAGCCTCCGGAAATAAAGATTGAAACATTTTAGCAAAATAATCCAGTCTGTCGGCGGATTCTGATTTCTGTTTTAATCCAACAATCCGAATATTGTTCCGGCGAGAGCGAGCCTCCAAATCCACAATCCGTTGTTGAGCCTTTTCCAAACGAGAAGAAATATCAGCCGCATTTCGACTACCCTCTTTAAGATCAAGGCTCAAAAAGTCAATTTTTTCCTCCAAGGGGAGAAATCTTTCTGTTAGTTGAGTTAATTCAGCAACAATATAGCTGATTTGAGACTCTGATCTACTTACCCAGGGTGGCTCCTCTGAGGTCCCGTCAGCGTTTTTAAACTTTTACCGTTGCCTGCTTCAGGATTCCTTTCGGTGCTCCTTAGGTTAAACATAATTATAACTGTCGTTCTACAGGATCTGACTCCAATAAAGTTAAAATTTCGAAGTTTAAGTTGGGAAAGGGAGAGATTAAAGGCGGACGGAGGAGCGAAACTGTGCTTTACATGCCCACAGACGGAAGACTTCCGGCTGTTCACCCTCCCTGTCAAGGTTCTGATCTGAAGCATCACTAACCTTGGCACATGGGAGGCAACATTGCATCTGGGTGTCTCTTTCACTGCACAGAACTTGGAAGAGCAGTTCTGTAAGAGCAGTCTGTTTGGGTTTGGGCTGAGATACGGGGCTTTGTTGTTCTACTTAGGAATGTGGTGTCAGTCGGTCAGGATGGTGGAATTGGGAGAAGGCTTGGCAGAGAGGTTGTTTTGGGAGGGACACTGGTGTGGGTCGAGGGCTTTTTGGTGGGAGCTGGGTGAAGACTGAACGGAAGATGCTGAGGATGCTGTCCCTGTTGCACGAGATGCTTTGTGCAGATGAATGGCTTCAAGGAGGAAGGACCGATACTCCCGCGGGAGACCCGTTTGTCTGAGATGATCTCCAGCGACATTCGGAAGGTGGTGTGGGTGAAAGTTACAGACAATTCAAGATGACCTCTAATTTGTGTGCTCATTAACCTGTTTAATTATAATGGGCCCTTTCTTTAATAACTCTTTGGCTAAATTAACGTTCATCAATATACTTTCTTTATAATTGTGTGCAGGGTACCATCTGTTATTTCTTGCCAATGGGCGATTACGAGAGGGGGGTGAGTAAATCACACAGCATTCACACAAACCGGGGTTTGGGTGGGTGAGACAGCCCAACCTCACGGGATTGGCGGGACCAGAGTCGTATATAACCTCGACATACGGAGCCTGGGAAAGGTGGTTTCCTTGTCGCGGAGTCCAGTGGCTGTCAGCGAGGGGCTAACGAACCGCATTTCCAGAGAGGCCCAGTGAAAAGGGGTTTCATCTGTATTTAGCACTACTATTTTTAATTTTACTATTTAATATACACACATATCCTTAGTGTAATTCATTCATTTGTTTTTCTCTGGAATTATCAGGGATTGCGTTGTACTGCTGTCACAAATCTCACAACGTATGCCCGTCTCTGATCCTGACAAGTGGGAGGTGATGTGTTTTGGGGAGTCTAGTTATCGGACATATACAGCGAGTGGTAGCACTTGAAGGAACATTGCACAGAGGAAGTTCGGAATTCAAATCCACCGCTCCCAGAAAGAGGCAACGCCAGGCACTGAGCCTGGTTCCGTGGTGCAGAAGGGAAAGAAGAAGGTGAGGAACGAGGTAGTCAGAGGGGATTCCATGGTGAAGGGAAGAGGCAGGAATTTCTGTCAGCCTGATAGAGGTACCCACATGGGGTGTTGCTCCCTGGTGCCAGGGTGTGGGATGACTCGAATTGGGCAGAGTATTCTGAAGGGACAGGGTGAACAACCAGAAGTCTTGGTACATGTTGGTGCCAATGACATTGGTAGCAAAAGGGAGGAGATCCTGAGGAGAGAATTCGGGGAGTGAGGTAGGAAGCTGAAAAGCAGGACCTCTAGGATAGTAATCTCAGGATTGCTGCCTGTGCCACATGCGAACACGCACAAGAATAGCATGATATCGATGTGTGGCTGAGAGAATGGTGTAGGGGCAGGGCTTCAGATTCCTGGATCATTGGGGCCTTTTCTGGGGCAGCTACAACCTGTACAAAAAGGATGGTTACACCTAAACCCAAAGGGGCCCAATGTCCTTGCAGGGAGGTTTAATAGAGCTGTTAGGGAGGGTTTAAAATAATTTGGCAGGGGGGTGGGAATCGAGGTGACAGGGCTGAGGAAGAGGAAAACAGAAATAAGTGAAAGATAGAGTGCAACAGAGATGATAGAAAGAACAGGCAGGAGATGAGGCATAGTCACAGCCAGTGGGATGAGTTACAGGGCAATAGAGGCATTGTGCAGTTAAAACAGAAAGTAACAAACACTGGACGGAAAGTGTTATATTTGAATGCATGCAGAATGAGAAATATAATGGACCATCTTGAAATTCAGCTACAGATTGGCAAGAATGACGTTGTGGCCATCTCTGAAACTTGGCTAAAGGATGGTTGCAATTGGGAGCTGAACATCTAAGGACATATGGTGTATCGGAAAGATTGGTTAGTAGGCAGAGGGGTGGTGTGGCCCTGTGTATAAGAAATAATATTAAATCATTAGAAAGGGATGACATGGGATTGGAAGGTGTAGCGTCTCTACGGGTTGAGTTAAGAAATGGCAAGGGTAAAAGGACCCTAATGGCAGTTGTATACAGGCCTCCAAACAGCAGCTGGAATGTGGACTAATAATTATAGCAAGAGTTAGAAAAGGCACGTCAGAAGGGCAATGTCATGTTAACCATTGGGGATTTGAACATGAAAGTGGATTGGGAAAACCAGGCCAGTACTGGACCTCAAGAGAGATAATTTGTAGAAGGTCGAAGGGATGGCTTTTTAGAACAACTTGTTGCTGATCCCACCAGGGGATCGGCTGTGCTGGATTGGGTGTTGTGCAATGATCAGGAGGTGATAAGAGGTTAAGGAATCCTTAGGGAACACTGATCACAATATGTTCGAGTTCACCTTCAAATCTGAGAAGGAGAAATGAAATTCCAATGTGTCAGTATTTCAGTGGTATGAAGGAAATTACAATGGCATAAGAAGGGAACTGGCCAAAGTTGACTGGAAAGGGACACTAGCAGGAAAGACAGCAGAGCAGCAATGGCTGGGATTTCTGCGAAAAATGAAATAAGAGCAAGACAGTTATATTCTGAATAAGAAGAAATTTTCAAATGAAAGAAGGACACTACCGTGGCTGACAAGTCAGAGTCAAAATAAGAGCAAAAGAGAGGGCATACAAGGAAGCCAAAGCTAGTGGGAAGATAGAGGATTGGGAAGCTTCTAAAAACTTGCAAACTGAAACTAAGAAGGTCATTAGAAAGGAAAAGTTGAATTATGAAAGGAAGCTGGTGATTAATATCAAAGAAGATACTGAAAGTGTTTTTTAAGTATAAAAGGGTAAAAGAGAGTGTGGGTAGATATAACACCAATGGAAAATGATGCTGGAGATATTGTAATGGGAGACACAGAGATGGCAGAGGAACTGAATGTGTATTTTGCATCAGTCTTCACAGTGGAAGACATCTACAGTAGACCGGACATTCAAGAGTGTCAGGAAACTGAAATATGTGCGTAAAAATTATGACTGAGGAGGTGCTCCAGAAGCTTAATGGTCTGAGGGTGGGTAAATCTCCTGGACCTGATGGAATGCACCCTCGGGTTCTGAAGGAAGTAGCTGGAGAGATTGCGGAGGGTTTAACAATGATCTTTCAGGAGTCGATAGAGTCTGGCATTGTACCGGATGAATGGAAGATTGCAAATGTTACTCCGCTTTATACGAAGGGTGGGAGACAGCAGAAAGGAAACGATAGACCTGTTAACCTGACATCAGAGGTTGGGAACTGGTTGGAATCGATTGTCAGGGATGAGATTACGGAATTCCTGGAGGCACGTGGCAAGAAAGTCCAAAGCCAGCATGGTTTCCTGAAAGGAAAATCCTGCCTGACAAACCTACTGCAAATATTTGAGGAAATTACAAGCAGGGTAGACAAAGGAGATGCACATGAGGCTGCTTGGATAGGTCGGGGCAGATAATAGAAAGGTTGGAATGTTACGTTGATGGCATTTGGAGCACTGGACACAGTTCTGGTCACAACACCAATGCAATATTCCTTGCATTGGAGGACTTCAGTTGAGGGGAGAGACTGGAGAGGACAGGGTGTGTTTTTCTTGGAGTGAAGGAGGCTGAGGGGTGACTTGATGTAGGGGGTATAAGACTATGTGAGGCACAGAGAGCAGAGGTCGTATTTCTTACCCCTCATGTCTTCTTAAGCCCATTACCCCTACTGTGGAATAGGCTGTCAATGGAGTCTTCTGTCCTGGGACAGTCCTTTCCAAGTTTTCCCAGGTGTAGCCCATCCTCTTGGTGTGTCCTTCCGTTCCCAGGGATGATGTCTTTGGTGTTTCTGTAGCACTGGGTTGTTATGGGATGGGGTTGCTAGCCCCATGCCAACCTTTGTCTTTTCATAGCCGGGGTTGGAACTGTCTGTGGCAGAGATTTGCCCCTAAAGTAGGTGTATCAACAACAAGGTTTGAGCAGAGAGACTTGTGATGTAAGAATGTTAGAGAGAGAGGGTGCCGGTTCTCTGGTTATTTTCTGATCCCTGGTATTCTTCCAGGAGTCAGTAGTGGTGAGCAGTCTTAATTCTATCGATGGTTTATTTTAAAGTGGAAGCAAACATACAAAGACGAAGCAAGCTCAATCAAAAGCTGAGAAATGAAGCTGAGGAGGAGGAAAAGCCATCAGAAGCTGAAGATAAAAGATGAGAAGAGGAAGTAAAGATGGTGCATCTGAAAAATCCATCACTTGTATAATCAAGATAAGAAAAATTCCTCAGATAAAATAAACCAGTCATGGTTGCACAATTACATCACCTGGGTAATGTGCTAATACTTAGCCAATGAAAAATGAGAAAGGTGATAAACCATTAGTTTATCTGCTAATTCACTTTCTGCCAGTGAGTGTGGATGAACCACCACATACCATGAAAAATCCATGAGTTTGTTAAAGAATTGAAATTACGATCAAATTAAAACTGTAGTTAAAATATAAATGATTAAGCTACACTTTAGTCTTTCATTAAGTTATCTGACAACTTATTGAAAATACAGTGGTTTCCCACAGGATTTTGGTATCTGGAATGGGCTGGTGGAGTCAAACATAGTCAGAGGCATTTAGATCCATACGTCAATATACAAGGCATAATGGGGACTACTGGGATTAGCGTAGATGGACCAAAGAGATCAGTGGAGGATGTTGGGCTGTAAGGCCAGTTTCTATACTGTAACCATGTTATTCCAATAAATGTGAATCAGAACATAACATCAGTAAAATTTTAGGAATTCATATCAAACCCCATGTTGTCTAAAGTAATATTCTCTGTAAGCTTGGTATCAAACGTGAAAATGGTGAAATTTCATGCTTAGAGAGGGTTAAGCAGGGTTAAGATGAGGACCGGTTAAATCGCATTTGACATTGAGGGAGTGCTTTCTGGGGTGTGTTCCTCTCAAACTCAATCAATCAATCTTCCAGAGGACTGAGGGCAACAGGTCCAGTATTTTGTTTGTGTCTGCATGCTGGGTGATTTTGTGATCAAAGGTTATTCGGAAGTCAAGGATGAAGCATAAAAATTATTGTTTCTGATTCTTTTATTAAGTGTTACAAGAACAAAGAAAAATAAAGAGCAAAAAGAAAAGAAACCATAAAAGAATATGGTCTGGTCTTCTTATACCAGACTACTGAGAGCATACATTTCATTGTTTAAATTCACCAATGAGATTGCCTCTGTTCGAGTAATTCAATAGCGGCCAGTAAAACGAGTTAGTTTTCAGAAAGATGCAGGTGCAACTGAAGGCACTGGAAAGCTCACTAAACTATTACATGTATATCAATGAGATATAAAAATACAAATAAGCAGAAGAAATTTAAACTACAGGAAAAACAGCCATTCTACAGCACAATCCAACAGTGGATTCCAGAGTTTGGAACCATGTCTCCGCCAGTCGATGTCAGGGCAGCTGCTCACACACTGTTCAATAATTCCCACTAGCAGCGATCCCACAAATTATTTCCCAGGTTCAAGTCCAAGCGTAGTCAAGATCCATGAGCTGTTCATTTCCCACAACATTTTAAGTCAATGCTTTTTCAAAAGTGAGGTCAAAACTTATCGAATTCCGATTTCACTTTGAATGAAGAAAGAGAAGGAAATTGATAAATTATACAAACACAGAGAGCTTCACCCTGTCTGTGAGTGTGAGATAGGTCAGTGTAGAGGGAGCTTCACCCTGTCTATGAGTGTGTGATGGGTCAGTGTAGAGGGAGCTTCACCGTCACTGAGTGTGTGATGGGTCAGTGTAGAGGGAGCTTCACCCTGTCTCTGAGTGTGTGACGGGTCAGTGTAGAGGGAGCTTCACCCTGTCAGTGAGTGTGTGATGGCTCAGTGTAGAGGGAGCTTCACCCTGTCTATGAGTGTGTGATGGGTCAGTGTAGAGGGAGCTTCACCCTGTCTATGAGTGTGTGATGGGTCAGTGTAGAGGGAGCTTCACCCTGTCTATGAGTGTGTGATGGGTCAGTGTCGAGGGAGCATCACCCTGTCTGTGAGTGTGTGATGGGTCAGTGTAGAGGGAGCTTCACCCTGTCACTGAGTGTGTGATGGGTCAGTGTAGAGGGAGCTTCACCCTGTCTCTGAGTGTGTGATGGGTCAGTGTAGAGGGAGCTTCACCCTGTCACTGAGTGTGTGATGGGTCAGTGTAGAGGGAGCTTCACCCTGTCACTGAGTGTGTGATGGGTCAGTGTAGAGGGAGCTTCACCCTGTCTCTGAGTGTGCGATGGGTCAGTGTAGAGGGAGCTTCACCCTGTCACTGAGTGTGTGATGGGTCAGTGTAGAGGGAGCTTCACCGTCACTGAGTGTGTGATGGGTCAGTGTAGAGGGAGCTTCACCCTGTCTCTGAGTGTGTGATGGCTCAGTGTAGAGGGAGCTTCACCCTGTCACTGAGTGTGTGATGGCTCAGTGTAGAGGGAGATTCACCCTGTCACTGAGTGTGTGACGGGTCAGTGTAGAGGGAGCTTCACCCTGTCACTGAGTGTGTGATGGGTCAGTGTAGAGGGAGCTTCACCCTGTCTCTGAGTGTGTGATGGGTCAGTGTAGAGGGAGCTTCACCCTGTCACTGAGTGTGTGATGGGTCAGTGTAGAGGGAGCTTCACCCTGTCACTGAGTGTGTGATGGGTCAGTGTAGAGGGAGCTTCACCCTGTCTCTGAGTGTGCGATGGGTCAGTGTAGAGGGAGCTTCACCCTGTCACTGAGTGTGTGATGGGTCAGTGTAGAGGGAGCTTCACCGTCACTGAGTGTGTGATGGGTCAGTGTAGAGGGAGCTTCACCCTGTCTCTGAGTGTGTGATGGCTCAGTGTAGAGGGAGCTTCACCCTGTCTGTGAGTGTGTGATGGGTCAGTGTAGAGGGAGATTCACCCTGTCACTGAGTGTGTGACGGGTCAGTGTAGAGGGAGCTTCACCCTGTCTCTGAGTGTGTGACGGGTCAGTGTGGAGGGAGCTTCACCCTGTCACTGAGTGTGTGATGGGTCAGTGTGAAGGGAGCTTCACCCTGTCTCTGAGTGTGTGATGGGTCAGTGTAGAGGGAGCTTCACCCTGTCTGTGAGTGTGTGACGGGTCAGTGTAGAGGGAGCTTCACCCTGTCTGTGAGTGTGTGATGGGTCAGTGTAGAGGGAGCTTCACCCTGTCACTGAGTGTGTGATGGGTCAGTGTAGAGGGAGCTTCACCCTGTCTCTGAGTGTGTGAAGGGTCAGTGTAGAGGGAGCTTCACCCTGTCTCTGAGTGTGTGATGGGTCAGTGTAGAGGGAGCTTCACACTGTCTCTGAGTGTGTGATGGGTCAGTGTAGAGGGAGCTTCACACTGTCTCTGAGTGTGTGAATGGTCAGTGTAGAGGGAGCTTCACCCTGTCACTGAGTGTGTGATGGGTCAGTGTAGAGGGAGCTTCACCCTATCACTGAGTGTGTGATGGGTCAGTGTAGAGGGAGCTTCACCCTGTCTCTGAGTGTGTGATGGGTCAGTGTGGAGGGAGCTTCACCCTGTCTCTGTGTGTGTGATGGGTCAGTGTAGAGGGAGCTTCACCCTGTCACTGAGTGTGTGATGGGTCAGTGTGAAGGGAGCTTCACCCTGTCTCTGAGTGTGTGATGGGTCAGTGTAGAGGGAGCTTCACCCTGTCTGTGAGTGTGTGATGGGTCAGTGTAGAGGGAGCTTCACCCTGACTCTGAGTGTGTGATGGGTCAGTGTAGAGGGAGCTTCACCCTATCTCTGAGTGTGTGATGGGTCAGTGTAGAGGGAGCTTCACCCTGTCACTGAGTGTGTGATGGGTCAGTGTGGAGGGAGCTTCACCCTGTCTGTGAGTGTGTGATGGGTCAGTGTGAAGGGAGCTTCACCCTGTCTCTGAGTGTGTGATGGGTCAGTGTGGAGGGAGCTTCACCCTGTCACTGAGTGTGAGATGGGTCAGTGTAGAGGGAGCTTCACCCTGTCACTGAGTGTGTGATGGGTCAGTGTAGAGGGAGCTTCACCCTGTCTCTGAGTGTGTGATGGGTCAGTGTAGAGGGAGCTTCACCCTGTCTCTGAGTGTGTGATGGGTCAGTGTAGAGGGAGCTTCACCCTGTCACTGAGTGTGTGATGGGTCAGTGTAGAGGGAGCTTCACCCTGTCTGTGAGTGTGAGATGGGTCAGTGTAGAGGGAGCTTCACCCTGTCTATGAGTGTGTGATGGGTCAGTGTAGAGGGAGCTTCACCCTGTCACTGAGTGTGTGATGGGTCAGTGTAGAGGGAGCTTCACCCTGTCTCTGAGTGTGCGATGGGTCAGTGTAGAGGGAGCTTCACCCTGTCACTGAGTGTGTGATGGGTCAGTGTAGAGGGAGCTTCACCGTCACTGAGTGTGTGACGGGTCAGTGTAGAGGGAGCTTCACCCTGTCACTGAGTGTGTGATGGGTCAGTGTAGAGGGAGCTTCACCCTGTCACTGAGTGTGTGACGGGTCAGTGTAGAGGGAGCTTCACCCTGTCACTGAGTGTGTGATGGGTCAGTGTAGAGGGAGCTTCACCCTGTCTCTGAGTGTGTGATGGCTCAGTGTAGAGGGAGCTTCACCCTGTCACTGAGTGTGTGATGGGTCAGTGTAGAGGGAGCTTCACCCTGTCTCTGAGTGTGTGTTGGCTCAGTGTAGAGGGAGCTTCACCCTGTCACTGAGTGTGTGACGGGTCAGTGTAGAGGGAGCTTCACCCTGTCTCTGAGTGTGTGATGGCTCAGTGTAGAGGGAGCTTCACCCTGTCTCTGAGTGTGTGATGGGTCAGTGTAGAGGGAGCTTCACCCTGTCTCTGAGTGTGTGATGGCTCAGTGTAGAGGGAGCTTCACCCTGTCACTGAGTGTGTGATGGGTCAGTGTAGAGGGAGCTTCACCCTATCTCTGAGTGTGTGATGGGTCAGTGTAGAGGGAGCTTCACCCTGTCAGTGAGTGTGTGATGGCTCAGTGTAGAGGGAGCTTCATCCTGTCACTGAGTGTGTGACGGGTCAGTGTAGAGGGAGCTTCACCCTGTCACTGAGAGTGTGATGGGTCAGTGTAGAGGGAGCTTCACCCTGTCTCTGAGTGTGAGATGGGTCAGTGTAGAGGGAGCTTCACCCTGTCACTGAGTGTGTGATGGATCAGTGTAGAGGGAGCTTCACCCTGTCACTGAGTGTGTGATGGGTCAGTGTAGAGGGAGCTTCACCCTGTCTGTGAGTGTGTGATGGGTCAGTGTGGAGGGAGCTTCACCCTGTCTCTGAGTGTGTGACGGGTCAGTGTAGAGGGAGCTTCACCCTGTCTGTGAGTGTGTGATGGGTCAGTGTAGAGGGAGCTTCACCCTGTCACTGAGTGTGTGATGGGTCAGTGTAGAGGGAGCTTCACCCTGTCTCTGAGTGTGTGACGGGTCAGTGTAGAGGGAGCTTCACCCTGTCTCTGAGTGTGTGACGGGTCAGTGTAGAGGGAGCTTCACACTGTCTCTGAGTGTGTGATGGGTCAGTGTAGAGGGAGCTTCACCCTGTCACTGAGTGTGTGATGGGTCAGTGTAGAGGGAGCTTCACCCTATCACTGAGTGTGTGATGGGTCAGTGTAGAGGGAGCTTCACCCTGTCTCTGAGTGTGTGATGGGTCAGTGTGGAGGGAGCTTCACCCTGTCTCTGTGTGTGATGGGTCAGTGTAGAGGGAGCTTCACCCTGTCACTGAGTGTGTGATGGGTCAGTGTGAAGGGAGCTTCACCCTGTCTCTGAGTGTGTGATGGGTCAGTGTAGAGGGAGCTTCACCCTGTCTGTGAGTGTGTGATGGGTCAGTGTAGAGGGAGCTTCACCCTGTCACTGAGTGTGTGATGGGTCAGTGTAGAGGGAGCTTCACCTTGTCTCTGAGTGTGTGATGGGAGATTCACCCTGTCTCTGAGTGTGTGATGGGTCAGTGTAGAGGGAGCTTCACACTGTCTCTGAGTGTGTGATGGGTCAGTGTGAAGGGAGCTTCACCCTGTCTCTGAGTGTGTGATGGGTCAGTGTGGAGGGAGCTTCACCATGTCACTGAGTGTGTGATGGGTCAGTGTAGAGGGAGCTTCACCCTGTCTCTGAGTGTGAGATGGGTCAGTGTAGAGGGAGCTTCACCCTGTCACTGAGTGTGTGATGGGTCAGTGTAGAGGGAGCTTCACCCTGTCTCTGAGTGTGTGGTGGGTCAGTGTGGAGGGAGCTTCACCCTGTCTCTGAGTGTGTGATGGGTCAGTGTAGAGGGAGCTTCACCCTGTCACTGAGTGTGTGATGGGTCAGTGTAGAGGGAGCTTCACCCTGTCTCTGAGTGTGTGATGGGTCAGTGTAGAGGGAGCTTCACCCTGTCTCTGAGTGTGTGATGGGTCAGTGTCGAGGGAGCTTCACCCTGTCTCTGAGTGTGTGACGGGTCAGTGTCGAGGGAGCTTCACCCTGTCTCTGAGTGTGTGACGGGTCAGTGTGGAGGGAGCTTCACCCTGTCACTGAGTGTGTGACGGGTCAGTGTGGAGGGAGCTTCACCCTGTCACTGAGTGTGTGATGGGTCAGTGTGGAGGGAGCTTCACCCTGTCTGTGAGTGTGTGATGGGTCAGTGTAGAGGGAGCTTCACCCTGTCTCTGAGTGTGTGATGGGTCAGTGTAGAGGGAGCTTCACCCTGTCTGTGAGTGTGTGATGGGTCAGTGTAGAGGGAGCTTCACCCTGTCTCTGAGTGTGTGATGGGTCAGTGTAGAGGGAGCTTCACCCTGTCTGTGAGTGTGTGATGGGTCAGTGTAGAGGGAGCTTCACCCTGTCTCTGAGTGTGTGACGGGTCAGTGTCGAGGGAGCTTCACCCTGTCTCTGAGTGTGTGACGGGTCAGTGTGGAGGGAGCTTCACCCTGTCACTGAGTGTGTGACGGGTCAGTGTGGAGGGAGCTTCACCCTGTCACTGAGTGTGTGATGGGTCAGTGTGGAGGGAGCTTCACCCTGTCACTGAGTGTGTGATGGGTCAGTGTGGAGGGAGCTTCACCCTGTCTCTGAGTGTGTGACGGGTCAGTGTAGAGGGAGCTTCACCCTGTCTCTGAGTGTGTGATGGGTCAGTGTAGAGGGAGCTTCACCCTGTCTGTGAGTGTGTGATGGGTCAGTGTGGAGGGAGCTTCACCCTGTCTCTGAGTGTGTGATGGGTCAGTGTAGAGGGAGCTTCACCCTGTCACTGAGTGTGTGACGGGTCAGTGTGGAGGGAGCTTCACCCTGTCACTGAGTGTGTGATGGGTCAGTGTGGAGGGAGCTTCACCCTGTCACTGAGTGTGTGACGGGTCAGTGTAGAGGGAGCTTCACCCTGTCTCTGAGTGTGTGATGGGTCAGTGTAGAGGGAGCTTCACCCTGTCACTGAGTGTGTGATGGGTCAGTGTGGGGGGATCTTCACCCTGTCACTGAGTGTGTGATGGGTCAGTGTAGAGGGAGCTTCACCCTGTCTCTGAGTGTGTGATGGGTCAGTGTAGAGGGAGCTTCACCCTGTCTCTGAGTGTGTGATGGGTCAGTGTGAAGGGAGCTTCACCCTGTCACTGAGTGTGTGACGGGTCAGTGTGGAGGGAGCTTCACCCTGTCACTGAGTGTGTGATGGGTCAGTGTGGAGGGAGCTTCACCCTGTCTCTGAGTGTGTGATGGGTCAGTGTAGAGGGAGCTTCACCCTGTCACTGAGTGTGTGATGGCTCAGTGTAGAGGGAGCTTCACCCTGTCTCTGAGTGTGTGATGGGTCAGTGTGAAGGGAGCTTCACCCTGTCACTGAGTGTGTGACGGGTCAGTGTGGAGGGAGCTTCACCCTGTCACTGAGTGTGTGATGGGTCAGTGTGGAGGGAGCTTCACCCTGTCTCTGAGTGTGTGATGGGTCAGTGTAGAGGGAGCTTCACCCTGTCACTGAGTGTGTGATGGCTCAGTGTAGAGGGAGCTTCACCCTGTCTCTGAGTGTGTGATGGGTCAGTGTGAAGGGAGCTTCACCCTGTCTCTGAGTGTGTGACGGGTCAGTGTGAAGGGAGCTTCACCCTGTCTCTGAGTGTGTGATGGGTCAGTGTGAAGGGAGCTTCACCCTGTCTCTGAGTGTGTGACGGGTCAGTGTGAAGGGAGCTTCACCCTGTCTCTGAGTGTGTGATGGGTCAGTGTGAAGGGAGCTTCACCCTGTCTCTGAGTGTGTGATGGGTCAGTGTGAAGGGAGCTTCACCCTGTCTCTGAGTGTGTGATGGGTCAGTGTGAAGGGAGCTTCACCCTGTCACTGAGTGTGTGATGGGTCAGTGTAGAGGGAGCTTCACCCTGTCACTGAGTGTGTGACAGGTCAGTGTGGAGGGAGCTTCACCCTGTCACTGAGTGTGTGATGGGTCAGTGTGGAGGGAGCTTCACCCTGTCTCTGAGTGTGTGATGGGTCAGTGTAGAGGGAGCTTCACCCTGTCACTGAGTGTGTGATGGGTCAGTGTAGAGGGAGCTTCACCCTGCCACTGAGTGTGTGATGGGTCAGTGTAGAGGGAGCTTCACCCTGTCTCTGAGTGTGTGATGGGTCAGTGTGGAGGGAGCTTCACCCTGTCTCTGAGTGTGTGATGGGTCAGTGTAGAGGGAGCTTCACCCTGTCACTGAGTGTGTGATGGGTCAGTGTGAAGGGAGCTTCACCCTGTCTGTGAGTGTGAGATGGGTCAGTGTAGAGGGAGCTTCACCCTGACTCTGAGTGTGTGATGGGTCAGTGTAGAGGGAGCTTCACCCTGTCACTGAGTGTGTGATGGGTCAGTGTGGAGGGAGCTTCACCCTGTCTCTGAGTGTGTGATGGGTCAGTGTCGAGGGAGCTTCACCCTGTCTCTGAGTGTGTGATGGGTCAGTGTAGAGGGAGCTTCACCCTGTCTGTGAGTGTGTGATGGGTCAGTGTAGAGGGAGCTTCACCCTGTCACTGAGTGTGTGACGGGTCAGTGTAGAGGGAGATTCACCCTGTCTCTGAGTGTGTGATGGGTCAGTGTAGAGGGAGCTTCACCCTGTCTGTGAGTGTGTGATGGGTCAGTGTAGAGGGAGCTTCACCCTGTCTGTGAGTGTGTGATGGGTCAATGTAGAGGGAGCTTCACCCTGTCTCTGAGTGTGTGACGGGTCAGTGTAGAGGGAGCTTCACCCTCTCACTGAGTGTGTGATGGGTCAGTGTAGAGGGAGCTTCACCTTGTCTGTGAGTGTGTGATGGGTCAGTGTGGGGGGAGCTTCACTCTGTATCCACCTCCAGGAATATGTGATGGGACGTTGTATCTGATCCCGGGAGTGTGTGATGGGACGGTATGTCTGACCCTGGGAGTCTGTGATGGGACGGTGTGTTAATGCCGATTATATCTTTTCTGACTGTCCTCTAGCAGCGATACATCAGCCGGAGTCTCTCTTTCAGCTCCTCCCACTTTCTCAGTCTCTGGAGGCAGAATGTCCTACTGATGTCTTTTACAAACCTACTCACTCTCTCGCAGTAACCTTCACTATCCCTCTTCCCACCCTCTCTTGTAAAAATGCTATTAGCTTTTCTCAGCTCCACCATCTCCGTTACATCTGTTTTCAGATGAGGCTTTCAATTCCAGAACATCCAACAAGTCACGGAACAGGGGTTCCTTTCCGAGCTGTCCTCACCACATCTCCTCCGTTTCTCGCACATCTTCCCGCCACCATAATGGGGATCGGGTTCCCATTGTCCCTCCACCCCACAAGCCTCCCTCCACATCATTCTCCGTAATCTACATCATCTTCAACCACTCAGCACATTTTTCCTCCGCACCCCACAGCGATCGCTCTCTATGAGACTCCCCTGTCCACTCGTCTCTCCCCACTGATCTCACTCCAGGCATTTATCCCTGTAAGAGGTGAGTTTGCTGGGGTCAGATACGGGTTGTGATGCTCCCAGTGCAGCCTCCTCTGCATCGGTGAGGCCCAATGTAGATCGGGAGGACCACTTAACCGAGTCCCTTCGATCCGTCTACCACAAAAGCCTGGCTTTCTTGGTGGCCAAGCACTTTAATTCCACTTCCCGTTCCCATTGTTGTTCCCTGGCCTCCTCTACTGCTCAGATAAAGGCCACTCACAGACTGGAGGGGTAACACCTCACATTCCATCTGGATAGCCTCCAACCCGATGGCATGAACATCGATTTCTCCCCTCTCTTCTTCATCTCTTTTTCTGTTGCCCATTCTGACTCCTCTCTTACCCTTTCTCGTCCCCTCACTGATCTATCAGCTCCCTCTGGCACTCGCCATCCTTCCCTTTCTCAGCCTGAAACCTCAACTCTTCATTCCTCTCCATAGACGCCTCCTGACCTGCTGAGTTCCTCCAGCCTTTTGTGCCGGTCCCTCTGGATTTCCAGCATCTGCAGAATCTCCTTTGCGCCTCTCCACCAGTAGAATGATCAGCAGCAGGACGAAAAGAACAATTACGACCATGATTACACTAATGATGGAGAATGTTCCTGTCTTGCCTCCACTCTGTGGTTTCTCACCTAATAGAAAAGACATAAGTCGTGGTTATTGAGGAAAATGTCCCAGATGCTCAGAATTGGAGGAGGTGAAATGTGAAGCCGTGATCTTTGGAGATCGAACCCTTCCTTCTCACATGGCCCTCCATCTTTCCGTTATCCATGAGCTTAGCGAAGAGTCTCTTAAATGTCCCTCATTTATCTTAGTGGCCTCTACCACAACCCCCGCAGCGTATTTCACTCTGTAAAAAAAATCCTACCTAATCTTTCCCCCAGTCCCATTACTATCCCCCTTTTATTAGCTATAATAGAAGGATAATAAATAAATTAGCTATTTATTATATTCCTTTCCACACATCAGTCAGCAGCTTGCCATTTCCTTAGTATTTATCTGTTTTTTTTAATGAAGTCAAGTTGCTAGCTCAACACTCAACCCAACACAGATGGAAAGCGTGAAAGGAACCGCCTGGATTTGAACCTGTGACCATTTGTCTCAAAGTCCAGTGTTGATGCCACTACTCCACCAGACAGCTAATTCCAGCCTGGGAAAAACACCTCTGGCTGTCTATTTCATTTATGCCTCTTATCCTCTTGTACACTTCCCGCAAGTCAGCTCTCATCCTCAAACACCAGGAAATCTGCTGATGCTGGAAATTCAAACAACAACACACACAAAATGCTGGTGGAACACAGCAGGCCAGGCAGCATCCATAGGGAGAAGCACTGTCGACGTTCCGTGCCGAGACCCTTCGTCAGGACTAACTGAAAGGAGATTTGAAAGTAGTGGGGGGAGGGGGAAATGCGAAATGATAGGAGAAGACCGGAGGGGGTGGGGTGAAGCTGAGAGCTGGAAAGGTGATTGGCGAAAGGGATACAGAGCTGGGGAAGGGAAAGGATCATGGGACGGGAGGCCTCGGGAGAAAGAAAGGGGGGGAGAACAGGCAAACAACGAAATATGTCAGGGGTGGGGTAAGAAGGGGAGGAGGGGCATTAACGGAAGTTAGAGAAGTCAATGTTCATGCCATCAGGTTGGAGGCTACCCAGACGGTATATAAGGTGTTGTTCCTCCAACCTGAGTTTGGATTCATTTTGACAGTAGAGGTGGCCATGGACAGACATATCAGAATGGGAATGGGATGTGGAATTGAAATGTGTGGCCACCGGGAGATCCTGCTTTCTCTGGCGGACCGAACGTAGGTGTTCAGCGAAACGGTCTCCCAGTCTGCGTCCCAGCATCCTAGGAAATCACTTCTGCACCCTCTCTAAAAGCTTCCATATCCTTCCTAAAATAAGGTGACCAGGATTGAACAAGAAACTCCAACTATGTCAATCCATCGCCTCCTCTACTGTTACAATGAGGCCACACTCAGGTTGGGGGAGCATCACTGCATCTCCTGTCTAGATAGCCTCCAAGCTGATGGCATGAACACCTGGTAATGGTCACCCTCTCCCTCATTCTCCATCCTTTTTCCCCCTCACCTCATCTCCTTGCTCGCACTCCCTAGTGCTCCCCCCACCATTCTTTCTTCTGTCCTCTCATAGTAGATTTCCCCTTCTCCAGCCCCGTATCTCTTTCACTAATCAACTTCCCAGCTCTTTACTTCACCCTTCCCCCCACACCTGTCACCTTGTGTTTCCTCCTCCCTCCCACGCCAGCTCTGAATCTTCATCTTCTTTTTCCTCTTGTCCTGAGGAGGGGTCCTGGCCCAAAATGTGGACTGTACTCTTTTCCATAGATGCTTCCTGACCTGCTGAGTTCCTCCAGCATCTTGTGTGTTACAAAACTCCATGTGTGCTTTAACCAGAGTTTCATTAAGTTGCAGCATTACCTCACAGCTCTGGAACTTAATCCCCGATTAAATAGACCCAACACACCTTACATCATCTTAACCACCCCAGCAGTTTTTCCCGATTGATAAATGGGGTGGGTGTGGGTTACAGAGGTGGGGATTGGTGTAGGAGATGGAAGGGTTATGAAAACAAAACAAGTCACAGAGATGGGGAGAGACATTGGACCTGGAGAGGGTCACAGATTCATGGAGAGGTGTAGCAGCCAGAGGAGATTACATAGTCAGGGAAGGGTTCTCTGGGACCAGATGGGTCACTATGAGAGGGACTAGCATCCCAATGTCCCTCATCTGCTGTGTAGAGGGGAAGGGGAGGGGAATCTGTGGTCACCTCAGACTGGTGTGGGATCTCTGGGCAAGGATCTGTGCAAAGAAAGATACAGTGCCATTGTGCCTGGAAATTCCCCCTTTCCTGTTGGAAACGCACATCAGGTTAGTCAGTGTCTGTGGAGGGAGGAACTCACAGCAGAGTGGGGGAGGTGTGTGTGAGAGTGAGTGAGAGAGAGAGGGGAAGAAAGAGAAGGGAGAGCTATGTGTGTATTTGTTTGTTTGTGGGTGTGTGTTAAGAGAGATACTAAACAGGAGAAACATGGAGCGAGTGTGAGAAACAGATAGAGGTGGAGGGATTTGAGATGGGGAAATGTGCCGGGTTCATCTCGGATCTGCCCAGCCGGAAGAGGAGCAGGATTAGTCAGATACGTACCTTCATAACGAACATGGATGACTCCCTCCACTGTTGTATGTTCATTCCATGCCCGGCATAAGTAATCTCCGAAATGCCAATGACTGATTGAGGGGATCTGTGGACATGAACAGGATTGAGAAGATGAACTGGCCGATTGGCCTGATTGCATTCCCATGTCTGATGTTTATGGGTGATTGTCAGTCTGTCTCTTTATTCTTATGATTGTTGAATGTTCTAACAAGGCATGAGTAAAAATCTTTCAAGAATCACTAGATCCTGGCATAGTTCTGGAAAAATGGAAATTTGGAAATGTCCCTCCGCTTTTCAAGAAGGGAGGGAGGCAGAAGGAAGGAAATTACACGCCAGTTAGTCTGCCTCAGTGTTTGGGAAGATGTTGGAGTCCATTGTGATGGATGAGGTTTCGGAATACTTCCAGGTACATGACAAAATTGGCCAGTCCGCATAGTTTCCTTAAGGGAACACCCTGCCTGAGAAATCCTTAGGAATTCTTTAAGGAAATAACAAGCAGGATAGACAAAGAAGAATCAGTGGAGGTTGTGTACCTGGATATTCAAAAGTCCTTTAACCACGTACTGCACTTGGGATTGTTTAACAAGATAACAGCCCATGGTATTACAGAAGAGATACTGACATGGATAGCGGGATCGGCTGATTGGCAGGAGGCAAAGAGTGGGAGTAAAGGAAGCCTTTTCTGGTTGGCTGCTGGTGACTAGTGGTAATCCCTAGTGGTCAGTGCTCCATTTTATGTAAATGATTTGAATGAAAGCGGAGGCTTTGGAGCTAAGTTTGTAGACGATACGAGGATAGGTGGAGGGGTCAGTAGTGTTGAGGAAACAGGTGAGGCTGCAGAGGGACGAGGACAGACGAGAAGAATGGGAAAAGAAGTTGTGAATAGAATACAGTTTTGGGACGTGTATGGTTACACACTTTGGTAGCAGGAATATGAGTGTAGACTACTTTCTAAATGGAGAGAAAATTTAACTATCTGAGGTGCAGGGGGACTTCGTAGTCCTTGTATGGAATTCACTAAAGGTTAACTTGCAGGTTGGGTCAGTGGTGAAGAAGGCAAATCCAATGTTAGCATTCATTTCAAAAGGACTAGAATATAAAACAAGGATTAATGTTGAGGCATTTTAATGAACAGGTAAGGGATCCTATGGAATATTGTGAGCAGTTTGGGGCCCCTTCTCTATGAAAGGATGTGCTGACATTCAAGAGGGTTCAGAGGAAGTTCACAAGCATGATTCCGGAGTGAGTTAAACCGTGCCATGGACTGCTCTTTATCAGATTACGGTATTGCTTGGCACTGTTGAAACTATGTTATAATTATGTGGTCTTTGTCAGTTAGTCCTTTATCAATTATGGTATTGTCTGCACTGTTGAAACTATATGTTAATATAACTATATGTAACTATATGGTTTTGTGTAGGTCTTGTAGCTTTAGGTTTGTCTGATGGGTTTATAGTTCCTTTCCGGGGAACATGCTAAGACGGTAGTGCAATATCGATACGCAGCAGCCTCTCCGGACGCTGGGTTGGAGATTACCAAACGTTATGTGGTTTTTCTTGTGTGGTCTGTTTTATGCTTTATTGTGATATCATTCCGGAGAACGTTGTCTCATTTTTGAACTGCATTGTATTTGTGGTTTATAAATGACAATAAACTGAATCTGAATCTGAAAGGGTTATCATGTGGGGCAGTTGATGGCTCCTGGCCTGTATTCACTGGAATTCAGGAAAGTGAGGGGGATCTCATTGAAACCAATCAAATATTCAAAGGCCTAGTTTGAGTGGATGTTTCCTATGGTGGGGAAGTCTAAGACCAGAGGACACAGCCTCAGAACAGAGGGATGGCCATTCAGAATAGAGATCTGGAACCTCTTTGGCCAGATAGTGGTGAATCTGTGAAATTGAGTTCTTCATCAGTCACGGTGTGAAAGGTTACAGGGAGAAGACAGGAGAATGAGACTGAGGGAAAATGGATCACACATGAAATAGTGATGCTGGCTCGATGGGCTGAATGGCCTAATTTGCTCCTATATCATCTGGTCTAATGGGTTTTTTGTTGCATGTGACACCTTGACCAACTCACCACGCAAATTCCTCATACATGTAAATGTGTAATAATGAATAAAGTAGATAATCCTTAACAAGGCTGACTCTAACCCTATGACAATGTTATATTACCCTCAGTGTCGTCGTAATTGCGGTGTTACTGCTCAAAGTCATACGACTGATGTTAACAGTTCTCTGTGGGCCTCTCCACAGCCAGGTGTAGTGAAAGTTAGGGGTTCCACGGAAGGAACATTGCAGGGTGAGGTTTCTCCCAACAGAGGTGTAGACGGTCTGCTCCAAAGGGCTGATCAATGAGAGGAAACTGGCAGCTGTGGACAGACAGAAAGCTGGTTAATGCTTCACACAAAGTGAGCGTTGGCAAAGAGGGTGAACACAGACATACTCTGGGCTAGTGGTATCGAGAGAGAGACTCTGATTTGCTGCTCCACTGCGAACACTCTGAGGCATGCCTACCCCGAAGAAATTTAAATCTCTTCGATGGGAGGTCAGTGATTGTCTCTCTCACCATTCCTCTCCCAATGCCCCAGTATGTGACCTCTGCACTCCCTACTCTTCAATCGTGCTCACCCAGACTCCCTACCACTGGGACAACAGAGTGACCAAAAGGCACAGGGAGAATACGAGTGAAAGACAGAGTGGGGGGGAGAAAGCGAGAGTGAAAGAAAGGGGGAGAGAGGAACGGAGAGAGTGTTACACAACTGGGAGGGCTTCTCTCGAACAACAGGAGTCACTGGGAGGGTCTAGAATCCCAACATCTCTCACCTGGTGTCTGTGTATTCTGAGTGGAATCCATGATCTGGCTTGTTGTCACTGTGGCAGATTCTGTGGAAAGAGAAAACAGTCAAACAATCCCCGTGCTGTGTTTGGAAGCTCTCCCATTCCTATTGGAAACCCAACAGGTCAGTCAGTATCTATGGAGGGAGGAACAAGGGGCAGAGCAAAGGGCAGAGTGGGAGGGAGAGGGGGACTATTCCGGGCGGTGGGGGGAATACTGAAAGGACGGCTTTAAGGAGCAAAAGTCAGAAGTGTCTGAAAGGAGACAGGGAGACAGAGACAGAGACATTGGAGATGGTTCAGAGGAGGTTCATGAGATTACGGGGAGAAGGCAGGAGAATGGGGTTGAGAGGGAAAATAGATCAGTGCTTATAACCAGTATTCACCTCCCTCAGAAGTTCCCATGTTTTATTGTTTTACAACATTGAATCACAGTGGATTTAACGTGGCTTTTTTCAATCAACAGAAAAAATTGATTTTTTTAATCAATTAGACTGATTTTCTACAAATTGGTCTAAATCTATTGGTATCATTAAATACAAAATAATTGACAGCATAATTACTCAGCCGTTCAAGTCAGTATTTAGTAGATGCACCGTTGGCAGCAATTACAGGCTTGAGTCTGTGTGGATCGGTCTCCGTCAGCTTTGTACATCTGAAAACTGCAATTCTCCCCCATTCTTTTTCACAAAATTGTTCAAGCTCTGTCACACTACATGGGGATTGTGAGTGAACAGCTCTTTTCAAGTCTGGCCACAAATTCTCAATTGGATTGAGGTCTGGACTCTGACTTGGCCGCTCCAAGACATTAACTTTGGTGTTTTTAATCTATTCCTGTGTATCTTTGGCTTTATGATTGGGGTCATTGTCTTTTCCCAAATCTTTTTTCCAAGTTGCAGTTTTCTTGCAGACCGCATCAGGTTTTCCTCCAGGGTTTCCCTGTGTTTTGCTGCATTCATTTTACCCTCTACCTTCACAAGCCTTCCAGAATCTGCTGCAGTGAAGCCTCCCCACAGCGTGATGTAGCCACCACCATGCTTCACGGTAGGGGTGGTGTGTTTCTGATGATGTTAGGTGATTGGCTTACGCCAAACATAGCATTTAGTCTGATGGCCAAAGAGCTCAATTTTTTGTTTCATCTACCATAGAACCTTCTTCCTGCTGACTTCAGAGTCTCCCTTATGCTTCCTGGCAAAACTAGCTGAGATTTCATGAGGGTTTTTATTCCAACATTGGCTTTCTCTTTGCCACTCTCCCGTAAAGCTGTGACTGGTGAAGCACCCGGGCAACAGTTGTTGTATGCACAGTCTCTCCCATCTCAGCCACTGAAGCTTGGCCATCTCAGCCACCTCTAAGTCTCTTGGCCTCCCTCACTAGCCCCTTCTTGCACGGTCACTCAGTTTTTGTGGACAGCCTGCTCGAGGCAGATTTACTGCTGTGCCATATTCTTCCCATTTCTTCAAGACTGACTTAACCGTACTCTAAGGGATATTTAGAGAAGTATAATATTTTCTTGCATCTCTCTTCTGATTTGTGCTTTTCAATAACCTTCTCGTGGAGTTGTTTGGAGTGTTCTTTTGTCTTCACAGTGTAGTTTTTGCCAGGATACTGACTCACCAGCAGTTGGACTTTCCAGCTATAGGTGTATTTTTACCACAATCAATTGAAACCCCTTGACTGCACACTGGTGATCTCCATTTAACTAATTATGTGACTTCTGAGACCAATTGGCTGCACCAGTGTGATTTGGTTTGTCATATTAAAGGTGGTTACTCATGCAATCAAATATTTTGTGTTTTGCATTTGGAAATAATTTCAATCACATTGTAGAGATCTGTTTTCACTTTGACACGAGAGTCTTTTTCTGTCGATCAGTGTCAAAACCAGCCCAATTAAATCTGCAAACACGAGGAAATCTGCAGATGCTGGAAATTCAAGCAACACACACAAAATGCTGGTGAAACGCAGCAGGCCAGGCAGCATCTATAGGAAGAAGTACAGTCAACATTTTGGGTCGAAACCCTTCGTCGTCCTGACTGTACTTCTGATGACAAATTATCACTGGTGCAGCCAATTGGTCTCAGAAGTCACATAATTAGTTAAATGGTGATCACCTGTGTGTAGTCAAGGGGTTCAATTGATTGTAGTCACGTCGACTGTACTCCTCCCTATAGATGCTGCCTGGCCTGCTGCGTTCCACCAGCATTTCGTGTGTGTTGCCCCAATTAAATCCACTGTGATTCAATGATTCAATGTACAATAAAATGTGAAAACTTCCGGGAAGGGGTGTGTGTGGATGCTTTGTAAAGGCATTACATATCTTATAATCTTATTGTTTTTTGTTGCATGTCACACCCTGACTAACTCACCACGCAAATTCCTCTTACATGTAAATGTATAATAATGAATAAGTGATCATTAATGGAGAATGTGTGGAGCAGGTTAAGACCTACAAGTATCTGGGAGTACAGTTAGACGAGAAGCTAGACTGGACTGCCAACACAGATGCCTTGTGCAGGAAGGCACAGAGTCGACTGTACTTCCTAAGAAGGTTGGCGTCATTCAATGTCTGTAGTGAGATGCTGAAGATGTTCTATAGGTCAGTTGTGGAGAGCGCCCTCTTCTTTGTGGTGGCATGTTGGGGAGGAAGCATTAAGAAGAGGGATGCCTCACGTCTTAATAAGCTGGTAAGGAAGGCGGGCTCTGTCGTGGGCAAAGTACTGGAGAGTTTAACATCGGTAGCTGAGCGAAGGGCGCTGAGTAGGCTACGGTCAATTATGGATAACTCTGAACATCCTCTACATAGCACCATCCAGAGACAGAGAAGCAGTTTCAGTGACAGGTTACTATCGATGCAGTGCTCCTCAGACAGGATGAAGAGGTCAATACTCCCCAATGCCATTAGGCTTTACAATTCTACCGCCAGGACTTAAGAACTTTTTAAAAGCTATTATTAATGCTTTTTGAGATAGTGATTTAGATGCATATCATATTTTTTTACTGAGTTAAGTATTGTATGTAATTAGTTTTGCTACAACAAGTCTATGGGACATTGGAAAAAAGTTGAATTTCCCCATGGGGATGAATAAAGTATCTATCTATCTATCTATCTATCTAAAGTAGATCCCCTTTGACAGGATTACTCTGACCCTCTGGCAATATTAGACAGACAGACAGACATACTTTATTGATCCCAAGGGAAATTGGGTTTCGTTACAGTTGCACCGACCAAGAATAGAGTAGAAGTATAACAAAATAAACCAGAAATACTTAAATAATAATAAGTAAATTATGCCAAATGGAAATAAGTCCAGGACCAGTGTATTGGCTCAAGATGTCTGACACTCTGAGGGAGGAGTTGTAAAGTTTGATGGCCACAGGCAGGAATGACACTCAGTGTTACATCTCAGTGGAATGAGTCTCTGGCTGAATGAACTCCTGTGCCTAACCAGTACATTATGGAGTGGAGGGGAGACATTGTCCAAGATAGCATGCACCTTGAACAGCATCCTCTTTTCAGACACCACCATCAGAGAGTCCAGTTCCACCCCCACAACATCACTGGCCTTACGAATGAGTTTGTTGATTCTGTTGGTGTCTGCTACCCTCAGCCTGCTGCCCCAGCACACAACAGCAAACATGATAGCACTGGCCACCACAGACTCGTAGAACATCCTCAGCATCGACCAGCAGATGTTAAAGGACCTCAGTCTCCTCAGGAAATAGAGACGGCTCTGACCCTTCTTGTAGACAGCCACAGTGTTCTTTGACCAGTCCAGTTTATTGTCAATTCATATCCCCAGGTATTTGTAATCCTCCACCATATCCACACTGACCCCTTGGATGGAAACAGGGGTCACCGGTGCCCTAGCCCCCCCTCAGGTCCACCATCAGCTCCTTAGTCTTTTTCACATTAAGCTGCAGATGATTCTGCTCGCACCATGTGACAAAGTTTCTCACCGTAGCCCTGTACTCAGCCTCATCTCCCCTGCTGATGCATCCAACTACAGCAGAGTCATCAGAAAACTTCTGAAGATGGCAAGACTCTGCAGAAGTTGAAGTCCGAGGTGTAGATGGTAGATTACCGTCAGATTGATGGGAGTTATGAAGTTACCATGCAAAGTCATGCGTCTGCTTTTATTGGAAATCTGCGGGCCCTGCCACAGTCAGGTGTAGTGAAAGTTAGGGTTTCCATGGAAGGAACATTGAAGGGTGAGCTCTGTCCCAACAGAGGTGTAGACGGTCTGCTCCGAGGGGCTGACCAAGGAGAGGAAACCGGCAGCTGTGGTCAGACAGAAAAGCTAGTTCATGTTTCGTTTAAAGGAGTTGTCAGCAGAAAGGGTGAACGTGGACAGACTTTGGGCTAATGCAGCGGAGAGAGAGTGAGAGAGACTCTGATTTGCTGCTCTGCTGCAAACACTTTTGAGGTACTCTTACTCCAAAGAAATTTCAATCTTCCGTTCGATGGGAGGTCTCTGACAGTCTCTGTCACGACTCCGCAGCCTCCCCCATGTGGCCTCTGCACTCCCGAGTCTTCAATCGTGCTCACCCAGACTCCCTACCACTGGGACAACAGCAGGAATGAAAGGCACAGGGAGAATACGAGTGAAAGAGAGAGTGGGGGGGAGAAAGCGAGAGTGAAAGAAAGGGGGAGAGAGGAAGGGAGAGAGTGTTACACAACTGGGAGGGCTTCTCTCGAACAACAGGAGTCACTGGGAGGGTCTAGAATCCCAACACCTCTCACCTGGTGCCTGTGTATTCTGAGTGGAATCCATGATCTGGCTTCTTGTCACTGTGGAAAGAGAAAACAGTCAAACAATCCCTGTGCTGTGTTCGGAAGCTCTCCCATTCCTATTGGAAACCGAACAGGTCAGTCAGTATCTATGGAGGAAGAAACAAGGGGCAGAGCAAAGGGCAGAGTGGGAGGGAGAGGGGGATTATTCCGGGCGGTGGGGGGAATACTGAAGGGACAGCTTTAAGGAGAGAGGAAGAGAGAACAGAGTGAGAAAGGGAGTGAGAGTAAGAGATGAAGAGTGAGAGGAAAAGTGAAAGAAAGGGAGTAAGGGAGAAAGAGAGAGTGAAAGAAAGGGAGAAAGTCAGAGAGATGGAGAGTGTACTTCGGACCTGAGGGTTTCACACAGACAGGAACGAGTGTTCTTCAGTGGGGGTCGAGGAGTGGTCTGTGGGCCACAGGGAGTCACACAGATGGGGAGGGTTTTAGGTGTTGGAAGAGGAGATGGTAGAGGAAGAGTAGGGGGTAGACGGGTCGAAGGAGATGGGGAAGGTTGTATGGGATGCAGGGGGTCACGGGTCACAGAGAAGGGGTAGGTTGCAGGGGCTGGTGGGCCAGAGATGTGGAGGGGTGAAGGGGCCAGAGAGGGTCACAGACACGGGAAGGTGTGTAGGGTCTCAGAAACAGTGAGCGAGGAGGGTATGGACCGGAAGGACTAATAGAGATGGGGAGAGGCGAAGGAACAGAGAGGGTCAGCGTCAGGGAGAGGTTTAGGGACGAGCGGATGTCAGAGAAAGGGAGAGGTTTAGGGACCAGGGGATGTCAGAGACAGGGAGAGGATTAGGGATGAGGGGATGTCAGAGACAGGGAGAGGATTAGGGACCAGGGGATGTCAGAGACAGGGAGAGGTTTAGGGACCAGGGGATGTCAGAGACAGGGAGAGGATTAGGGACGAGGGGATGTCAGAGACAGGGAGAGGATTAGGGACCAGGGGATGTCAGAGACAGGGAGAGGAATAGAGACCAGGGGATGTCGGAGACAGAGAGAGGATTAGGGACGAGGGCATGTCAGAGACAGGGAGAGGATTAGGGACCAGGGGATGTCAGAGACAGGGAGAGGATTAGGGACCAGGGGCTGTCAGAGTCAGGGAGAGGTTTAGGGACCAGGGGCTGTCAGAGTCAGGGAGAGGTTTAGGGACCAGGGGATGTCAGAGACAGGGGGACGATTAGGGACCAGGGGATGTCAGAGACAGGGAGAGGTTTAGGGACCAGGGAATGTCAGAGACAGGGAGAGGTTTAGGGACCAGGGGATGTCAGAGACAGGAAGAGGTTTAGGGACCAGGGAATGTCAGAGACAGGGAGAGGTTTAGGGACCAGGGGCTGCCAGAGTCAGGGAGAGGTTTAGGGACAAGGGGATGTCAGAGACAGTGGGAGGATTAGGCTCCAGGGGATGTCAGAGACAGGGAGAGGTTTAGGGACCAGGGAATGTCAGAGACAGGGAGAGGTTTAGGGACCAGGGAATGTCAGAGACAGGGAGAGGTTTAGGGACCAGGGGCTGTCAGAGTCAGGGAGAGGTTCAGGGACCAGGGGATGTCAGAGACAGGGGGAGGATTAGGGACCAGGGCATGTCAGAGACAGGGAGAGGTTCAGGGACCAGGGCATGTCAGAGACAGGGAGAGGATTAGAGACCGGGGATGTCAGAGACAGGGAGAGGATTAGGGACGAGGGGATGTCAGAGACAGGGAGAGGTTTAGGGACCAGGGGATGTCGGAGACGGGGAGAGGTTTAGGGACGAGGGGATGTCAGAGACAGGGAGAGGTTTAGGGACCAGGGGATGTCAGAGACAGGGAGAGGATTAGGGACGAGGGGATGTCAGAGACAGGGAGAGGTTTAGGGACGAGGGGATGTCAGAGACAGGGAGAGGATTAGGGACCAGGGGATGTCGGAGACAGGGAGAGGATTAGGGACGAGGGGATGTCAGAGACAGGGATAGGTTTAGGGACCAGGGGATGTCAGAGACAGGGAGAGGTTTAGGGACCAGGGGATGTCAGAGACAGGGAGAGGATTAGGGACCAGGGGATATCAGAGACAGGGAGAGGTTTAGGGACCAGGGGATGTCAGAGACAGGGAGAGGATTAGGGACCAGGGGATGTCAGAGACAGGGAGAGGTTTAGGGACCAGGGGCTGTCAGAGTCAGGGAGAGGTTTAGGGACCAGGGGATGTCAGCGACAGGGAGAGGTTTAGGGACCAGGGGCTGTCAGAGTCAGGGCGAGGTTCAGGGACCAGGGGATGTCAGAGACAGGGGGAGGATTAGGGACCAGGGCATGTCAGAGACAGGAGAGGTTCAGGGACCAGGGCATGTCAGAGACAGAGAGAGGATTAGAGACCAGGGGATGTCAGAGACAGGGAGAGGATTAGGGACGAGGGGATGTCAGAGACACGGAGAGGTTTAGGGACCAGGGGATGTCGGAGACGGGGAGAGGTTTAGGGACGAGGGGATGTCAGAGACAGGGAGAGGTTTAGGGACCAGGGGATGTCAGAGACAGGGAGAGGATTAGGGACCAGGGGATGTCAGAGACAGGGAGAGGTTTAGGGACCAGGGGATGTCAGAGAGAGGGAGAGGATTAGGGACCAGGGGATGTCAGAGACAGGGAGAGGTTTAGGGACCAGGGGATGTCAGAGACAGGGAGAGGATTAGGGACCAGGGGATGTCGGAGACAGGGAGAGGTTTAGGGACCAGGGGATGTCAGAGACAGGGTGAGGATTAGGGACCAGGGGATGTCAGAGACAGGGAGAGGTTTAGGGACCAGGGAATGTCAGAGACAGGGAGAGGATTAGAGACCAGGGGCTGTCAGAGTCAGGGAGAGGTTTAGGGACCAGGGGATGTCAGATACAGCGAGAGGTTTAGGGACCAGGGGATGTCAGAGTCAGGGAGAGGTTTAGGGACCAGGGAATGTCAGAGACAGGGAGAGGATTAGGGACCAGGGGCTGTCAGAGTCAGGGAGAGGTTTAGGGACCAGGGGATGTCAGAGTCAGGGCGAGGTTCAGGGACCAGGGGATGTCAGAGACAGGGGGAGGATTAGGGACCAGGGCATGTCAGAGACAGGAGAGGTTCAGGGACCAGGGCATGTCAGAGACAGGGAGAGGATTAGAGACCAGGGGATGTCAGAGACAGGGAGAGGATTAGGGACGAGGGGATGTCAGAGACACGGAGAGGTTTAGGGACCAGGGGATGTCGGAGACGGGGAGAGGTTTAGGGGACGAGGGGATGTCAGAGACAGGGAGAGGTTTAGGGACCAGGGGATGTCAGAGACAGGGAGAGGATTAGGGACCAGGGGATGTCAGAGACAGGGAGAGGTTTAGGGACCAGGGGATGTCAGAGAGAGGGAGAGGATTAGGGACCAGGGGATGTCAGAGACAGGGAGAGGTTTAGGGATCAGGGGATGTCAGAGACAGGGAGAGGATTAGGGACCAGGGGATGTCGGAGACAGGGAGAGGTTTAGGGACCAGGGGATGTCAGAGACAGGGTGAGGATTAGGGACCAGGGGATGTCAGAGACAGGGAGAGGTTTAGGGACCAGGGAATGTCAGAGACAGGGAGAGGATTAGGGACCAGGGGCTGTCAGAATCAGGGAGAGGTTTAGGGACCAGGGGATGTCAGAGACAGCGAGAGGTTTAGGGACCAGGGGATGTCAGAGACAGGGAGAGGATCAGGGACCAGGGGATGTCAGAGACAGGGGGAGGATTAGGGACCAGGGCATGTCAGAGACAGGGAGAGGTTCAGGGACCAGGGGATGTCGGAGACAGGGAGAGGATTAGGGACCAGGGGATGTCAGAGACAGGGAGAGGTTTAAGGACCAGGGGCTGTCAGAGTCAGGGAGAGGTTTAGGGACCAGGGGATGTCAGAGACAGGGGGACGATTAGGGACCAGGGGATGTCAGAGACAGGGAGAGGTTTAGGGACCAGGGAATGTCAGAGACAGGGAGAGGTTTAGGGACCAGGGGATGTCAGAGACAGGGAGAGGATTAGGGACGAGGGGATGTCAGAGACAGGGAGAGGTTTAGGGACAAGGGGATGTCAGAGACAGGGAGAGGATTAGGGACCAGGGGATGTCGGAGACAGGGAGAGGATTAGGGACGAGGGGATGTCAGAGACAGGGATAGGTTTAGGGACCAGGGGATGTCAGAGACAGGGAGAGGTTTAGGGACGAGGGGATGTCAGAGACAGGGATAGGTTTAGGGACCAGGGGATGTCGGAGACAGGGAGAGGATTAGGGACGAGGGGATGTCAGAGACAGGGAGAGGATTAGGGACCAGGGGATGTCGGAGACAGGGAGAGGATTAGGGACGAGGGGATGTCAGAGACAGGGATAGGTTTAGGGACCAGGGGATGTCAGAGACAGGGAGAGGTTTAGGGACCAGGGGATATCAGAGACAGGGAGAGGTTTAGGGACCAGGGGATGTCAGAGACAGGGAGAGGATTAGGGACCAGGGGATGTCAGAGACAGGGAGAGGTTTAGGGACCAGGGGCTGTCAGAGTCAGGGAAAGGTTTAGGGACCAGGGGATGTCAGCGACAGGGAGAGGTTTAGGGACCAGGGGCTGTCAGAGTCAGGGCGAGGTTCAGGGACCAGGGGATGTCAGAGACAGGGGGAGGATTAGGGACCAGGGCATGTCAGAGACAGGACAGGTTCAGGGACCAGGGCATGTCAGAGACAGGGAGAGGATTAGAGACCAGGGGATGTCAGAGACAGGGAGAGGATTAGGGACGAGGGGATGTCAGAGACAGGGAGAGGTTTAGGGACCAGGGGATGTCGGAGACGGGGAGAGGTTTAGGGACGAGGGGATGTCAGAGACAGGGAGAGGTTTAGGGACCAGGGGATGTCAGAGACAGGGAGAGGATTAGGGACCAGGGGATGTCAGAGACAGGGAGAGGTTTAGGGACCAGGGGATGTCAGAGAGAGGGAGAGGATTAGGGACCAGGGGATGTCAGAGACAGGGAGCGGTTTAGGGACCAGGGGATGTCAGAGACAGGGAGAGGATTAGGGACCAGGGGATGTCGGAGACAGGGAGAGGTTTAGGGACCAGGGGATGTCAGAGACAGGGTGAGGATTAGGGACCAGGGGATGTCAGAGACAGGGAGAGGTTTAGGGACCAGGGAATGTCAGAGACAGGGAGAGGATTAGGGACCAGGGGCTGTCAGAGTCAGGGAGAGGTTTAGGGAACAGGGGATGTCAGAGACAGCGAGAGGTTTAGGGACCAGGGGATGTCAGAGACAGGGAGAGGATCAGGGACCAGGGGATGTCAGAGACAGGGGGAGGATTAGGGACCAGGGCATGTCAGAGACAGGGAGAGGTTCAGGGACCAGGGGATGTCGGAGACAGGGAGAGGATTAGGGACCAGGGGATGTCAGAGACAGGGAGAGGTTTAAGGACCAGGGGCTGTCAGAGTCAGGGAGAGGTTTAGGGACCAGGGGATGTCAGAGACAGGGGGACGATTAGGGACCAGGGGATGTCAGAGACAGGGAGAGGTTTAGGGACCAGGGAATGTCAGAGACAGGGAGAGGTTTAGGGACCAGGGGATGTCAGAGACAGGGAGAGGATTAGGGACGAGGGGATGTCAGAGACAGGGAGAGGTTTAGGGACGAGGGGATGTCAGAGACAGGGAGAGGATTAGGGACCAGGGGATGTCGGAGACAGGGAGAGGATTAGGGACGAGGGGATGTCAGAGACAGGGATAGGTTTAGGGACCAGGGGATGTCAGAGACAGGGAGAGGTTTAGGGACCAGGGGATGTCAGAGACAGGGAGAGGATTAGGGACCAGGGGATATCAGAGACAGGGAGAGGTTTAGGGACCAGGGGATGTCAGAGACAGGGAGAGGATTAGGGACCAGGGGATGTCAGAGACAGGGAGAGGTTTAGGGACCAGGGGCTGTCAGAGTCAGGGAGAGGTTTAGGGACCAGGGGATGTCAGCGACAGGGAGAGGTTTAGGGACCAGGGGCTGTCAGAGTCAGGGCGAGGTTCAGGGACCAGGGGATGTCAGAGACAGGGGGAGGATTAGGGACCAGGGCATGTCAGAGACAGGACAGGTTCAGGGACCAGGGCATGTCAGAGACAGGGAGAGGATTAGAGACCAGGGGATGTCAGAGACAGGGAGAGGATTAGGGACGAGGGGATGTCAGAGACAGGGAGAGGTTTAGGGACCAGGGGATGTCGGAGACGGGGAGATGTTTAGGGACGAGGGGATGTCAGAGACAGGGAGAGGTTTAGGGACCAGGGGATGTCAGAGACAGGGAGAGGATTAGGGACCAGGGGATGTCAGAGACAGGGAGAGGTTTAAGGACCAGGGGCTGTCAGAGTCAGGGAGAGGTTTAGGGACCAGGGGATGTCAGAGACAGGGGGACGATTAGGGACCAGGGGATGTCAGAGACAGGGAGAGGTTTAGGGACCAGGGAATGTCAGAGACAGGGAGAGGTTTAGGGACCATGGGATGTCAGAGACAGGGAGAGGATTAGGGACGAGGGGATGTCAGAGACAGGGAGAGGTTTAGGGACGAGGGGATGTCAGAGACAGGGAGAGGATTAGGGACCAGGGGATGTCGGAGACAGGGAGAGGATTAGGGACGAGGGGATGTCAGAGACAGGGATAGGTTTAGGGACCAGGGGATGTCAGAGACAGGGAGAGGTTTAGGGACCAGGGGATGTCAGAGACAGGGAGAGGATTAGGGACCAGGGGATATCAGAGACAGGGAGAGGTTTAGGGACCAGGGGATGTCAGAGACAGGGAGAGGATTAGGGACCAGGGGATGTCAGAGACAGGGAGAGGTTTAGGGACCAGGGGCTGTCAGAGTCAGGGAGAGGTTTAGGGACCAGGGGATGTCAGCGACAGTGAGAGGTTTAGGGACCAGGGGCTGTCAGAGTCAGGGCGAGGTTCAGGGACCAGGGGATGTCAGAGACAGGGGGAGGATTAGGGACCAGGGGATGTCAGAGACAGGGAGAGGATTAGGGACCAGGGGATGTCGGAGACAGGGAGAGGTTTAGGGACCAGGGGATGTCAGAGACAGGGTGAGGATTAGGGACCAGGGGCTGTCAGAGACAGGGAGAGGTTTAGGGACCAGGGAATGTCAGAGACAGGGAGAGGATTAGGGACCAGGGCATGTCAGAGACAGGACAGGTTCAGGGACCAGGGCATGTCAGAGACAGGGAGAGGATTAGAGACCAGGGGATGTCAGAGACAGGGAGAGGATTAGGGACGAGGGGATGTCAGAGACAGGGAGAGGTTTAGGGACCAGGGGATGTCGGAGACGGGGAGAGGTTTAGGGACGAGGGGATGTCAGAGACAGGGAGAGGTTTAGGGACCAGGGGATGTCAGAGACAGGGAGAGGATTAGGGACCAGGGGATGTCAGAGACAGGGAGAGGTTTAGGGACCAGGGGATGTCAGAGAGAGGGAGAGGATTAGGGACCAGGGGATGTCAGAGACAGGGAGAGGTTTAGGGACCAGGGGATGTCAGAGACAGGGAGAGGATTAGGGACCAGGGGATGTCGGAGACAGGGAGAGGTTTAGGGACCAGGGGATGTCAGAGACAGGGTGAGGATTAGGGACCAGGGGATGTCAGAGACAGGGAGAGGTTTAGGGACCAGGGAATGTCAGAGACAGGGAGAGCATTAGGGACCAGGGGCTGTCAGAGTCAGGGAGAGGTTTAGGGACCAGGGGATGTCAGAGACAGCGAGAGGTTTAGGGACCAGGGGATGTCAGAGACAGGGAGAGGATCAGGGACCAGGGGATGTCAGAGACAGGGGGAGGATTAGGGACCAGGGCATGTCAGAGACAGGGAGAGGTTCAGGGACCAGGGGATGTCGGAGACAGGGAGAGGATTAGGGACCAGGGGATGTCAGAGACAGGGAGAGGTTTAAGGACCAGGGGCTGTCAGAGTCAGGGAGAGGTTTAGGGACCAGGGGATGTCAGAGACAGGGGGACGATTAGGGACCAGGGGATGTCAGAGACAGGGAGGGGATTAGGGACCAGGGGATGTCAGAGACAGGGAGAGATTTAGGGACCAGGGAATGTCAGACACAGGGAGAGGTTTAGGGACCAGGGGCTGTCAGAGTCAGGGAGAGGTATAGGGACCAGGGGATGTCAGAGACAGGGAGAGGTTTAGGGACCAGGGGATGTCAGAGACAGGGAGAGTTCAGGGACCAGGGGATGTCAGAGACAGGGGGAGGATTAGGGACCAGGGCATGTCAGAGACAGGGAGAGGATTAGGGACGAGGGGATGTCAGAGACAGGGAGAGGATTAGGGACCAGGGGATGTCGGAGACAGGGAGAGGATTAGGGACAAGGGGATGTCAGAGACAGGGAGAGGTTTAGGGACCAGGGGATGTCAGAGACAGGGAGAGGTTAGGGACCAGGGGATGTCAGAGACAGGGAGAGGATTAGGGACCAGGGGATATCAGAGACAGGGAGAGGTTTAGGGACCAGGGGATGTCAGAGACAGGGAGAGGATTAGGGACCAGGGGATGTCAGAGACAGGGAGAGGTTTAGGGACCAGGGGATGTCAGAGACAGGGAGAGGATTAGGGACCAGGGGATGTCGGGGACAGGGTGAGGATTAGGGACCAGGGGATGTCAGAGACAGGGAGAGGTTTAGGGCCCAGGGAATGTCAGAGACAGGGAGAGGTTTAGGGACCAGGGGCTGTCAGAGTCAGGGAGAGGTTTAGGGACAAGGGGATGTCAGAGACAGTGGGAGGATTAGGGACCAGGGGATGTCAGAGACAGGGAGAGGTTTAGGGACCAGGGGCTGTCAGAGTCAGGGAGAGGTTTAGGGACCAGGGGATGTCGGAGACGGGGAGAGGTTTAGGGACGAGGGGATGTCAGAGACAGGGAGAGGTTTAGGGACCAGGGGATGTCAGAGACAGGGAGAGGATTAGGGACCAGGGGATGTCAGAGACAGGGAGAGGATTAGGGACCAGGGGCTGTCAGAGACAGGGAGAGGTTTAGGGACCAGGGGATGTCAGAGACAGGGAGAGGATTAGGGACCAGGGGATGTCAGAGACAGGGAGAGGTTTAGGGACCAGGGGATGTCAGAGACAGGGAGAGGATTAGCGACCGGGGATGTCAGAGACAGGGAGAGGATTAGGGACGAGGGGATGTCAGAGACAGGGAGAGATTTAGGGACCAGGGGATGTCGGAGACGGGGAGAGGTTTAGGGACGAGGGGATGTCAGAGACAGGGAGAGGTTTAGGGACCAGGGGATGTCAGAGACAGGGAGAGGATTAGGGACGAGGGGATGTCAGAGACAGGGAGAGGTTTAGGGACGAGGGGATGTCAGAGACAGGGAGAGGTTTAGGGACCAGGGGATGTCGGAGACGGGGAGAGGTTTAGGGACGAGGGGATGTCAGAGACAGGGAGAGGTTTAGGGACCAGGGGATGTCAGAGACAGGGAGAGGATTAGGGACGAGGGGATGTCAGAGACAGGGAGAGGTTTAGGGACGAGGGGATGTCAGAGACAGGGAGAGGTTTAGGGACCAGGGAATGTCAGAGACAGGGAGAGGTTTAGGGACCAGGGGATGTCAGAGACAGGGAGAGGATTAGGGACCAGGGGATGTCAGAGACAGGGAGAGGTTTAAGGACCAGGGGCTGTCAGAGTCAGGGAGAGGTTTAGGGACCAGGGGATGTCAGAGACAGGGGGACGATTAGGGACCAGGGGATGTCAGAGACAGGGAGAGGTTTAGGGACCAGGGAATGTCAGAGACAGGGAGAGGTTTAGGGACCAGGGGATGTCAGAGACAGGGAGAGGATTAGGGACCAGGGGATGTCAGAGACAGGGAGAGGTTTAGGGACCAGGGGATGTCAGAGAGAGGGAGAGGATTAGGGACCAGGGGATGTCAGAGACAGGGAGAGGTTTAGGGACCAGGGGATGTCAGAGACAGGGAGAGGATTAGGGACCAGGGGATGTCGGAGACAGGGAGAGGTTTAGGGACCAGGGGATGTCAGAGACAGGGTGAGGATTAGGGACCAGGGGATGTCAGAGACAGGGAGAGGTTTAGGGACCAGGGAATGTCAGAGACAGGGAGAGGATTAGGGACCAGGGGCTGTCAGAATCAGGGAGAGGTTTAGGGACCAGGGGATGTCAGAGACAGCGAGAGGTTTAGGGACCAGGGGATGTCAGAGACAGGGAGAGGATCAGGGACCAGGGGATGTCAGAGACAGGGGGAGGATTAGGGACCAGGGCATGTCAGAGACAGAGAGAGGTTCAGGGACCAGGGGATGTCGGAGACAGGGAGAGGATTAGGGACCAGGGGATGTCAGAGACAGGGAGAGGTTTAAGGACCAGGGGCTGTCAGAGTCAGGGAGAGGTTTAGGGACCAGGGGATGTCAGAGACAGGGGGACGATTAGGGACCAGGGGATGTCAGAGACAGGGAGAGGTTTAGGGACCAGGGAATGTCAGAGACAGGGAGAGGTTTAGGGACCAGGGGATGTCAGAGACAGGGAGAGGATTAGGGACGAGGGGATGTCAGAGACAGGGAGAGGTTTAGGGACAAGGGGATGTCAGAGACAGGGAGAGGATTAGGGACCAGGGGATGTCGGAGACAGGGAGAGGATTAGGGACGAGGGGATGTCAGAGACAGGGATAGGTTTAGGGACCAGGGGATGTCAGAGACAGGGAGAGGTTTAGGGACCAGGGGATATCAGAGACAGGGAGAGGTTTAGGGACCAGGGGATGTCAGAGACAGGGAGAGGATTAGGGACCAGGGGATGTCAGAGACAGGGAGAGGTTTAGGGACCAGGGGCTGTCAGAGTCAGGGAAAGGTTTAGGGACCAGGGGATGTCAGCGACAGGGAGAGGTTTAGGGACCAGGGGCTGTCAGAGTCAGGGCGAGGTTCAGGGACCAGGGGATGTCAGAGACAGGGGGAGGATTATGGACCAGGGCATGTCAGAGACAGGACAGGTTCAGGGACCAGGGCATGTCAGTGACAGGGAGAGGATTAGAGACCAGGGGATGTCAGAGACAGGGAGAGGATTCGGGACGAGGGGATGTCAGAGACAGGGAGAGGTTTAGGGACCAGGGGATGTCGGAGACGGGGAGAGGTTTAGGGACGAGGGGATGTCAGAGACAGGGAGAGGTTTAGGGACCAGGGGATGTCAGAGACAGGGAGAGGATTAGGGACCAGGGGATGTCAGAGACAGGGAGAGGTTTAGGGACCAGGGGATGTCAGAGAGAGGGAGAGGATTAGGGACCAGGGGATGTCAGAGACAGGGAGCGGTTTAGGGACCAGGGGATGTCAGAGACAGGGAGAGGATTAGGGACCAGGGGATGTCGGAGACAGGGAGAGGTTTAGGGACCAGGGGATGTCAGAGACAGGGTGAGGAT
This sequence comes from Hemitrygon akajei, assembly GCF_048418815.1. NCBI lineage: Eukaryota > Metazoa > Chordata > Chondrichthyes > Myliobatiformes > Dasyatidae > Hemitrygon > Hemitrygon akajei. Next base: position 181,060,778 of record NC_133124.1, on the reverse strand, counting down.
TAGGGACCAGGGGATGTCAGAGACAGGGAGAGGTTTAGGGACCAGGGAATGTCAGAGACAGGGAGAGGATTAGGGACCAGGGGCTGTCAGAGTCAGGGAGAGGTTTAGGGAACAGGGGATGTCAGAGACAGCGAGAGGTTTAGGGACCAGGGGATGTCAGAGACAGGGAGAGGATCAGGGACCAGGGGATGTCAGAGACAGGGGGAGGATTAGGGACCAGGGCATGTCAGAGACAGGGAGAGGTTCAGGGACCAGGGGATGTCGGAGACAGGGAGAGGATTAGGGACCAGGGGATGTCAGAGACAGGGAGAGGTTTAAGGAACAGGGGCTGTCAGAGTCAGGGAGAGGTTTAGGGACCAGGGGATGTCAGAGACAGGGGGACGATTAGGGACCAGGGGATGTCAGAGACAGGGAGAGGTTTAGGGACCAGGGAATGTCAGAGACAGGGAGAGGTTTAGGGACCAGGGGATGTCAGAGACAGGGAGAGGATTAGGGACGAGGGGATGTCAGAGACAGGGAGAGGTTTAGGGACGAGGGGATGTCAGAGACAGGGAGAGGATTAGGGACCAGGGGATGTCGGAGACAGGGAGAGGATTAGGGACGAGGGGATGTCAGAGACAGGGATAGGTTTAGGGACCAGGGGATGTCAGAGACAGGGAGAGGTTTAGGGACCAGGGGATGTCAGAGACAGGGAGAGGATTAGGGACCAGGGGATATCAGAGACAGGGAGAGGTTTAGGGACCAGGGGATGTCAGAGACAGGGAGAGGATTAGGGACCAGGGGATGTCAGAGACAGGGAGAGGTTTAGGGACCAGGGGATGTCAGAGACAGGGAGAGTTCAGGGACCAGGGGATGTCAGAGACAGGGGGAGGATTAGGGACCAGGGCATGTCAGAGACAGGGAGAGGATTAGGGACGAGGGGATGTCAGAGACAGGGAGAGGATTAGGGACCAGGGGATGTCGGAGACAGGGAGAGGATTAGGGACGAGGGGATGTCAGAGACAGGGAGAGGTTTAGGGACCAGGGGATGTCAGAGACAGGGAGAGGTTAGGGACCAGGGGATGTCAGAGACAGGGAGAGGATTAGGGACCAGGGGATATCAGAGACAGGGAGAGGTTTAGGGACCAGGGGATGTCAGAGACAGGGAGAGGATTAGGGACCAGGGGATGTCAGAGACAGGGAGAGGTTTAGGGAACAGGGGATGTCAGAGACAGGGAGAGGATTAGGGACCAGGGGATGTCGGGAACAGGGTGAGGATTAGGGACCAGGGGATGTCAGAGACAGGGAGAGGTTTAGGGCCCAGGGAATGTCAGAGACAGGGAGAGGTTTAGGGACCAGGGGCTGTCAGAGTCAGGGAGAGGTTTAGGGACAAGGGGATGTCAGAGACAGTGGGAGGATTAGGGACCAGGGGATGTCAGAGACAGGGAGAGGTTTAGGGACCAGGGGCTGTCAGAGTCAGGGAGAGGTTTAGGGACCAGGGGATGTCGGAGACGGGGAGAGGTTTAGGGACGAGGGGATGTCAGAGACAGGGAGAGGTTTAGGGACCAGGGGATGTCAGAGACAGGGAGAGGATTAGGGACCAGGGGATGTCAGAGACAGGGAGAGGATTAGGGACCAGGGGCTGTCAGAGACAGGGAGAGGTTTAGGGACCAGGGGATGTCAGAGACAGGGAGAGGATTAGGGACCAGGGGATGTCAGAGACAGGGAGAGGTTTAGGGACCAGGGGCTGTCAGAGACAGGGAGAGGATTAGCGACCGGGGATGTCAGAGACAGGGAGAGGATTAGGGACGAGGGGATGTCAGAGACAGGGAGAGGTTTAGGGACCAGGGGATGTCGGAGACGGGGAGAGGTTTAGGGACGAGGGGATGTCAGAGACAGGGAGAGGTTTAGGGACCAGGGGATGTCAGAGACAGGGAGAGGATTAGGGACGAGGGGATGTCAGAGACAGGGAGAGGTTTAGGGACGAGGGGATGTCAGAGACAGGGTGAGGATTAGGGACCAGGAAATGTCGGAGACAGGGAGAGGATTAGGGACGAGGGGATGTCAGAGACAGGGATAGGTTTAGGGACCAGGGGATGTCAGAGACAGGGAGAGGTTTAGGGACCAGGGGATGTCGGAGACAGGGAGAGGATTAGGGACGAGGGGATGTCAGAGACAGGGATAGGTTTAGGGTCCAGGGGATGTCAGAGACAGGGAGAGGTTTAGGGACCAGGGGATGTCAGAGACAGGGAGAGGATTAGGGACCAGGGGATATCAGAGACAGGGAGAGGTTTAGGGACCAGGGGATGTCAGAGACAGGGAGAGGATTAGGGACCAGGGGATGTCAGAGACAGGGAGAGGTTTAGGGACCAGGGGCTGTCAGAGTCAGGGAGAGGTTTAGGGACCAGGGGATGTCAGCGACAGGGAGAGGATTAGGGACCAGGGGCTGTCAGAGTCAGGGCGAGGTTCAGGGACCAGGGGATGTCAGAGACAGGGGGAGGATTAGGGACCAGGGCATGTCAGAGACAGGACAGGTTCAGGGACCAGGGCATGTCAGAGACAGGGAGAGGATTAGAGACCAGGGGATGTCAGAGACAGGGAGAGGATTAGGGACGAGGGGATGTCAGAGACAGGGAGAGGTTTAGGGACCAGGGGATGTCGGAGACGGGGAGAGGTTTAGGGACGAGGGGATGTCAGAGACAGGGAGAGGTTTAGGGACCAGGGGATGTCAGAGACAGGGAGAGGATTAGGGACCAGGGGATGTCAGAGACAGGGAGAGGTTTAGGGACCAGGGGATGTCAGAGAGAGGGAGAGGATTAGGGACCAGGGGATGTCAGAGACAGGGAGAGGTTTAGGGACCAGGGGATGTCAGAGACAGGGAGAGGATTAGGGACCAGGGGATGTCGGAGACAGGGAGAGGTTTAGGGACCAGGGGATGTCAGAGACAGGGTGAGGATTAGGGACCAGGGGATGTCAGAGACAGGGAGAGGTTTAGGGACCAGGGAATGTCAGAGACAGGGAGAGCATTAGGGACCAGGGGCTGTCAGAGTCAGGGAGAGGTTTAGGGACCAGGGGATGTCAGAGACAGCGAGAGGTTTAGGGACCAGGGGATGTCAGAGACAGGGAGAGGATCAGGGACCAGGGGATGTCAGAGACAGGGAGAGGTTTAGGGCCCAGGGAATGTCAGAGACAGGGAGAGGTTTAGGGACCAGGGGCTGTCAGAGTCAGGGAGAGGTTTAGGGACAAGGGGATGTCAGAGACAGTGGGAGGATTAGGGACCAGGGGATGTCAGAGACAGGGAGAGGTTTAGGGACCAGGGGCTGTCAGAGTCAGGGAGAGGTTTAGGGACCAGGGGATGTCGGAGACGGGGAGAGGTTTAGGGACGAGGGGATGTCAGAGACAGGGAGAGGTTTAGGGACCAGGGGATGTCAGAGACAGGGAGAGGATTAGGGACCAGGGGATGTCAGAGACAGGGAGAGGATTAGGGACCAGGGGCTGTCAGAGACAGGGAGAGGTATAGGGACCAGGGGATGTCAGAGACAGGGAGAGGATTAGGGACCAGGGGATGTCAGAGACAGGGAGAGGTTTAGGGACCAGGGGACGTCAGAGACAGGGAGAGGATTAGGGACCAGGGGATGTCAGAGACAGGGAGAGGTTTAGGGACCAGGGAATGTCAGAGACAGGGAGAGCATTAGGGACCAGGGGATGTCAGAGACAGGGAGAGGTTTAGGGACCAGGGAATGTCAGAGACAGGGAGAGCATTAGGGACCAGGGGCTGTCAGAGTCAGGGAGAGGTTTAGGGACCAGGGGATGTCAGAGACAGCGAGAGGTTTAGGGACCAGGGGATGTCAGAGACAGGGAGAGGATCAGAGACCAGGAGATGTCAGAGACAGGGGGAGGATTAGGGACCAGGGCATGTCAGAGACAGGGAGAGGTTCAGGGACCAGGGGATGTCCGAGACAGGGAGAGGATTAGGGACCAGGGGATGTCAGAGACAGGGAGAGGTTTAAGGACCAGGGGCTGTCAGAGTCAGGGAGAGGTTTAGGGACCAGGGGATGTCAGAGACAGGGGGACGATTAGGGACCAGGGGATGTCAGAGACAGGGAGGGGATTAGGGACCAGGGGATGTCAGAGACAGGGAGAGATTTAGGGACCAGGGAATGTCAGACACAGGGAGAGGTTTAGGGACCAGGGGCTGTCAGAGTCAGGGAGAGGTATAGGGACCAGGGGATGTCAGAGACAGGGAGAGGTTTAGGGACCAGGGGATGTCAGAGACAGGGAGAGTTCAGGGACCAGGGGATGTCAGAGACAGGGGGAGGATTAGGGACAGGGGCATGTCAGAGACAGGGAGAGGATTAGGGACGAGGGGATGTCAGAGACAGGGAGAGGATTAGGGACCAGGGGATGTCGGAGACAGGGAGAGGATTAGGGACGAGGGGATGTCAGAGACAGGGAGAGGTTTAGGGACCAGGGGATGTCAGAGACAGGGAGAGGTTAGGGACCAGGGGATGTCAGAGACAGGGAGAGGATTAGGGACCAGGGGATATCAGAGACAGGGAGAGGTTTAGGGACCAGGGGATGTCAGAGACAGGGAGAGGATTAGGGACCAGGGGATGTCAGAGACAGGGAGAGGTTTAGGGACCAGGGGATGTCAGAGACAGGGAGAGGATTAGGGACCAGGGGATGTCGGGGACAGGGTGAGGATTAGGGACCAGGGGATGTCAGAGACAGGGAGAGGTTTAGGGCCCAGGGAATGTCAGAGACAGGGAGAGGTTTAGGGACCAGGGGCTGTCAGAGTCAGGGAGAGGTTTAGGGACAAGGGGATGTCAGAGACAGTGGGAGGATTAGGGACCAGGGGATGTCAGAGACAGGGAGAGGTTTAGGGACCAGGGGCTGTCAGAGTCAGGGAGAGGTTTAGGGACCAGGGGATGTCGGAGACGGGGAGCGGTTTAGGGACGAGGGGATGTCAGAGACAGGGAGAGGTTTAGGGACCAGGGGATGTCAGAGACAGGGAGAGGATTAGGGACCAGGGGATGTCAGAGACAGGGAGAGGATTAGGGACCAGGGGCTGTCAGAGACAGGGAGAGGTTTAGGGACCAGGGGATGTCAGAGACAGGGAGAGGATTAGGGACCAGGGGATGTCAGAGACAGGGAGAGGTTTAGGGACCAGGGGCTGTCAGAGTCAGGGAGAGGATTAGCGACCGGGGATGTCAGAGACAGGGAGAGGATTAGGGACGAGGGGATGTCAGAGACAGGGAGAGGTTTAGGGACCAGGGGATGTCGGAGACGGGGAGAGGTTTAGGGACGAGGGGATGTCAGAGACAGGGAGAGGTTTAGGGACCAGGGGATGTCAGAGACAGGGAGAGGATTAGGGACGAGGGGATGTCAGAGACAGGGAGAGGTTTAGGGACGAGGGGATGTCAGAGACAGGGAGAGGATTAGGGACCAGGGGATGTCGGAGACAGGGAGAGGATTAGGGACGAGGGGATGTCAGAGACAGGGATAGGTTTAGGGACCAGGGGATGTCAGAGACAGGGAGAGGTTTAGGGACCAGGGGATGTCGGAGACAGGGAGAGGATTAGGGACGAGGGGATGTCAGAGACAGGGATAGGTTTAGGGTCCAGGGGATGTCAGAGACAGGGAGAGGTTTAGGGACCAGGGGATGTCAGAGACAGGGAGAGGATTAGGGACCAGGGGATATCAGAGACAGGGAGAGGTTTAGGGACCAGGGGATGTCAGAGACAGGGAGAGGATTAGGGACCAGGAGATGTCAGAGACAGGGAGAGGTTTAGGGACCAGGGGCTGTCAGAGTCAGGGAGAGGTTTAGGGACCAGGGGATGTCAGCGACAGGGAGAGGTTTAGGGACCAGGGGCTGTCAGAGTCAGGGCGAGGTTCAGGGACCAGGGGATGTCAGAGACAGGGGGAGGATTAGGGACCAGGGCATGTCAGAGACAGGACAGGTTCAGGGACCAGGGCATGTCAGAGACAGGGAGAGGATTAGAGACCAGGGGATGTCAGAGACAGGGAGAGGATTAGGGACGAGGGGATGTCAGAGACAGGGAGAGGTTTAGGGACCAGGGGATGTCGGAGACGGGGAGAGGTTTAGGGACGAGGGGATGTCAGAGACAGGGAGAGGTTTAGGGACCAGGGGATGTCAGAGACAGGGAGAGGATTAGGGACCAGGGGATGTCAGAGACAGGGAGAGGTTTAGGGACCAGGGGATGTCAGAGAGAGGGAGAGGATTAGGGACCAGGGGATGTCAGAGACAGGGAGAGGTTTAGGGACCAGGGGATGTCAGAGACAGGGAGAGGATTAGGGACCAGGGGATGTCGGAGACAGGGAGAGGTTTAGGGACCAGGGGATGTCAGAGACAGGGTGAGGATTAGGGACCAGGGGATGTCAGAGACAGGGAGAGGTTTAGGGACCAGGGAATGTCAGAGACAGGGAGAGCATTAGGGACCAGGGGCTGTCAGAGTCAGGGAGAGGTTTAGGGACCAGGGGATGTCAGAGACAGCGAGAGGTTTAGGGACCAGGGGATGTCAGAGACAGGGAGAGGATCAGGGACCAGGGGATGTCAGAGACAGGGGGAGGATTAGGGACCAGGGCATGTCAGAGACAGGGAGAGGTTCAGGGACCAGGGGATGTCGGAGACAGGGAGAGGATTAGGGACCAGGGGATGTCAGAGACAGGGAGAGGTTTAAGGACCAGGGGCTGTCAGAGTCAGGGAGAGGTTTAGGGACCAGGGGATGTCAGAGACAGGGGGACGATTAGGGACCAGGGGATGTCAGAGACAGGGAGGGGATTAGGGACCAGGGGATGTCAGAGACAGGGAGAGTTCAGGGACCAGGGGATGTCAGAGACAGGGGGAGGATTAGGGACCAGGGCATGTCAGAGACAGGGAGAGGATTAGGGACGAGGGGATGTCAGAGACAGGGAGAGGATTAGGGACCAGGGGATGTCGGAGACAGGGAGAGGATTAGGGACGAGGGGATGTCAGAGACAGGGAGAGGTTTAGGGACCAGGGGATATCAGAGACAGGGAGAGGATTAGGGACCAGGGGATGTCGGAGACAGGGAGAGGATTAGGGACCAGGGGATGTCAGAGACAGGGAGAGGTTTAGGGACCAGGGGATGTCAGAGACAGGGAGAGGTTAGGGACCAGGGGATGTCAGAGACAGGGAGAGGATTAGGGACCAGGGGATATCAGAGACAGGGAGAGGTTTAGGGACCAGGGGATGTCAGAGACAGGGAGAGGATTAGGGACCAGGGGATGTCAGAGACAGGGAGAGGTTTAGGGACCAGGGGATGTCAGAGACAGGGAGAGGATTAGGGACCAGGGGATGTCGGGGACAGGGTGAGGATTAGGGACCAGGGGATGTCAGAGACAGGGAGAGGTTTAGGGCCCAGGGAATGTCAGAGACAGGGAGAGGTTTAGGGACCAGGGGCTGTCAGAGTCAGGGAGAGGTTTAGGGACAAGGGGATGTCAGAGACAGTGGGAGGATTAGGGACCAGGGGATGTCAGAGACAGGGAGAGGTTTAGGGACCAGGGGCTGTCAGAGTCAGGGAGAGGTTTAGGGACCAGGGGATGTCAGAGACAGGGAGAGGATTAGGGACGAGGGGATGTCAGAGACAGGGAGAGGATTAGGGACCAGGGGATGTCGGAGACAGGGAGAGGATTAGGGACGAGGGGATGTCAGAGACAGGGAGAGGTTTAGGGACCAGGGGATATCAGAGACAGGGAGAGGATTAGGGACCAGGGGATGTCGGAGACAGGGAGAGGATTAGGGACCAGGGGATGTCAGAGACAGGGAGAGGTTTAGGGACCAGGGGATGTCAGAGACAGGGAGAGGTTAGGGACCAGGGGATGTCAGAGACAGGGAGAGGATTAGGGACCAGGGGATATCAGAGACAGGGAGAGGTTTAGGGACCAGGGGATGTCAGAGACAGGGAGAGGATTAGGGACCAGGGGATGTCAGAGACAGGGAGAGGTTTAGGGACCAGGGGATGTCAGAGACAGGGAGAGGATTAGCGACCAGGGGATGTCGGGGACAGGGTGAGGATTAGGGACCAGGGGATGTCAGAGACAGGGAGAGGTTTAGGGCCCAGGGAATGTCAGAGACAGGGAGAGGTTTAGGGACCAGGGGCTGTCAGAGTCAGGGAGAGGTTTAGGGACAAGGGGATGTCAGAGACAGTGGGAGGATTAGGGACCAGGGGATGTCAGAGACAGGGAGAGGTTTAGGGACCAGGGGCTGTCAGAGTCAGGGAGAGGTTTAGGGACCAGGGGATGTCGGAGACGGGGAGAGGTTTAGGGACGAGGGGATGTCAGAGACAGGGAGAGGTTTAGGGACCAGGGGATGTCAGAGACAGGGAGAGGATTAGGGACCAGGGGATGTCAGAGACAGGGAGAGGATTAGGGACCAGGGGCTGTCAGAGACAGGGAGAGGTTTAGGGACCAGGGGATGTCAGAGACAGGGAGAGGATTAGGGACCAGGGGATGTCAGAGACAGGGAGAGGTTTAGGGACCAGGGGATGTCAGAGACAGGGAGAGGATTAGCGACCGGGGATGTCAGAGACAGGGAGAGGATTAGGGACGAGGGGATGTCAGAGACAGGGAGAGGTTTAGGGACCAGGGGATGTCGGAGACGGGGAGAGGTTTAGGGACGAGGGGATGTCAGAGACAGGGAGAGGTTTAGGGACCAGGGGATGTCAGAGACAGGGAGAGGATTAGGGACGAGGGGATGTCAGAGACAGGGAGAGGTTTAGGGACGAGGGGATGTCAGAGACAGGGAGAGGATTAGGGACCAGGGGTTGTCGGAGACAGGGAGAGGAATAGGGACGAGGGGATGTCAGAGACAGGGATAGGTTTAGGGACCAGGGGATGTCAGAGACAGGGAGAGGTTTAGGGACCAGGGGATGTCAGAGACAGGGAGAGGATTAGGGACCAGGGGATATCAGAGACAGGGAGAGGTTTAGGGACCAGGGGATGTCAGAGACAGGGAGAAGATTAGGGACCAGGGGATGTCAGAGACAGGGAGAGGTTTAGGGACCAGGGGCTGTCAGAGTCAGGGAGAGGTTTAGGGACCAGGGGATGTCAGCGACAGGGAGAGGTTTAGGGACCAGGGGCTGTCAGAGTCAGGGCGAGGTTCAGGGACCAGGGGATGTCAGAGACAGGGGGAGGATTAGGGACCAGGGCATGTCAGAGACAGGAGAGGTTCAGGGACCAGGGCATGTCAGAGACAGGGAGAGGATTAGAGACCAGGGGATGTCAGAGACAGGGAGAGGATTAGGGACGAGGGGATGTCAGAGACAGGGAGAGGTTTAGGGACCAGGGGATATCGGAGACGGGGAGAGGTTTAGGGACGAGGGGATGTCAGAGACAGGGAGAGGTTTAGGGACCAGGGGATGTCAGAGACAGGGAGAGGATTAGGGACCAGGGGATGTCAGAGACAGGGAGAGGATTAGGGACCAGGGGATATCAGAGACAGGGAGAGGTTTAGGGACCAGGGGATGTCAGAGACAGGGAGAAGATTAGGGACCAGGGGATGTCAGAGACAGGGAGAGGTTTAGGGACCAGGGGCTGTCAGAGTCAGGGAGAGGTTTAGGGACCAGGGGATGTCAGCGACAGGGAGAGGTTTAGGGACCAGGGGCTGTCAGAGTCAGGGCGAGGTTCAGGGACCAGGGGATGTCAGAGACAGGGGGAGGATTAGGGACCAGGGCATGTCAGAGACAGGAGAGGTTCAGGGACCAGGGCATGTCAGAGACAGGGAGAGGATTAGAGACCAGGGGATGTCAGAGACAGGGAGAGGATTAGGGACGAGGGGATGTCAGAGACAGGGAGAGGTTTAGGGACCAGTGGATATCGGAGACGGGGAGAGGTTTAGGGACGAGGGGATGTCAGAGACAGGGAGAGGTTTAGGGACCAGGGGATGTCAGAGACAGGGAGAGGATTAGGGACCAGGGGATGTCAGAGACAGGGAGAGGATTAGGGACCAGGGGATATCAGAGACAGGGAGACGTTTAGGGACCAGGGGATGTCAGAGAGAGGGAGAGGATTAGGGACCAGGGGATGTCAGAGACAGGGAGAGGTTTAGGGACCAGGGGATGACAGAGACAGGGAGAGGATTAGGGACCAGGGGATGTCAGAGACAGGGTGAGGATTAGGGACCAGGGGATGTCAGAGACAGGGAGAGGTTTAGGGACCAGGGGCTGTCAGAGTCAGGGAGAGGTTTAGGGACCAGGGGATGTCAGAGACAGCGAGAGGTTTAGGGACCAGGGGATGTCAGAGACAGGGAGAGGATCAGGGACCAGGGGATGTCAGAGACAGGGGGAGGATTAGGGACCAGGGCATGTCAGAGACAGGGAGAGGTTCAGGGACCAGGGGATGTCGGAGACAGGGAGAGGATTAGGGACCAGGGGATGTCAGAGACAGGGAGAGGTTTAAGGACCAGGGGCTGTCAGAGTCAGCAAGAGGTTTAGGGACCAGGGGATGTCAGAGACAGGGGGACGATTAGGGACCAGGGGATGTCAGAGACAGGGAGAGGTTTAGGGACCAGGGAATGTCAGAGACAGGGAGAGGTTTAGGGACCAGGGGCTGTCAGAGTCAGGGAGAGGTTTAGGGACCAGGGGATGTCAGAGTCAGGGAGAGGTTTAGGGACCAGGGGCTGTCAGAGTCAGGGAGAGGATTAGGGACCAGGGGATGTCAGAGACAGGGAGAGGATTAGGGACCAGGGGATGTCAGAGACAGGGAGAGATTTAGGGACCAGGGAATGTCAAACACAGGGAGAGGTTTAGGGACCAGGGGCAGTCAGAGTCAGGGAGAGGTATAGGGACCAGGGGATGTCAGAGACAGGGAGAGGTTTAGGGACCAGGGGATGTCAGAGACAGGGAGAGGTTAGGGACCAGGGGATGTCAGAGACAGGGAGAGGATTAGGGACCAGGGGATATCAGAGACAGGGAGAGGTTTAGGGACCAGGGGATGTCAGAGACAGGGAGAGGATTAGGGACCAGGGGATGTCAGAGACAGGGAGAGGTTTAGGGACCAGGGGATGTCAGAGACAGGGAGAGGATTAGGGACCAGGGGATGTCGGGGACAGGGTGAGGATTAGGGACCAGGGGATGTCAGAGACAGGGAGAGGTTTAGGGCCCAGGGAATGTCAGAGACAGGGAGAGGTTTAGGGACCAGGGGCTGTCAGAGTCAGGGAGAGGTTTAGGGACAAGGGGATGTCAGAGACAGTGGGAGGATTAGGGACCAGGGGATGTCAGAGACAGGGAGAGGTTTAGGGACCAGGGGCTGTCAGAGTCAGGGAGAGGTTTAGGGACCAGGGGATGTCAGAGACAGGGAGAGGATTAGGGACGAGGGGATGTCAGAGACAGGGAGAGGATTAGGGACCAGGGGATGTCGGAGACAGGGAGAGGATTAGGGACGAGGGGATGTCAGAGACAGGGAGAGGTTTAGGGACCAGGGGATATCAGAGACAGGGAGAGGATTAGGGACCAGGGGATGTCGGAGACAGGGAGAGGATTAGGGACCAGGGGATGTCAGAGACAGGGAGAGGTTTAGGGACCAGGGGATGTCAGAGACAGGGAGAGGTTAGGGACCAGGGGATGTCAGAGACAGGGAGAGGATTAGGGACCAGGGGATATCAGAGACAGGGAGAGGTTTAGGGACCAGGGGATGTCAGAGACAGGGAGAGGATTAGGGACCAGGGGATGTCAGAGACAGGGAGAGGTTTAGGGACCAGGGGATGTCAGAGACAGGGAGAGGATTAGCGACCAGGGGATGTCGGGGACAGGGTGAGGATTAGGGACCAGGGGATGTCAGAGACAGGGAGAGGTTTAGGGCCCAGGGAATGTCAGAGACAGGGAGAGGTTTAGGGACCAGGGGCTGTCAGAGTCAGGGAGAGGTTTAGGGACAAGGGGATGTCAGAGACAGTGGGAGGATTAGGGACCAGGGGATGTCAGAGACAGGGAGAGGTTTAGGGACCAGGGGCTGTCAGAGTCAGGGAGAGGTTTAGGGACCAGGGGATGTCGGAGACGGGGAGAGGTTTAGGGACGAGGGGATGTCAGAGACAGGGAGAGGTTTAGGGACCAGGGGATGTCAGAGACAGGGAGAGGATTAGGGACCAGGGGATGTCAGAGACAGGGAGAGGATTAGGGACCAGGGGCTGTCAGAGACAGGGAGAGGTTTAGGGACCAGGGGATGTCAGAGACAGGGAGAGGATTAGGGACCAGGGGATGTCAGAGACAGGGAGAGGTTTAGGGACCAGGGGATGTCAGAGACAGGGAGAGGATTAGCGACCGGGGATGTCAGAGACAGGGAGAGGATTAGGGACGAGGGGATGTCAGAGACAGGGAGAGGTTTAGGGACCAGGGGATGTCGGAGACGGGGAGAGGTTTAGGGACGAGGGGATGTCAGAGACAGGGAGAGGTTTAGGGACCAGGGGATGTCAGAGACAGGGAGAGGATTAGGGACGAGGGGATGTCAGAGACAGGGAGAGGTTTAGGGACGAGGGGATGTCAGAGACAGGGAGAGGATTAGGGACCAGGGGTTGTCGGAGACAGGGAGAGGAATAGGGACGAGGGGATGTCAGAGACAGGGATAGGTTTAGGGACCAGGGGATGTCAGAGACAGGGAGAGGTTTAGGGACCAGGGGATGTCAGAGACAGGGAGAGGATTAGGGACCAGGGGATATCAGAGACAGGGAGAGGTTTAGGGACCAGGGGATGTCAGAGACAGGGAGAAGATTAGGGACCAGGGGATGTCAGAGACAGGGAGAGGTTTAGGGACCAGGGGCTGTCAGAGTCAGGGAGAGGTTTAGGGACCAGGGGATGTCAGCGACAGGGAGAGGTTTAGGGACCAGGGGCTGTCAGAGTCAGGGCGAGGTTCAGGGACCAGGGGATGTCAGAGACAGGGGGAGGATTAGGGACCAGGGCATGTCAGAGACAGGAGAGGTTCAGGGACCAGGGCATGTCAGAGACAGGGAGAGGATTAGAGACCAGGGGATGTCAGAGACAGGGAGAGGATTAGGGACGAGGGGATGTCAGAGACAGGGAGAGGTTTAGGGACCAGGGGATATCGGAGACGGGGAGAGGTTTAGGGACGAGGGGATGTCAGAGACAGGGAGAGGTTTAGGGACCAGGGGATGTCAGAGACAGGGAGAGGATTAGGGACCAGGGGATGTCAGAGACAGGGAGAGGATTAGGGACCAGGGGATATCAGAGACAGGGAGAGGTTTAGGGACCAGGGGATGTCAGAGACAGGGAGAAGATTAGGGACCAGGGGATGTCAGAGACAGGGAGAGGTTTAGGGACCAGGGGCTGTCAGAGTCAGGGAGAGGTTTAGGGACCAGGGGATGTCAGCGACAGGGAGAGGTTTAGGGACCAGGGGCTGTCAGAGTCAGGGCGAGGTTCAGGGACCAGGGGATGTCAGAGACAGGGGGAGGATTAGGGACCAGGGCATGTCAGAGACAGGAGAGGTTCAGGGACCAGGGCATGTCAGAGACAGGGAGAGGATTAGAGACCAGGGGATGTCAGAGACAGGGAGAGGATTAGGGACGAGGGGATGTCAGAGACAGGGAGAGGTTTAGGGACCAGGGGATATCGGAGACGGGGAGAGGTTTAGGGACGAGGGGATGTCAGAGACAGGGAGAGGTTTAGGGACCAGGGGATGTCAGAGACAGGGAGAGGATTAGGGACCAGGGGATGTCAGAGACAGGGAGAGGATTAGGGACCAGGGGATATCAGAGACAGGGAGACGTTTAGGGACCAGGGGATGTCAGAGAGAGGGAGAGGATTAGGGACCAGGGGATGTCAGAGACAGGGAGAGGTTTAGGGAACAGGGGATGACAGAGACAGGGAGAGGATTAGGGACCAGGGGATGTCAGAGACAGGGTGAGGATTAGGGACCAGGGGATGTCAGAGACAGGGAGAGGTTTAGGGACCAGGGGCTGTCAGAGTCAGGGAGAGGTTTAGGGACCAGGGGATGTCAGAGACAGCGAGAGGTTTAGGGACCAGGGGATGTCAGAGACAGGGAGAGGATCAGGGACCAGGGGATGTCAGAGACAGGGGGAGGATTAGGGACCAGGGCATGTCAGAGACAGGGAGAGGTTCAGGGACCAGGGGATGTCGGAGACAGGGAGAGGATTAGGGACCAGGGGATGTCAGAGACAGGGAGAGGTTTAAGGACCAGGGGATGTCAGAGACAGCGAGAGGTTTAGGGACCAGGGGATGTCAGAGACAGGGAGAGGATCAGGGACCAGGGGATGTCGGAGACAGGGGGAGGATTAGGGACCAGGGCATGTCAGAGACAGGGAGAGGTTTAGGGACCAGGGGATGTCAGAGACAGGGGGACGATTAGGGACCAGGGGATGTCAGAGACAGGGAGAGGTTTAGGGACCAGGGAATGTCAGAGACAGGGAGAGGTTTAGGGACCAGGGGCTGTCAGAGTCAGGGAGAGGTTTAGGGACCAGGGGATGTCAGAGTCAGGGAGAGGTTTAGGGACCAGGGGCTGTCAGAGTCAGGGAGAGGATTAGGGACCAGGGGATGTCAGAGACAGGGAGAGGATTAGGGACCAGGGGATGTCAGAGACAGGGAGAGATTTAGGGACCAGGGAATGTCAAACACAGGGAGAGGTTTAGGGACCAGGGGCAGTCAGAGTCAGGGAGAGGTATAGGGACCAGGGGATGTCAGAGACAGCGAGAGGATTAGGGACCAGGGGATGTCAGAGACAGGGAGAGGTTAGGGACCAGGGGATGTCAGAGACAGGGAGAGGATTAGGGACCAGGGGATGTCAGAGACAGGGTGAGGATTAGGGACCAGGGGATGTCAGAGACAGGGAGAGGTTTAGGGACCAGGGAATGTCAGAGACAGGGAGGGGATTAGGGACCAGGGGCTGTCAGAGTCAGGGAGAGGTTTAGGGACCAGGGGATGTCAGAGACAGCGAGAGGTTTAGGGACCAGGGGCTGTCAGAGACAGGGAGAGGATTAGGGACCAGGGCATGTCAGAGACAGGGAGAGGTTCAGGGACCAGGGGTTGTCAGAGACAGGGAGAGATTTAGGGACCAGGGAATGTCAGACACAGGGAGACGTTTAGGGACCAGGGGCTGTCAGAGTCAGGGAGAGGTTTAGGGACCAGGGGATGTCAGAGACAGGGAGAGTTCAGGGACCAGGGGATGTCAGAGACAGGGGGAGGATTAGGGACCAGGGCATGTCAGAGACAGGGAGAGGATTAGGGACGAGGGGATGTCAGAGACAGGGAGAGGATTAGGGACCAGGGGATGTCAGAGACAGGGAGAGTTCAGGGACCAGGGGATGTCAGAGACAGGGGGAGGATTAGGGACCAGGGCATGTCAGAGACAGGGAGAGGATTAGGGACGAGGGGATGTCAGAGACAGGGAGAGGATTAGGGACCAGGGGATGTCGGAGACAGGGAGAGGATTAGGGACCAGGGGATGTCAGAGACAGGGAGAGGTTTAGGGACCAGGGGATGTCAGAGACAGGGAGAGGATTAGGGACCAGGGGATGTCGGAGACAGGGAGAGGTTTAGGGACCAGGGGATGTCAGAGACAGGGTGAGGATTAGGGAACAGGGGATGTCAGAGACAGGGAGAGGTTTAGGGACCAGGGAATGTCAGAGACAGGGAGAGGATTAGGGACCAGGGGCTGTCAGAGTCAGGGAGAGGTTTAGGGACCAGGGGATGTCAGAGACAGCGAGAGGTTTAGGGACCAGGGGATGTCAGAGACAGGGAGAGGATCAGGGACCAGGGGATGTCAGAGACAGGGGGAGGATTAGGGACCAGGGCATGTCAGAGACAGGGAGAGGTTCAGGGACCAGGGGATGTCGGAGACAGGGAGAGGATTAGGGACCAGGGGATGTCAGAGACAGGGAGAGGTTTAAGGACCAGGGGCTGTCAGAGTCAGGGAGAGGTTTAGGGACCAGGGGATGTCAGAGACAGGGGGACGATTAGGGACCAGGGGATGTCAGAGACAGGGAGAGGTTTAGGGACCAGGGAATGTCAGAGACAGGGAGAGGTTTAGGGACCAGGGGCTGTCAGAGTCAGGGAGAGGTTTAGGGACCAGGGGATGTCAGAGTCAGGGAGAGGTTTAGGGACCAGGGGCTGTCAGAGTCAGGGAGAGGATTAGGGACCAGGGGATGTCAGAGACAGGGAGAGGATTAGGGACCAGGGGATGTCAGAGACAGGGAGAGATTTAGGGACCAGGGAATGTCAGACACAGGGAGAGGTTTAGGGACCAGGGGCTGTCAGAGTCAGGGAGAGGTATAGGGACCAGGGGATGTCAGAGACAGGGAGAGGTTTAGGGACCAGGGGATGTCAGAGACAGGGAGAGTTCAGGGACCAGGGGATGTCAGAGACAGGGGGAGGATTAGGGACCAGGGCATGTCAGAGACAGGGAGAGGATTAGGGACGAGGGGATGTCAGAGACAGGGAGAGGATTAGGGACCAGGGGATGTCGGAGACAGGGAGAGGATTAGGGACGAGGGGATGTCAGAGACAGGGAGAGGTTTAGGGACCAGGGGATGTAGAGACAGGGAGAGGTTAGGGACCAGGGGATGTCAGAGACAGGGAGAGGATTAGGGACCAGGGGATATCAGAGACAGGGAGAGGTTTAGGGACCAGGGGATGTCAGAGACAGGGAGAGGATTAGGGACCAGGGGATGTCAGAGACAGGGAGAGGTTTAGGGACCAGGGGATGTCAGAGACAGGGAGAGGATTTGGGACCAGGGGATGTCGGGGACAGGGTGAGGATTAGGGACCAGGGGATGTCAGAGACAGGGAGAGGTTTAGGGCCCAGGGACTGTCAGAGACAGGGAGAGGTTTAGGGACCAGGGGCTGTCAGAGTCAGGGAGAGGTTTAGGGACAAGGGGATGTCAGAGACAGTGGGAGGATTAGGGACCAGGGGATGTCAGAGACAGGGAGAGGGTTAGGGTCCAGGGAATGTCAGAGACAGGGAGAGGTTTAGGGACCAGGGGCTGTCAGAGTCAGGGAGAGGTTTAGGGACCAGGGGATGTCGGAGACGGGGAGAGGTTTAGGGACGAGGGGATGTCAGAGACAGGGAGATGTTTAGGGACCAGGGGATGTCAGAGACAGGGAGAGGATTAGGGACCAGGGGATGTCAGAGACAGGGAGAGGATTAGGGACCAGGGGATATCAGAGACAGGGAGAGGTTTAGGGACCAGGGGATGTCAGAGACAGGGAGAGGATTAGTGACCAGGGGATGTCAGAGACAGGGAGAGGTTTAGGGACCAGGGGATGACAGAGACAGGGAGAGGATTAGGGACCAGGGGATGTCGGAGACAGGGAGAGGTTTAGGGACCAGGGGATGTCAGAGACAGGGTGAGGATTAGGGACCAGGGGATGTCAGAGACAGGGAGAGGTTTAGGGACCAGGGAATGTCAGAGACAGGGAGAGGATTAGGGACCAGGGGCTTTCAGAGTCAGGGAGAGGTTTAGGGACCAGGGGATGTCAGAGACAGCGAGAGGTTTAGGGACCAGGGGATGTCAGAGACAGGGAGAGGATCAGTGACCAGGGGATGTCAGAGACAGGGGGAGGATTAGGGACCAGGGCATGTCAGAGACAGGGAGAGGTTCAGGTACCAGGGGATGTCGGAGACAGGGAGAGGATTACGGACCAGGGGATGTCAGAGACAGGGAGAGGTTTAAGGACCAGGGGCTGTCAGAGTCAGGGAGAGGTTTAGGGACCAGGGGATGTCAGAGACAGGGGGACGATTTGGGACCAGGGGATGTCAGAGACAGGGAGAGGTTTAGGGACCAGGGAATGTCAGAGACAGGGAGAGGTTTAGGGACCAGGGGCTGTCAGAGTCAGGGAGAGGTTTAGGGACCAGGGGATGTCAGAGTCAGGGAGAGGTTTAGGGACGAGGGGATGTCAGAGACAGGGAGAGGTTAGGGACCAGGGGATGTCAGAGACAGGGAGAGGATTAGGGACCAGGGGATATCAGAGACAGGGAGAGGTTTAGGGACCAGGGGATGTCAGAGACAGGGAGAGGATTAGGGACCAGGGGATGTCAGAGACAGGGAGAGGTTTAGGGACCAGGGGATGTCAGAGACAGGGAGAGGATTAGGGACCAGGGGATGTCAGAGACAGGGAGAGGTTTAGGGCCCAGGGAATGTCAGAGACAGGGAGAGGTTTAGGGACCAGGGGCTGTCAGAGTCAGGGAGAGGTTTAGGGACAAGGGGATGTCAGAGACAGTGGGAGGATTACGGAACAGGGGATGTCAGAGACAGGGAGAGGTTTAGGGACCAGGGAATGTCAGAGACAGGAGAGGTTTAGGGACCAGGGGCTGTCAGAGTCAGGGAGAGGTTTAGGGACCAGGGGATGTCGGAGTCGGGGAGAGGTTTAGGGACGAGGGGATGTCAGAGACAGGGAGAGGTTTAGGGACCAGGGGATGTCAGAGACAGGGAGAGGATTAGGGACCAGGGGATGTCAGAGACAGGGAGAGGATTAGGGACCAGGGGATATCAGAGACAGGGAGAGGTTTAGGGACCAGGGGATGTCAGAGACAGGGAGAGGATTAGGGACCAGGGGATGTCAGAGACAGGGAGAGGTTTAGGGACCAGGGGATGTCAGAGACAGGGAGAGGATTAGAGACCGGGGATGTCAGAGACAGGGAGAGGATTAGGGACGAGGGGATGTCAGAGACAGGGAGAGGTTTAGGGACCAGGGGATGTCGAAGACGGGGAGAGGTTTAGGGACGAGGGGATGTCAGAGACAGGGAGAGGTTTAGGGACCAGAGGATGTCAGAGACAGGGAGAGGATTAGGTACGAGGGGATGTCAGAGACAGGGAGAGGTTTAGGGACGAGGGGATGTCAGAGACAGGGAGAGGATTAGGGACCAGGGGATGTCGGAGACAGGGAGAGGATTAGGGACGAGGGGATGTCAGAGACAGGGATAGGTTTAGGGACCAGGGGATGTCAGAGACAGGGAGAGGTTTAGGGACCAGGGGATGTCAGAGACAGGGAGAGGATTAGGGACCAGGGGATATCAGAGACAGGGAGAGGTTTAGGGACCAGGGGATGTCAGAGACAGGGAGAGGATTAGGGACCAGGGGATGTCAGAGACAGGGAGAGGTTTAGGGACCAGGGGCTGTCAGAGTCAGGGAGAGGTTTAGGGACCAGGGGATGTCAGCGACAGGGAGAGGTTTAGGGACCAGGGGCTGTCAGAGTCAGGGCGAGGTTCAGGGACCAGGGGATGTCAGAGACAGGGGGAGGATTAGGGACCAGGGCATGTCAGAGACAGGAGAGGTTCAGGGACCAGGGCATGTCAGAGACAGGGAGAGGATTAGAGACCAGGGGATGACAGAGACAGGGAGAGGATTAGGGACGAGGGGATGTCAGAGACAGGGAGAGGTTTAGGGACCAGGGGATGTCGGAGAAGGGGAGAGGTTTAGGGACGAGGGGAAGTCAGAGACAGGGAGAGGTTTAGGGACCAGGGGATGTCAGAGACAGGGAGAGGTTTAGGGACCAGGGAATGTCAGAGACAGGGAGAGGATTAGGGACCAGGGGCTGTCAGAGTCAGGGAGAGGTTTAGGGACCAGGGGATGTCAGAGACAGCGAGAAGTTTAGGGACCAGGGGATGTCAGAGACAGGGAGAGGATCAGGGACCAGGGGATGTCAGAGACAGGGGGAGGATTAGGGACCAGGGCATGTCAGAGACAGGGGGAGGATTAGGGACCAGGGCATGTCAGAGACAGGGAGAGGTTCAGGGACCAGGGGATGTCGGAGACATGGAGAGGATTGGGGACCAGGGGATGTCAGAGACAGGGAGAGGTTTAAGGACCAGGGGCTGTCAGAGTCAGGGAGAGGTTTAGGGACCAGGGGCTGTCAGAGTCAGGGAGAGGTTTAGGGACCAGGGGATGTCAGAGTCAGGGAGAGGATTAGGGACCAGGGGATGTCAGAGACAGGGAGAGGATTAGGGACCAGGGGATGTCAGAGACAGCGAGAGATTTAGGGACCAGGGAATGTCAGACACAGGGAGAGGTTTAGGGACCAGGGGATGTCAGAGACAGGGAGAGGTTTAGGGACCAGGGGATGTCAGAGACAGGGAGAGTTCAGGGACCAGGGGATGTCAGAGCCAGGGGGAGGATTAGGGACCAGGGCATGTCAGAGACAGGGAGAGGATTAGGGACGAGGGGATGTCAGAGACAGGGAGAGGATTAGGGACCAGGGGATGTCGGAGACAGGGAGAGGATTAGGGACGAGGGGATGTCAGAGACAGGGAGAGGTTTAGGGACCAGGGGATGTCAGAGACAGGGAGAGGTTAGGGACCAGGGGATGTCAGAGACAGGGAGAGGATTAGGGACCAGGGGATGTCAGAGACAGGGTGAGGATTAGGGACCAGGGGATGTCAGAGACAGGGAGAGGTTTAGGGACCAGGGAATGTCAGAGACAGGGAGAGGATTAGGGACCAGGGGCTGTCAGAGTCAGGGAGAGGATTAGGGACCAGGGGATGTCAGAGACAGGGGGAGGATTAGGGACCAGGGCATGTCAGAGACAGGGAGAGGTTCAGGGACCAGGGGATGTCGGAGACAGGGAGAGGATTAGGGACCAGGGGATGTCAGAGACAGGGAGAGGTTTAGGGACCAGGGGATGTCAGAGACAGGGAGAGGATTAGCGACCGGGGATGTCAGAGACAGGGAGAGGATTAGGGACGAAGGGATGTCAGAGACAGGGAGAGGTTTAGGGACCAGGGGATGTCGGAGACGGGGAGAGGTTTAGGGACGAGGGGATGTCAGAGACAGGGAGAGGTTTAGGGACCAGGGGATGTCAGAGACAGGGAGAGGATTAGGGACGAGGGGATGTCAGAGACAGGGAGAGGTTTAGGGACGAGGGGATGTCAGAGACAGGGAGAGGATTAGGGACCAGGGGATATCAGAGACAGGGAGAGGTTTAGGGACCAGGGGATGTCAGAGACAGGGAGAGGATTAGGGACCAGGGGATGTCAGAGACAGGGAGAGTTTAGGGACCAGGGGCTGTCAGAGTCAGGGAGAGGTTTAGGGACCAGGGGATGTCAGCGACAGGGAGAGGTTTAGGGACCAGGGGCTGTCAGAGTCAGGGCGAGGTTCAGGGACCAGGGGATGTCAGAGACAGGGGGAGGATTAGGGACCAGGGCATGTCAGAGACAGGAGAGGTTCAGGGAACAGGGCATGTCAGAGACAGGGAGAGGATTAGAGACCAGGGGATGTCAGAGACAGGGAGAGGATTAGGGACGAGGGGATGTCAGAGACAGGGAGAGGTTTAGGGACCAGGGGATGTCGGAGAAGGGGAGAGGTTTAGGGACGAGGGGATGTCAGAGACAGGGAGAGGTTTAGGGACCAGGGGATGTCAGAGACAGGGAGAGGTTTAGGGACCAGGGAATGTCAGAGACAGGGAGAGGATTAGGGACCAGGGGCTGTCAGAGTCAGGGAGAGGTTTAGGGACCAGGGGATGTCAGAGACAGCGAGAGGTTTAGGGACCAGGGGATGTCAGAGACAGGGAGAGGATCAGGGACCAGGGCATGTCAGAGACAGGGGGAGGATTAGGGACCAGGGCATGTCAGAGACAGGGAGAGGTTCAGGGACCAGGGGATGTCGGAGACAGGGAGAGGATTAGGGACCAGGGGATGTCAGAGACAGGGAGAGGTTTAAGGACCAGGGGCTGTCAGAGTCAGGGAGAGGTTTAGGGACCAGGGGATGTCAGAGACAGGGGGACGATTAGGGACCAGGGGTTGTCAGAGACAGGGAGAGGTTTAGGGACCAGGGAATGTCAGAGACAGGGAGAGGTTTAGGGACCAGGGGCTGTCAGAGTCAGGGAGAGGTTTAGGGACCAGGGGATGTCAGAGTCAGGGAGAGGATTAGGGACCAGGGGATGTCAGAGACAGGGAGAGGATTAGGGACCAGGGGATGTCAGAGACAGCGAGAGATTTAGGGACCAGGGAATGTCAGACACAGGGAGAGGTTTAGGGACCAGGGGATGTCAGAGACAGGGAGAGGTTTAGGGACCAGGGGATGTCAGAGACAGGGAGAGGATTAGGGACGAAGGGATGTCAGAGACAGGGAGAGGTTTAGGGACCAGGGGATGTCGGAGACGGGGAGAGGTTTAGGGACGAGGGGATGTCAGAGACAGGGAGAGGTTTAGGGACCAGGGGATGTCAGAGACAGGGAGAGGATTAGGGACGAGGGGATGTCAGAGACAGGGAGAGGTTTAGGGACGAGGGGATGTCAGAGACAGGGAGAGGATTAGGGACCAGGGGATATCAGAGACAGGGAGAGGTTTAGGGACCAGGGGATGTCAGAGACAGGGAGAGGATTAGGGACCAGGGGATGTCAGAGACAGTTGAGAGGTTTAGGGACCAGGGGCTGTCAGAGTCAGGGAGAGGTTTAGGGACCAGGGGATGTCAGCGACAGGGAGAGGTTTAGGGACCAGGGGCTGTCAGAGTCAGGGCGAGGTTCAGGGACCAGGGGATGTCAGAGACAGGGGGAGGATTAGGGACCAGGGCATGTCAGAGACAGGAGAGGTTCAGGGACCAGGGCATGTCAGAGACAGGGAGAGGATTAGAGACCAGGGGATGTCAGAGACAGGGATAGGATTAGGGACGAGGGGATGTCAGAGACAGGGAGAGGTTTAGGGACCAGGGGATTTCGGAGACGGGGAGAGGTTTAGGGACGAGGGGATGTCAGAGACAGGGAGAGGTTTAGGGACCAGGGGATGTCAGAGACAGGGAGAGGATTAGGGACCAGGGGATGTCAGAGACAGGGAGAGGATTAGGGACCAGGGGATATCAGAGACAGGGAGAGGTTTAGGGACCAGGGGATGTCAGAGAGAGGGAGAGGATTAGGGACCAGGGGATGTCAGAGACAGGGAGAGGATTAGGGATCAGGGGATATCAGAGACAGCGAGGGGATTAGGGACCAGGGGATGTCAGAGACAGGGAGAGGATTAGGGACCAGGGGATGTCAGAGACAGGGAGAGGTTTAGGGACCAGGGGATGACAGAGACAGGGAGAGGATTAGGGACCAGGGGATGTCGGAGACAGGGAGAGGTTTAGGGACCAGGGGATGTCAGAGTCAGGGTGAGGATTAGGGACCAGGGGATGTCAGAGACAGGGAGAGGTTTAGGGACCAGGGAATGTCAGAGACAGGGAGAGGATTAGGGACCAGGGGCTGTCAGAGTCAGGGAGAGGTTCAGGGACCAGGGGATGTCAGAGACAGCGAGAGGTTTATGGACCAGGGGATGTCAGAGACAGGGAGAGGATCAGGGACCAGGGGATGTCAGAGACAGGGGGAGGATTAGGGACCAGGGCATGTCAGAGACAGGGAGAGGTTCAGTTACCAGGGGATGTCGGAGACAGGGAGAGGATTAGGGACCAGGGGATGTCAGAGACAGGGAGAGGTTTAAGGACCAGGGGCTGTCAGAGTCAGGGAGAGGTTTAGGGACCAGGGGATGTCAGAGACAGGGGGACGATTTGGGACCAGGGGATGTCAGAGACAGGGTGAGGTTTAGGGACCAGGGGCTGTCAGAGTCAGGGAGAGGTTTAGGGACCAGGGGATGTCAGAGTCAGGGAGAGGTTTAGGGACCAGGGGCTGTCAGAGTCAGGGAGAGGATTAGGGACCAGGGGATGTCAGAGACAGGGAGAGGATTAGGGACCAGGGGATGTCAGAGACAGGGAGAGATTTAGGGACCAGGGAATGTCAAACACAGGGAGAGGTTTAGGGACCAGGGGCTGTCAGACTCAGGGAGACGTATAGGGACCAGGGGATGTCAGAGACAGGGAGAGGTTTAGGGACCAGGGGATGTCAGAGACAGGGAGAGTTCAGGGACCAGGGGATGTCAGAGACAGGGGGAGGATTAGGGACCAGGGCATGTCAGAGACAGGGAGAGAATTAGGGACGAGGGGATGTCAGAGACAGGGAGAGGTTTAGGGACCAGGGGATGTCAGAGTCAGGGAGAGGATTAGGGACCAGGGGATGTCAGAGACAGGGAGAGGATTAGGGACCAGGGGATGTCAGAGACAGGGAGAGATTTAGGGACCAGGGAATGTCAGACACAGGGAGAGGTTTAGGGACCAGGGGATGTCAGAGACAGGGAGAGGTTTAGGGACCAGGGGATGTCAGAGACAGGGAGAGTTCAGGGACCAGGGGATGTCAGAGCCAGGGGGAGGATTAGGGACCAGGGCATGTCAGAGACAGGGAGAGGATTAGGGACGAGGGGATGTCAGAGACAGGGAGAGGATTAGGGACCAGGGGATGTCGGAGACAGGGAGAGGATTAGGGACGAGGGGATGTCAGAGACAGGGAGAGGTTTAGGGACCAGGGGATGTCAGAGACAGGGAGAGGTTAGGGACCAGGGGATGTCAGAGACAGGGAGAGGATTAGGGACCAGGGGATGTCAGAGACAGGGTGAGGATTAGGGACCAGGGGATGTCAGAGACAGGGAGAGGTTTAGGGACCAGGGAATGTCAGAGACAGGGAGAGGATTAGGGACCAGGGGCTGTCAGAGTCAGGGAGAGGTTTAGGGACCAGGGGATGTCAGAGACAGCGAGAGGTTTAGGGACCAGGGGATGTCAGAGACAGGGAGAGGATCAGGGACCAGGGGATGTCAGAGACAGGGGGAGGATTAGGGACCAGGGCATGTCAGAGACAGGGAGAGGTTCAGGGACCAGGGGATGTCGGAGACAGGGAGAGGATTAGGGACCAGGGGATGTCAGAGACAGGGAGAGGTTTAGGGACCAGGGGATGTCAGAGACAGGGAGAGGATTAGCGACCGGGGATGTCAGAGACAGGGAGAGGATTAGGGACGAAGGGATGTCAGAGACAGGGAGAGGTTTAGGGACCAGGGGATGTCGGAGACGGGGAGAGGTTTAGGGACGAGGGGATGTCAGAGACAGGGAGAGGTTTAGGGACCAGGGGATGTCAGAGACAGGGAGAGGATTAGGGACGAGGGGATGTCAGAGACAGGGAGAGGTTTAGGGACGAGGGGATGTCAGAGACAGGGAGAGGATTAGGGACCAGGGGATATCAGAGACAGGGAGAGGTTTAGGGACCAGGGGATGTCAGAGACAGGGAGAGGATTAGGGACCAGGGGATGTCAGAGACAGTTGAGAGGTTTAGGGACCAGGGGCTGTCAGAGTCAGGGAGAGGTTTAGGGACCGGGGATGTCAGCGACAGGGAGAGGTTTAGGGACCAGGGGCTGTCAGAGTCAGGGCGAGGTTCAGGGACCAGGGGATGTCAGAGACAGGGGGAGGATTAGGGACCAGGGCATGTCAGAGACAGGAGAGGTTCAGGGACCAGGGCATGTCGGAGACAGGGAGAGGATTAGGGACCAGGGAATGTCAGAGACAGGGAGAGGTTTAGGGACCAGGGGCTGTCAGAGTCAGGGAGAGGTTTAGGGACCAGGGGATGTCAGAGTCAGGGAGAGGATTAGGGACCAGGGGATGTCAGAGACAGGGAGAGGATTAGGGACCAGGGGATGTCAGAGACAGCGAGAGATTTAGGGACCAGGGAATGTCAGACACAGGGAGAGGTTTAGGGACCAGGGGATGTCAGAGACAGGGAGAGGTTTAGGGACCAGGGGATGTCAGCGACAGGGAGAGGTTTAGGGACCAGGGGCTGTCAGAGTCAGGGCGAGGTTCAGGGACCAGGGGATGTCAGAGACAGGGGGAGGATTAGGGACCAGGGCATGTCAGAGACAGGAGAGGTTCAGGGACCAGGGCATGTCAGAGACAGGGAGAGGATTAGAGACCAGGGGATGTCAGAGACAGGGATAGGATTAGGGACGAGGGGATGTCAGAGACAGGGAGAGGTTTAGGGACCAGGGGATTTCGGAGACGGGGAGAGGTTTAGGGACGAGGGGATGTCAGAGACAGGGAGAGGTTTAGGGACCAGGGGATGTCAGAGACAGGGAGAGGATTAGGGACCAGGGGATGTCAGAGACAGGGAGAGGATTAGGGACCAGGGGATATCAGAGACAGGGAGAGGTTTAGGGACCAGGGGATGTCAGAGAGAGGGAGAGGATTAGGGACCAGGGGATGTCAGAGACAGGGAGAGGATTAGGGATCAGGGGATATCAGAGACAGCGAGGGGATTAGGGACCAGGGGATGTCAGAGACAGGGAGAGGATTAGGGACCAGGGGATGTCAGAGACAGGGAGAGGTTTAGGGACCAGGGGATGACAGAGACAGGGAGAGGATTAGGGACCAGGGGATGTCGGAGACAGGGAGAGGTTTAGGGACCAGGGGATGTCAGAGTCAGGGTGAGGATTAGGGACCAGGGGATGTCAGAGACAGGGAGAGGTTTAGGGACCAGGGAATGTCAGAGACAGGGAGAGGATTAGGGACCAGGGGCTGTCAGAGTCAGGGAGAGGTTCAGGGACCAGGGGATGTCAGAGACAGCGAGAGGTTTATGGACCAGGGGATGTCAGAGACAGGGAGAGGATCAGGGACCAGGGGATGTCAGAGACAGGGGGAGGATTAGGGACCAGGGCATGTCAGAGACAGGGAGAGGTTCAGTTACCAGGGGATGTCGGAGACAGGGAGAGGATTAGGGACCAGGGGATGTCAGAGACAGGGAGAGGTTTAAGGACCAGGGGCTGTCAGAGTCAGGGAGAGGTTTAGGGACCAGGGGATGTCAGAGACAGGGGGACGATTTGGGACCAGGGGATGTCAGAGACAGGGTGAGGTTTAGGGACCAGGGGCTGTCAGAGTCAGGGAGAGGTTTAGGGACCAGGGGATGTCAGAGTCAGGGAGAGGTTTAGGGACCAGGGGCTGTCAGAGTCAGGGAGAGGATTAGGGACCAGGGGATGTCAGAGACAGGGAGAGGATTAGGGACCAGGGGATGTCAGAGACAGGGAGAGATTTAGGGACCAGGGAATGTCAAACACAGGGAGAGGTTTAGGGACCAGGGGCTGTCAGACTCAGGGAGACGTATAGGGACCAGGGGATGTCAGAGACAGGGAGAGGTTTAGGGACCAGGGGATGTCAGAGACAGGGAGAGTTCAGGGACCAGGGGATGTCAGAGACAGGGGGAGGATTAGGGACCAGGGCATGTCAGAGACAGGGAGAGAATTAGGGACGAGGGGATGTCAGAGACAGGGAGAGGTTTAGGGACCAGGGGATGTCAGAGTCAGGGAGAGGATTAGGGACCAGGGGATGTCAGAGACAGGGAGAGGATTAGGGACCAGGGGATGTCAGAGACAGCGAGAGATTTAGGGACCAGGGAATGTCAGACACAGGGAGAGGTTTAGGGACCAGGGGATGTCAGAGACAGGGAGAGGTTTAGGGACCAGGGGATGTCAGAGACAGGGAGAGTTCAGGGACCAGGGGATGTCAGAGCCAGGGGGAGGATTAGGGACCAGGGCATGTCAGAGACAGGGAGAGGATTAGGGACGAGGGGATGTCAGAGACAGGGAGAGGATTAGGGACCAGGGGATGTCGGAGACAGGGAGAGGATTAGGGACGAGGGGATGTCAGAGACAGGGAGAGGTTTAGGGACCAGGGGATGTCAGAGACAGGGAGAGGTTAGGGACCAGGGGATGTCAGAGACAGGGAGAGGATTAGGGACCAGGGGATGTCAGAGACAGGGTGAGGATTAGGGACCAGGGGATGTCAGAGACAGGGAGAGGTTTAGGGACCAGGGAATGTCAGAGACAGGGAGAGGATTAGGGACCAGGGGCTGTCAGAGTCAGGGAGAGGTTTAGGGACCAGGGGATGTCAGAGACAGCGAGAGGTTTAGGGACCAGGGGATGTCAGAGACAGGGAGAGGATCAGGGACCAGGGGATGTCAGAGACAGGGGGAGGATTAGGGACCAGGGCATGTCAGAGACAGGGAGAGGTTCAGGGACCAGGGGATGTCGGAGACAGGGAGAGGATTAGGGACCAGGGGATGTCAGAGACAGGGAGAGGTTTAGGGACCAGGGGATGTCAGAGACAGGGAGAGGATTAGCGACCGGGGATGTCAGAGACAGGGAGAGGATTAGGGACGAAGGGATGTCAGAGACAGGGAGAGGTTTAGGGACCAGGGGATGTCGGAGACGGGGAGAGGTTTAGGGACGAGGGGATGTCAGAGACAGGGAGAGGTTTAGGGACCAGGGGATGTCAGAGACAGGGAGAGGATTAGGGACGAGGGGATGTCAGAGACAGGGAGAGGTTTAGGGACGAGGGGATGTCAGAGACAGGGAGAGGATTAGGGACCAGGGGATATCAGAGACAGGGAGAGGTTTAGGGACCAGGGGATGTCAGAGACAGGGAGAGGATTAGGGACCAGGGGATGTCAGAGACAGTTGAGAGGTTTAGGGACCAGGGGCTGTCAGAGTCAGGGAGAGGTTTAGGGACCGGGGATGTCAGCGACAGGGAGAGGTTTAGGGACCAGGGGCTGTCAGAGTCAGGGCGAGGTTCAGGGACCAGGGGATGTCAGAGACAGGGGGAGGATTAGGGACCAGGGCATGTCAGAGACAGGAGAGGTTCAGGGACCAGGGCATGTCGGAGACAGGGAGAGGATTAGAGACCAGGGGATGTCAGAGACAGGGAGAGGATTAGGGACGAGGGGATGTCAGAGACAGGGAGAGGTTTAGGGACCAGGGGATGTCGGAGACGGGGAGAGGTTTAGGGACGAGGGGATGACAGAGACAGGGAGAGGTTTAGGGACCAGGGGATGTCAGAGACAGGGAGAGGATTAGGGACCAGGGGATATCAGAGACAGGGAGAGGTTTAGGGACCAGGGGATGTCAGAGAGAGGGAGAGGATTAGGGACCAGGGGATGTCAGAGACAGGGAGAGGATTAGGGACCAGGGGATATCAGAGACAGGGAGGGGATTAGGGACCAGGGGATGTCAGAGACAGGGAGAGGATTAGGGACCAGGGGATGTCAGAGACAGGGAGAGGTTTAGGGACCAGGGGATGACAGAGACAGGGAGAGGATTAGGGACCAGGGGATGTCGGAGACAGGGAGAGGTTTAGGGACCAGGGGATGTCAGAGACAGGGTGAGGATTAGGGACCAGGGGATGTCAGAGACAGGGAGAGGTTTAGGGACCAGGGAATGTCAGAGACAGGGAGAGGATTAGGGACCAGGGGCTGTCAGAGTCAGGGAGAGGTTTAGGGACCAGGGGATGTCAGAGACAGCGAGAGGTTTAGGGACCAGGGGATGTCAGAGACAGGGAGAGGATCAGGGACCAGGGGATGTCAGAGACAGGGGGAGGATTAGGGACCAGGGCATGTCAGAGACAGGGAGAGGTTCAGGTACCAGGGGATGTCGGAGACAGGGAGAGGATTAGGGACCAGGGGATGTCAGAGACAGGGAGAGGTTTAAGGACCAGGGGCTGTCAGAGTCAGGGAGAGGTTTAGGGACCAGGGGATGTCAGAGACAGGGGGACGATTTGGGACCAGGGGATGTCAGAGACAGGGTGAGGTTTAGGGACCAGGGGCTGTCAGAGTCAGGGAGAGGTTTAGGGACCAGGGGATGTCAGAGTCAGGGAGAGGTTTAGGGACCAGGGGCTGTCAGAGTCAGGGAGAGGATTAGGGACCAGGGGATGTCAGAGACAGGGAGAGGATTAGGGACCACGGGATGTCAGAGACAGGGAGAGATTTAGGGACCAGGGAATGTCAAACACAGGGAGAGGTTTAGGGACCAGGGGCTGTCAGACTCAGGGAGACGTATAGGGACCAGGGGATGTCAGAGACAGGGAGAGGTTTAGGGACCAGGGGATGTCAGAGACAGGGAGAGTTCAGGGACCAGGCGATGTCAGAGACAGGGGGAGGATTAGGGACCAGGGCATGTCAGAGACAGGGAGAGAATTAGGGACGAGGGGATGTCAGAGACAGGGAGAGGTTTAGGGAGCAGGGGATGTCAGAGTCAGGGAGAGGATTAGGGACCAGGGGATGTCAGAGACAGGGAGAGGATTAGGGACCAGGGGATGTCAGAGACAGCGAGAGATTTAGGGACCAGGGAATGTCAGACACAGGGAGAGGTTTAGGGACCAGGGGATGTCAGAGACAGGGAGAGGTTTAGGGACCAGGGGATGTCAGAGACAGGGAGAGTTCAGGGACCAGGGGATTTCAGAGCCAGGGGGAGGATTAGGGACCAGGGCATGTCAGAGACAGGGAGAGGATTAGGGACGAGGGGATGTCAGAGACAGGGAGAGGATTAGGGACCAGGGGATGTCGGAGACAGGGAGAGGATTAGGGACGAGGGGATGTCAGAGACAGGGAGAAGTTTAGGGACCAGGGGATGTCAGAGACAGGGAGAGGTTAGGGACCAGGGGATGTCAGAGACAGGGAGAGGATTAGGGACCAGGGGATGTCAGAGACAGGGTGAGTATTAGGGACCAGGGGATGTCAGAGACAGGGAGAGGTTTAGGGACCAGGGAATGTCAGAGACAGGGAGAGGATTAGGGACCAGGGGCTGTCAGAGTCAGGGAGAGGTTTAGGGACCAGGGGATGTCAGAGACAGCGAGAGGTTTAGGGACCAGGGGATGTCAGAGACAGGGAGAGGATCAGGGACCAGGGGATGTCAGAGACAGGGGGAGGATTAGGGACCAGGGCATGTCAGAGACAGGGAGAGGTTCAGGGACCAGGGGATGTCGGAGACAGGGAGAGGATTAGGGACCAGGGGATGTCAGAGACAGGGAGAGGTTTAGGGACCAGGGGATGTCAGAGACAGGGAGAGGATTAGCGACCGGGGATGTCAGAGACAGGGAGAGGATTAGGGACGAAGGGATGTCAGAGACAGGGAGAGGTTTAGGGACCAGGGGATGTCGGAGACGGGGAGAGGTTTAGGGACGAGGGGATGTCAGAGACAGGGAGAGGTTTAGGGACCAGGGGATGTCAGAGACAGGGAGAGGATTAGGGACGAGGGGATGTCAGAGACAGGGAGAGGTTTAGGGACGAGGGGATGTCAGAGACAGGGAGAGGATTAGGGACCAGGGGATATCAGAGACAGGGAGAGGTTTAGGGACCAGGGGATGTCAGAGACAGGGAGAGGATTAGGGACCAGGGGATGTCAGAGACAGTTGAGAGGTTTAGGGACCAGGGGCTGTCAGAGTCAGGGAGAGGTTTAGGGACCAGGGGATGTCAGCGACAGGGAGAGGTTTAGGGACCAGGGGCTGTCAGAGTCAGGGCGAGGTTCAGGGACCAGGGGATGTCAGAGACAGGGGGAGGATTAGGGACCAGGGCATGTCAGAGACAGGAGAGGTTCAGGGACCAGGGCATGTCAGAGACAGGGAGAGGATTAGAGACCAGGGGATGTCAGAGACAGGGAGAGGATTAGGGACGAGGGGATGTCAGAGACAGGGAGAGGTTTAGGGACCAGGGGATGTCGGAGACGGGGAGAGGTTTAGGGACGAGGGGATGACAGAGACAGGGAGAGGTTTAGGGACCAGGGGATGTCAGAGACAGGGAGAGGATTAGGGACCAGGGGATATCAGAGACAGGGAGAGGTTTAGGGACCAGGGGATGTCAGAGAGAGGGAGAGGATTAGGGACCAGGGGATGTCAGAGACAGGGAGAGGATTAGGGACCAGGGGATATCAGAGACAGGGAGGGGATTAGGGACCAGGGGATGTCAGAGACAGGGAGAGGATTAGGGACCAGGGGATGTCAGAGACAGGGAGAGGTTTAGGGACCAGGGGATGACAGAGACAGGGAGAGGATTAGGGACCAGGGGATGTCGGAGACAGGGAGAGGTTTAGGGACCAGGGGATGTCAGAGACAGGGTGAGGATTAGGGACCAGGGGATGTCAGAGACAGGGAGAGGTTTAGGGACCAGGGAATGTCAGAGACAGGGAGAGGATTAGGGACCAGGGGCTGTCAGAGTCAGGGAGAGGTTTAGGGACCAGGGGATGTCAGAGACAGCGAGAGGTTTAGGGACCAGGGGATGTCAGAGACAGGGAGAGGATCAGGGACCAGGGGATGTCAGAGACAGGGGGAGGATTAGGGACCAGTGCATGTCAGAGACAGGGAGAGGTTCAGGTACCAGGGGATGTCGGAGACAGGGAGAGGTTTAGGGACCAGGGGATGTCAGAGACAGGGAGAGGTTTAAGGACCAGGGGCTGTCAGAGTCAGGGAGATGTTTAGGGACCAGGGGATGTCAGAGACAGGGGGACGATTTGGGACCAGGGGATGTCAGAGACAGGGAGAGGTTTAGGGACCAGGGAATGTCAGAGACAGGGAGAGGTTTAGGGACCAGGGGCTGTCAGAGTCAGGGAGAGGTTTAGGGACCAGGGGATGTCAGAGTCAGGGAGAGGTTTAGGGACCAGGGGCTGTCAGAGTCAGGGAGAGGATTAGGGACCAGGGGATGTCAGAGACAGGGAGAGGATTAGGGACCAGGGGATGTCAGAGACAGGGAGAGATTTAGGGACCAGGGAATGTCAAACACAGGGAGAGGTTTAGGGACCAGGGGCTGTCAGACTCAGGGAGAGGTATAGGGACCAGGGGATGTCAGAGACAGGGAGAGGTTTAGGGACCAGGGGATGTCAGAGACAGGGAGAGTTCAGGGACCAGGGGATGTCAGAGACAGGGGGAGGATTAGGGACCAGGGCATGTCAGAGACAGGGAGAGAATTAGGGACGAGGGGATGTCAGAGACAGGGAGAGGATTAGGGACCAGGGGATGTCGGAGACAGGGAGAGGATTAGGGACGAGGGGATGTCAGAGACAGGGAGAGGTTTAGGGACCAGGGGATGTCAGAGACAGGGAGAGGTTAGGGACCAGGGGATGTCAGAGACAGGGAGAGGATTAGGGACCAGGGGATGTCAGAGACAGGGTGAGGATTAGGGACCAGGGGATGTCAGAGACAGGGAGAGGTTTAGGGACCAGGGAATGTCAGAGACAGGGAGAGGATTAGGGACCAGGGGCTGTCAGAGTCAGGGAGAGGTTTAGGGACCAGGGGATGTCAGAGACAGCGAGAGGTTTAGGGACCAGGGGATGTCAGAGACAGGGAGAGGATTAGGGACCAGGGCATGTCAGAGACAGGGAGATGTTCAGGGACCAGGGGATGTCAGAGACAGGGAGAGATTTAGGGACCAGGGAATGTCAGACACAGGGAGAGGTTTAGGGACCAGGGGCTGTCAGAGTCAGGGAGAGCTTTAGGGACCAGGGGATGTCAGAGACAGGGAGAGTTCAGGGACCAGGGGATGTCAGAGACAGGGGGAGGATTAGGGACCAGGGCATGTCAGAGACAGGGAGAGGATTAGGGACGAGGGGATGTCAGAGACAAGGAGAGGATTAGGGACCAGGGGATGTCGGAGACAGGGAGAGGATTAGGGACGAGGGGATGTCAGAGACAGGGAGAGGTTTAGGGACCAGGGGATGTCAGAGACAGGGAGAGGTTAGGGACCAGGGGATGTCAGAGACAGGGAGAGGATTAGGGACCAGGGGATATCAGAGACAGGGAGAGGTTTAGGGACCAGGGGATGTCAGAGACAGGGAGAGGATTAGGGACCAGGGGCTGTCAGAGACAGGGGGAGGATTAGAGACCAGGGCATGTCAGAGACAGGGAGAGGTTCAGGTACCAGGGGATGTCGGAGACAGGGAGAGGATTAGGGACCAGGGGATGTCAGAGACAGGGAGACGTTTAAGGACCAGGGGCTGTCAGAGTCAGGGAGAGGTTTAGGGACCAGGGGATGTCAGAGACAGGGGGACGATTTGGGACCAGGGGATGTCAGAGACAGGGAGAGGTTTAGGGACCAGGGAATGTCAGAGACAGGGAGAGGTTTAGGGACCAGGGGCTGTCAGAGTCAGGGAGAGGTTTAGGGACCAGGGGATGTCAGAGTCAGGGAGAGGTTTAGGGACCAGGGGCTGTCAGAGTCAGGGAGAGGATTAGGGACCAGGGGATGTCAGAGACAGGGAGAGGATTAGGGACCAGGGGATGTCAGAGACAGGGAGAGATTTAGGGACCAGGGAATGTCAAACACAGGGAGAGGTTTAGGGACCAGGGGCTGTCAGACTCAGGGAGAGGTATAGGGACCAGGGGATGTCAGAGACAGGGAGAGTTCAGGGACCAGGGGATGTCAGAGACAGGGGGAGGATTAGGGATGAGGGGATGTCAGAGACAGGGAGAGGATTAGGGACCAGGGGATGTCGGAGACAGGGAGAGGATTAGGGACGAGGGGATGTCAGAGACAGGGAGAGGTTTAGGGACCAGGGGATGTCAGAGACAGGGAGAGGTTAGGGACCAGGGGATGTCAGAGACAGGGAGAGGATTAGGGACCAGGGGATGTCGGAGACAGGGAGAGGATTAGGGACGAGGGGATGTCAGAGACAGGGAGAGGTTTAGGGACCAGGGGATGTCAGAGACAGGGAGAGGTTAGGGACCAGGGGATGTCAGAGACAGGGAGAGGATTAGGGACCAGGGGATGTCAGAGACAGGGTGAGGATTAGGGACCAGGGGATGTCAGAGACACGGAGAGGTTTAGGGACCAGGGAATGTCAGAGACAGGGAGAGGATTAGGGACCAGGGGCTGTCAGAGTCAGGGAGAGGTTTAGGGACCAGGGGATGTCAGAGACAGCGAGAGGTTTAGGGACCAGGGGATGTCAGAGACAGGGAGAGGATTAGGGACCAGGGCATGTCAGAGACAGGGAGAGGTTCAGGGACCAGGGGATGTCAGAGACAGGGAGAGATTTAGGGACCAGGGAATGTCAGACACAGGGAGTGGTTTAGGGACCAGGGGCTGTCAGAGTCAGGGAGAGCTTTAGGGACCAGGGGATGTCAGAGACAGGGAGAGTTCAGGGACCAGGGGATGTCAGAGACAGGGGGAGGATTAGGGACCAGGGCATGTCAGAGACAGGGAGAGGATTAGGGACGAGGGGATGTCAGAGACAGGGAGAGGATTAGGGACCAGGGGATGTCGGAGACAGGGAGAGGATTAGGGACGAGGGGATGTCAGAGACAGGGAGAGGTTTAGGGACCAGGGGATGTCAGAGACAGGGAGAGGTTAGGGACCAGGGGATGTCAGAGACAGGGAGAGGATTAGGGACCAGGGGATATCAGAGACAGGGAGAGGTTTAGGGACCAGGGGATGTCAGAGACAGGGAGAGGATTAGGGTCCAGGGGCTGTCAGACTCAGGGAGAGGTATAGGGACCAGGGGATGTCAGAGACAGGGAGAGGTTTAGGGACCAGGGGATGTCAGAGACAGGGAGAGTTCAGGGACCAGGGGATGTCAGAGACAGGGGGAGGATTAGGGACCAGGGCATGTCAGAGACAGGGAGAGAATTAGGGACCAGGGGATGTCGGAGACAGGGAGAGGATTAGGGACGAGGGGATGTCAGAGACAGGGAGAGGTTTAGGGACCAGGGGATGTCAGAGACAGGGAGAGGTTTAGGGACCAGGGGATGTCAGAGACAGGGAGAGGTTAGGGACCAGGGGATGTCAGAGACAGGGTGAGGATTAGGGACCAGGGGATGTCAGAGACAGGGAGAGGTTTAGGGACCAGGGAATGTCAGAGACAGGGAGAGGATTAGGGACCAGGGGCTGTCAGAGTCAGGGAGAGGTTTAGGGACCAGGGGATGTCAGAGACAGGGAGAGGATTAGGGACCAGGGCATGTCAGAGACAGGGAGAGGTTCAGGGACCAGGGGATGTCAGAGACAGGGAGAGATTTAGGGACCAGGGAATGTCAGAGTCAGGGAGAGGTTTAGGGACCAGGGGATGTCAGAGACAGGGAGAGATCAGGGACCAGGGGATGTCAGAGACAGGGGGAGGATTAGGGACCAGGGCATGTCAGAGACAGGGAGAGGATTAGGGACGAGGGGATGTCAGAGACAGGGAGAGGATTAGGGACCAGGGGATGCCGGAGACAGGGAGAGGATTAGGGACGAGGGGATGTCAGAGACAGGGAGAGGTTTAGGGACCAGGGGATGTCAGAGACAGGGAGAGGTTAGGGACCAGGGGATGTCAGAGACAGGGAGAGGATTAGGGACCAGGGGATATCAGTGACAGGGAGAGGTTTAGGGACCAGGGGATGTCAGAGACAGGGAGAGGATTAGGGACCAGGGGATGTCAGAGACAGGGAGAGGTTTAGGGACCAGGGGATGTCAGAGACAGGGAGAGGATTAGGGACCAGGGGATGTCGGCGACAGGGTGAGGATTAGGGACCAGGGGATGTCAGAGACAGGGAGAGGTTTAGGGCCCAGGGAATGTCAGAGTCAGGGAGAGGTTTAGGGACAAGGGGATGTCAGAGACAGGGAGAGGTTTAGGGACCAGGGGATGTCGGAGACGGGGAGAGGTTTAGGGACGAGGGGATGTCAGAGACAGGGAGAGGTTTAGGGACCAGGGGATGTCAGAGACAGGGAGAGGATTAGGGACCAGGGGATGTCAGAGACAGGGAGAGGTTTAGGGACCAGGGGATGTCAGAGTCAGGGAGAGGTTTAGGGACCAGGGGCTGTCAGAGTCAGGGAGAGGATTAGGGACCAGGGGATGTCAGAGACAGGGAGAGGATTAGGGACCAGGGGATGTCAGAGACAGGGAGAGATTTAGGGACCAGGGAATGTCAAACACAGGGAGAGGTTTAGGGACCAGGGGCTGTCAGACGCAGGGAGAGGTATAGGGACCAGGGGATGTCAGAGACAGGGAGAGGTTTAGGGACCAGGGGATGTCAGAGACAGGGAGAGTTCAGGGACCAGGGGATGTCAGAGACAGGGGGAGGATTAGGGACCAGGGCATGTCAGAGACAGGGAGAGAATTAGGGACGAGGGGATGTCAGAGACAGGGAGAGGATTAGGGACCAGGGGATGTCGGAGACAGGGAGAGGATTAGGGACGAGGGGATGTCAGAGACAGGGAGAGGTTTAGGGACCAGGGGATGTCAGAGACATGGAGAGGTTAGGGACCAGGGGATGTCAGAGACAGGGAGAGGATTAGGGACCAGGGGATGTCAGAGACAGGGTGAGGATTAGGGACCAGGGGATGTCAGAGACAGGGAGAGGTTTAGGGACCAGGGAATGTCAGAGACAGGGAGAGGATTAGGGACCAGGGGCTGTCAGAGTCAGGGAGAGGTTTAGGGACCAGGGGATGTCAGAGACAGCGAGAGGTTTAGGGACCAGGGGATGTCAGAGACAGGGAGAGGATTAGGGACCAGGGCATGTCAGAGACAGGGAGAGGTTCAGGGACCAGGGGATGTCAGAGACAGGGAGAGATTTAGGGACCAGGGAATGTCAGACACAGGGAGAGGTTTAGGGACCAGGGGCTGTCAGAGTCAGGGAGAGGTTTAGGGACCAGGGAATGTCAGAGACAGGGAGAGTTCAGGGACCAGGGGATGTCAGAGACAGGGGGAGGATTAGGGACCAGGGCATGTCAGAGATAGGGAGAGGATTAGGGACGAGGGGATGTCAGAGACAGGGAGAGGATTAGGGACCAGGGGATGTCGGAGACAGGGAGAGGATTAGGGACGAGGGGATGTCAGAGACAGGGAGAGGTTTAGGGACCAGGGGATGTCAGAGACAGGGAGAGGTTAGGGACCAGGGGATGTCAGAGACAGGGAGAGGATTAGGGACCAGGGGATATCAGAGACAGGGAGAGGTTTAGGGACCAGGGGATGTCAGAGACAGGGAGAGGATTAGGGACCAGGGGCTGTCAGACTCAGGGAGAGGTATAGGGACCAGGGGATGTCAGAGACAGGGAGAGGTATAGGGACCAGGGGATGTCAGAGACAGGGAGAGTTCAGGGACCAGGGGATGTCAGAGACAGGGGGAGGATTAGGGACCAGGGCATGTCAGAGACAGGGAGAGAATTAGGGACGAGGGGATGTCAGAGACAGGGAGAGGATTAGGGACCAGGGGATGTCGGAGACAGGGAGAGGATTAGGGACGAGGGGATGTCAGAGACAGGGAGAGGTTTAGGGACCAGGGGATGTCAGAGACAGGGAGAGGTTAGGGACCAGGGGATGTCAGAGACAGGGAGAGGATTAGGGACCAGGGGATGTCAGAGACAGGGTGAGGATTAGGGACCAGGGGATGTCAGAGACAGGGAGAGGTTTAGGGACCAGGGAATGTCAGAGACAGGGAGAGGATTAGGGACCAGGGGCTGTCAGAGTCAGGGAGAGGTTTAGGGACCAGGGGATGTCAGAGACAGCGAGAGGTTTAGGGACCAGGGGATGTCAGAGACAGGGAGAGGATTAGGGACCAGGGCATGTCAGAGACAGGGAGAGGTTCAGGGACCAGGGGATGTCAGAGACAGGGAGAGATTTAGGGACCAGGGAATGTCAGACACAGGGAGAGGTTTAGGGACCAGGGGCTGTCAGAGTCAGGGAGAGGTTTAGGGACCAGGGGATGTCAGAGACAGGGAGAGTTCAGGGACCAGGGGATGTCAGAGACAGGGGGAGGATTAGGGACCAGGGCATGTCAGAGACAGGGAGAGGATTAGGGACGAGGGGATGTCAGAGACAGGGAGAGGATTAGGGACCAGGGGATGTCGGAGACAGGGAGAGGATTAGGGACGAGGGGATGTCAGAGACAGGGAGAGGTTTAGGGACCAGGGGATGTCAGAGACAGGGAGAGGTTAGGGACCAGGGGATGTCAGAGACAGGGAGAGGATTAGGGACCAGGGGATATCAGAGACAGGGAGAGGTTTAGGGACCAGGGGATGTCAGAGACAGGGAGAGGTTTAGGGACCAGGGGATGTCAGAGACAGGGAGAGGATTAGGGACCAGGGGATGTCGGCGACAGGGTGAGGATTAGGGACCAGGGGATGTCAGAGACAGGGAGAGGTTTAGGGCCCAGGGAATGTCAGAGACAGGGAGAGGTTTAGGGACCAGGGGCTGTCAGAGTCAGGGAGAGGTTTAGGGACAAGGGGATGTCAGAGACAGTGGGAGGATTAGGGACCAGGGGATGTCAGAGACAGGGAGAGGTTTAGGGACCAGGGAATGTCAGAGACAGGGAGAGGTTTAGGGATCAGGGGCTGTCAGAGTCAGGGAGAGGTTTAGGGACCAGGGGATGTCGGAGACGGGGAGAGGTTTAGGGACGAGGGGATGTCAGAGACAGGGAGAGGTTTAGGGACCAGGGGATGTCAGAGACAGGGAGAGGATTAGGGACCAGGGGATGTCAGAGACAGGGAGAGGATTAGGGACCAGGGGATGTCAGAGACAGGGAGAGGTTTAGGGACCAGGGGCTGTCAGAGTCAGGGAGAGGTTTAGGGACCAGGGGATGTCAGCGACAGGGAGAGGTTTAGGGACCAGGGTCTGTCAGAGTCAGGGCGAGGTTCAGGGACCAGGGGATGTCAGAGACAGGGGGAGGATTAGGGACCAGGGCATGTCAGAGACAGGAGAGGTTCAGGGACCAGGGCATGTCAGAGACAGGGAGCGGATTAGAGACCAGGGGATGTCAGAGACAGGGAGAGGATTAGGGACGAGGGGATGTCAGAGACAGGGAGAGGTTTAGGGACCAGGGGATGTCGGAGACGGGGAGAGGTTTAGGGATGAGGGGATGTCAGAGACAGGGAGAGGTTTAGGGACCAGGGGATGTCAGAGACAGGGAGAGGATTAGGGACCAGGGGATGTCAGAGACAGGAAGAGGATTAGGGACCAGGGGATATCAGAGACAGGGAGAGGATTAGGGACCAGGGGATGTCAGAGAGAGGGAGAGGATTAGGGACCAGGGGATGTCAGAGACAGGGAGAGGTTTAGGGACCAGGGGATGACAGAGACAGGGAGAGGATTAGGGACCAGGGGATGTCGGAGACAGGGAGAGGTTTAGGGACCAGGGGATGTCAGAGACAGGGTGAGGATTAGGGACCAGGTGATGTCAGAGACAGGGAGAGGTTTAGGGACCAGGGAATGTCAGAGACAGGGAGAGGATTAGGGACCAGGGGCTGTCAGAATCAGGGAGAGGTTTAGGGACCAGGGGATGTCAGAGACAGCGAGAGGTTTAGGGACCAGGGGATGTCAGAGACAGGGAGAGGATCAGGGACCAGGGGATGTCAGAGACAGGGGGAGGATTAGGGACCAGGGCATGTCAGAGACAGGGAGAGGTTCAGGGACCAGGGGATGTCGGAGACAGGGAGAGGATTAGGGACCAGGGGATGTCAGAGACAGGGAGAGGTTTAAGGACCAGGGGCTGTCAGAGTCAGGGAGAGGTTTAGGGACCAGGGGATGTCAGAGACAGGGGGACGATTAGGGACCAGGGGATGTCAGAGACAGGGAGAGGTTTAGGGACCAGGGAATATCAGAGACAGGGAGAGGTTTAGGGACCAGGGGCTGTCAGAGTCAGGGAGAGGTTTAGGGACCAGGGGATGTCAGAGTCAGGGAGAGGTTTAGGGACCAGGGGCTGTCAGAGTCAGGGAGAGGATTAGGGACCAGGGGATGTCAGAGACAGGGAGAGGATTAGGGACCAGGGGATGTCAGAGACAGGGAGAGTTCAGGGACCAGGGGATGTCAGAGACAGGGGGAGGATTAGGGACCAGGGCATGTCAGAGACAGGGAGAGAATTAGGGACGAGGGGATGTCAGAGACAGGGAGAGGATTAGGGACCAGGGGATGTCGGAGACAGGGAGAGGATGAGGGACGAGGGGATGTCAGAGACAGGGAGAGGTTTAGGGACCAGGGGATGTCAGAGACAGGGAGAGGTTAGGGACCAGGGGATGTCAGAGACAGGGAGAGGATTAGGGACCAGGGGATGTCAGAGACAGGGTGAGGATTAGGGACCAGGGGATGTCAGAGACAGGGAGAGGTTTAGGGACCAGGGAATGTCAGAGACAGGGAGAGGATTATGGACCAGGGGATATCAGAGACAGGGAGAGGTTTAGGGACCAGGGGATGTCAGAGACAGGGAGAGGATTAGGGACCAGGGGATGTCAGAGACAGGGAGAGGTTTAGGGACCAGGGGATGTCAGAGACAGGGAGAGGATTAGGGACCAGGGGATGTCGGCGACAGGGTGAGGAATTAGGGCCCAGGGAATGTCAGAGACAGTGAGAGGTTTAGGGACCAGGGGCTGTCAGAGTCAGGGAGAGGTTTAGGGACAAGGGGATGTCAGAGACAGTGGGAGGATTAGGGACCAGGGGATGTCAGAGACAGGGAGAGGTTTAGGGACCAGGGAATGTCAGAGACAGGGAGAGGTTTAGGGACCAGGGGATGTCGGAGACGGGGAGAGGTTTAGGGACGAGGGGATGTCAGAGACAGGGAGAGGTTTAGGGACCAGGGGATGTCAGAGACAGGGAGAGGATTAGGGACCAGGGGATGTCAGAGACAGGGAGAGGATTAGGGACCAGGGGATGTCAGAGACAGGGAGAGGTTTAGGGACCAGAGGCTGTCAGAGTCAGGGAGAGGTTTAGGGACCAGGGGATGTCAGCGACAGGGAGAGGTTTAGGGACCAGGGGCTGTCAGAGTCAGGGCGAGGTTCAGGGACCAGGGGATGTCAGAGACAGGGGGAGGATTAGGGACCAGGGCATGTCAGAGACAGGAGAGGTTCAGGGACCAGGGCATGTCAGAGACAGGGAGAGGATTAGAGACCAGGGGATGTCAGAGACAGGGAGAGGATTAGGGACGAGGGGATGTCAGAGACAGGGAGAGGTTTAGGGACCAGGGGATGTCGGAGACGGGGAGAGGTTTAGGGACGAGGGGATGTCAGAGACAGGGAGAGGTTTAGGGACCAGGGGATGTCAGAGAAAGGGAGAGGATTAGGGACCAGGGGATGTCAGAGACAGGGAGAGGATTAGGGACCAGGGGATATCAGAGACAGGGAGAGGTTTAGGGACCAGGGGATGTCAGAGAGAGGTTGAGGATTAGGGACCAGGGGATGTCAGAGACAGGGAGAGGTTTAGGGACCAGGGGATGACAGAGACAGGGAGAGGATTAGGGACCAGGGGATGTCGGAGACAGGGAGAGGTTTAGGGACCAGGGGATGTCAGAGACAGGGTGAGGATTAGGGACCAGAGGATGTCAGAGACAGGGAGAGGTTTAGGGACCAGGGAATGTCAGAGACAGGGAGAGGATTAGGGACCAGGGGCTGTCAGAGTCAGGGAGAGGTTTAGGGACCAGGGGATGTCAGAGACAGCGAGAGGATCAGGGACCAGGGGATGTCAGAGACAGGGGGAGGATTAGGGACCAGGGCATGTCAGAGACAGGGGGAGGTTCAGGGACCAGGGGATGTCGGAGACAGGGAGAGGATTAGGGACCAGGGGATGTCAGAGACAGGGAGAGGTTTAAGGACCAGGGGCTGTCAGAGTCAGGGAGAGGTTTAGGGACCAGGGGATGTCAGAGACAGGGGGACGATTAGGGACCAGGGGATGTCAGAGACAGGGAGAGGTTTAGGGACCAGGGAATGTCAGAGACAGGGAGAGGTTTAGGGACCAGGGGCTGTCAGAGTCAGGGAGAGGTTTAGGGACCAGGGGATGTCAGAGTCAGGGAGAGGTTTAGGGACCAGGGGCTGTCAGAGTCAGGGAGAGGATTAGGGACCAGGGGATGTCAGAGGCAGGGAGAGGATTAGGGACCAGGGGATGTCAGAGACAGGGAGAGATTTAGGGACCAGGGAATGTCAAACACAGGGAGAGGTTTAGGGACCATGGGCTGTCAGAGTCAGGGAGAGGTATAGGGACCAGGGGATGTCAGAGACAGGGAGAGGTTTAGGGACCAGGGGATGTCAGAGACAGGGAGAGTTCAGGGACCAGGGAATGTCAGAGACAGGGGGAGGATTAGGGACCAGGGCATGTCAGAGACAGGGAGAGAATTAGGGACGAGGGGATGTCAGAGACAGGGAGAGGATTAGGGACCAGGGGATGTCGGAGACAGGGAGAGGATTAGGGACGAGGGGATGTCAGAGACAGGGAGAGGTTTAGGGACCAGGGGATGTCAGAGACAGGGAGAGGTTAGGGACCAGGGGATGTCAGAGACAGGGAGAGGATTAGGGACCAGGGGATGTCAGAGACAGCGAGAGGTTTAGGGACCAGGGGATGTCAGAGACAGGGAGAGGATTAGGGACGAGGGGATGTCAGAGACAGGGAGAGGTTTAGGGACCAGGGGATGTCGGAGACGGGGAGAGGTTTAGGGATGAGGGGATGTCAGAGACAGGGAGAGGTTTAGGGACCAGGGGATGTCAGAGACAGGGAGAGGATTAGGGACCAGGGGATGTCAGAGACAGGAAGAGGATTAGGGA
Organism: Hemitrygon akajei; assembly: GCF_048418815.1. Classification (NCBI taxonomy): domain Eukaryota; kingdom Metazoa; phylum Chordata; class Chondrichthyes; order Myliobatiformes; family Dasyatidae; genus Hemitrygon; species Hemitrygon akajei. Next base: position 181,017,727 of record NC_133124.1, on the reverse strand, counting down.
CCAGGGGATATCAGAGACAGGGAGAGGATTAGGGACCAGGGGATGTCAGAGAGAGGGAGAGGATTAGGGACCAGGGGATGTCAGAGACAGGGAGAGGTTTAGGGACCAGGGGATGACAGAGACAGGGAGAGGATTAGGGACCAGGGGATGTCGGAGACAGGGAGAGGTTTAGGGACCAGGGGATTTCAGTGACAGGGTGAGGATTAGGGACCAGGTGATGTCAGAGACAGGGAGAGGTTTAGGGACCAGGGAATGTCAGAGACAGGGAGAGGATTAGGGACCAGGGGCTGTCAGAATCAGGGAGAGGTTTAGGGACCAGGGGATGTCAGAGACAGCGAGAGGTTTAGGGACCAGGGGATGTCAGAGACAGGGGGAGGATTAGGGACCAGGGCATGTCAGAGACAGGGAGAGGTTCAGGGACCAGGGGATGTCGGAGACAGGGAGAGGATTAGGGACCAGGGGATGTCAGAGACAGGGAGAGGTTTAAGGACCAGGGGCTGTCAGAGTCAGGGAGAGGTTTAGGGACCAGGGGATGTCAGAGACAGGGGGACGATTAGGGACCAGGGGATGTCAGAGACAGGGAGAGGTTTAGGGACCAGGGAATATCAGAGACAGGGAGAGGTTTAGGGACCAGGGGCTGTCAGAGTCAGGGAGAGGTTTAGGGACCAGGGGATGTCAGAGTCAGGGAGAGGTTTAGGGACCAGGGGCTGTCAGAGTCAGGGAGAGGATTAGGGACCAGGGGATGTCAGAGACAGGGAGAGGATTAGGGACCAGGGGATGTCAGAGACAGGGAGAGTTCAGGGACCAGGGGATGTCAGAGACAGGGGGAGGATTAGGGACCAGGGCATGTCAGAGACAGGGAGAGAATTAGGGACGAGGGGATGTCAGAGACAGGGAGAGGATTAGGGACCAGGGGATGTCGGAGACAGGGAGAGGATGAGGGACGAGGGGATGTCAGAGACAGGGAGAGGTTTAGGGACCAGGGGATGTCAGAGACAGGGAGAGGTTAGGGACCAGGGGATGTCAGAGACAGGGAGAGGATTAGGGACCAGGGGATGTCAGAGACAGGGTGAGGATTAGGGACCAGGGGATGTCAGAGACAGGGAGAGGTTTAGGGACCAGGGAATGTCAGAGACAGGGAGAGGATTATGGACCAGGGGATATCAGAGACAGGGAGAGGTTTAGGGACCAGGGGATGTCAGAGACAGGGAGAGGATTAGGGACCAGGGGATGTCAGAGACAGGGAGAGGTTTAGGGACCAGGGGATGTCAGAGACAGGGAGAGGATTAGGGACCAGGGGATGTCGGCGACAGGGTGAGGATTAGGGACCAGGGGATGTCAGAGACAGGGAGAGGTTTAGGGCCCAGGGAATGTCAGAGACAGTGAGAGGTTTAGGGACCAGGGGCTGTCAGAGTCAGGGAGAGGTTTAGGGACAAGGGGATGTCAGAGACAGTGGGAGGATTAGGGACCAGGGGATGTCAGAGACAGGGAGAGGTTTAGGGACCAGGGAATGTCAGAGACAGGGAGAGGTTTAGGGACCAGGGGCTGTCAGAGTCAGGGAGAGGTTTAGGGACCAGGGGATGTCGGAGACGGGGAGAGGTTTAGGGACGAGGGGATGTCAGAGACAGGGAGAGGTTTAGGGACCAGGGGATGTCAGAGACAGGGAGAGGATTAGGGACCAGGGGATGTCAGAGACAGGGAGAGGATTAGGGACCAGGGGATGTCAGAGACAGGGAGAGGTTTAGGGACCAGAGGCTGTCAGAGTCAGGGAGAGGTTTAGGGACCAGGGGATGTCAGCGACAGGGAGAGGTTTAGGGACCAGGGGCTGTCAGAGTCAGGGAGAGGTTTAGGGACCAGGGGATGTCAGAGACAGGGAGAGGATTAGGGACCAGGGGATGTCAGAGACAGGGAGAGGATTAGGGACCAGGGGATGTCAGAGACAGGGAGAGGTTTAAGGACCAGGGGCTGTCAGAGTCAGGGAGAGGTTTAGGGACCAGGGGATGTCAGAGACAGGGGGACGATTAGGGACCAGGGGATGTCAGAGACAGGGAGAGGTTTAGGGACCAGGGAATGTCAGAGACAGGGAGAGGTTTAGGGACCAGGGGCTGTCAGAGTCAGGGAGAGGTTTAGGGACCAGGGGATGTCAGAGTCAGGGAGAGGTTTAGGGACCAGGGGCTGTCAGAGTCATGGAAAGGATTAGGGACCAGGGGATGTCAGAGGCAGGGAGAGGATTAGGGACCAGGGGATGTCAGAGACAGGGAGAGATTTAGGGACCAGGGAATGTCAAACACAGGGAGAGGTTTAGGGACCAGGGGCTGTCAGAGTCAGGGAGAGGTATAGGGACCAGGGGATGTCAGAGACAGGGAGAGGTTTAGGGACCAGGGGATGTCAGAGACAGGGAGAGTTCAGGGACCAGGGAATGTCAGAGACAGGGGGAGGATTAGGGACCAGGGCATGTCAGAGACAGGGAGAGAATTAGGGACGAGGGGATGTCAGAGACAGGGAGAGGATTAGGGACCAGGGGATGTCGGAGACAGGGAGAGGATTAGGGACGAGGGGATGTCAGAGACAGGGAGAGGTTTAGGGACCAGGGGATGTCAGAGACAGGGAGAGGTTAGGGACCAGGGGATGTCAGAGACAGGGAGAGGATTAGGGACCAGGGGATGTCAGAGACAGGGTGAGGATTAGGGACCAGGGGATGTCAGAGACAGGGAGAGGTTTAGGGACCAGGGAATGTCAGAGACAGGGAGAGGATTAGGGACCAGGGGCTGTCAGAGTCAGGGAGAGGTTTAGGGACCAGGGGATGTCAGAGACAGCGAGAGGTTTAGGGACCAGGGGATGTCAGAGACAGGGAGAGGATTAGGGACCAGGGCATGTCAGAGACAGGGAGAGGTTCAGGGACCAGGGGATGTCAGAGACAGGGAGAGATTTAGGGACCAGGGAATGTCAGACACAGGGAGAGGTTTAGGGACCAGGGGCTGTCAGAGTCAGGGAGAGGTTTAGGGACCAGGGGATGTCAGAGACAGGGAGAGTTCAGGGACCAGCGGATGTCAGAGACAGGGGGAGGATTAGGGACCAGGGCATGTCAGAGACAGGGAGAGGATTAGGGACGAGGGGATGTCAGAGACAGGGAGAGGATTAGGGACCAGGGGATGTCGGAGACAGGGAGAGGATTAGGGACGAGGGGATGTCAGAGACAGGGAGAGGTTTAGGGACCAGGGGATGTCAGAGACAGGGAGAGGTTAGGGACCAGGGGATGTCAGAGACAGGGAGAGGTTAGGGACCAGGGGATGTCAGAGACAGGGAGAGGATTAGGTACCAGGGGATGTCAGAGACAGGGAGAGGTTTAGGGACCAGGGAATGTCAGAGACAGGGAGAGGATTATGGACCAGGGGATATCAGAGACAGGGAGAGGTTTAGGGACCAGGGGATGTCAGAGACAGGGAGAGGATTAGGGACCAGGGGATGTCAGAGACAGGGAGAGGTTTAGGGACCAGGGGATGTCAGAGACAGGGAGAGGATTAGGGACCAGGGGATGTCGGCGACAGGGTGAGGATTAGGGACCAGGGGATGTCAGAGACAGGGAGAGGTTTAGGGCCCAGGGAATGTCAGAGACAGTGAGAGGTTTAGGGACCAGGGGCTGTCAGAGTCAGGGAGAGGTTTAGGGACAAGGGGATGTCAGAGACAGTGGGAGGATTAGGGACCAGGGGATGTCAGAGACAGGGAGAGGTTTAGGGACCAGGGAATGTCAGAGACAGGGAGAGGTTTAGGGACCAGGGGCTGTCAGAGTCAGGGAGAGGTTTAGGGACCAGGGGATGTCGGAGACGGGGAGAGGTTTAGGGACGAGGGGATGTCAGAGACAGGGAGAGGTTTAGGGACCAGGGGATGTCAGAGACAGGGAGAGGATTAGGGACCAGGGGATGTCAGAGACAGGGAGAGGATTAGGGACCAGGGGATGTCAGAGACAGGGAGAGGTTTAGGGACCAGGGGCTGTCAGAGTCAGGGACAGGTTTAGGGACCAGGGGATGTCAGCGACAGGGAGAGGATTAGAGACCAGGGGATGTCAGAGACAGGGAGAGGATTAGGGACGAGGGGATGTCAGAGACAGGGAGAGGTTTAGGGACCAGGGGATGTCGGAGACGGGGAGAGGTTTAGGGACGAGGGGATGTCAGAGACAGGGAGAGGTTTAGGGACCAGGGGATGTCAGAGAAAGGGAGAGGATTAGGGACGAGGGGATGTCAGAGACAGGGAGAGGATTAGGGACCAGGGGATATCAGAGACAGGGAGAGGTTTAGGGACCAGGGGATGTCAGAGAGAGGGAGAGGATTAGGGACCAGGGGATGTCAGAGACAGGGAGAGGTTTAGGGACCAGGGGATGACAGAGACACGGAGAGGATTAGGGACCAGGGGATGTCGGAGACAGGGAGAGGTTTAGGGACCAGGGTATGTCAGAGACAGGGTGAGGATTAGGGACCAGAGGATGTCAGAGACAGGGAGAGGTTTAGGGACCAGGGAATGTCAGAGACAGGGAGAGGATTAGGGACCAGGGGCTGTCAGAGTCAGGGAGAGGTTTAGGGACCAGGGGATGTCAGAGACAGCGAGAGGATCAGGGACCAGGGGATGTCAGAGACAGGGGGAGGATTAGGGACCAGGGCATGTCAGAGACAGGGGGAGGTTCAGGGCCCAGGGGATGTCGGAGACAGGGAGAGGATTAGGGACCAGGGGATGTCAGAGACAGGGAGAGGTTTAAGGACCAGGGGCTGTCAGAGTCAGGGAGAGGTTTAGGGACCATGGGATGTCAGAGACAGGGGGACGATTAGGGACCAGGGGATGTCAGAGACAGGGAGAGGTTTAGGGACCAGGGAATGTCAGAGACAGGGAGAGGTTTAGGGACCAGGGGCTGTCAGAGTCAGGGAGAGGTTTAGGGACCAGGGGATGTCAGAGTCAGGGAGAGGTTTAGGGAGCAGGGGCTGTCAGAGTCAGGGAGAGGATTAGGGACCAGGGGATGTCAGAGGCAGGGAGAGGATTAGGGACCAGGGGATGTCAGAGACAGGGAGAGATTTAGGGACCAGGGAATGTCAAACACAGGGAGAGGTTTAGGGACCAGGGGCTGTCAGAGTCAGGGAGAGGTATAGGGACCAGGGGATGTCAGAGACAGGGAGAGGTTTAGGGACCAGGGGATGTCAGAGACAGGGAGAGTTCAGGGACCAGGGGATGTCAGAGACAGGGGGAGGATTAGGGACCAGGGGATGTCAGAGACAGGGAGAGGTTTAGGGACCAGGGAATGTCAGAGACAGGGAGAGGATTAGGGACCAGGGGCTGTCAGAGTCAGGGAGAGGTTTAGGGACCAGGGGATGTCAGAGACAGCGAGAGGTTTAGGGACCAGGGGATGTCAGAGACAGGGAGAGGATTAGGGACCAGGGCATGTCAGAGACAGGGAGAGGTTCAGGGACCAGGGGATGTCAGAGACAGGGAGAGATTTAGGGACCAGGGAATGTCAGACACAGGGAGAGGTTTAGGGACCAGGGGCTGTCAGAGTCAGGGAGAGGTTTAGGGACCAGGGGATGTCAGAGACAGGGAGAGTTCAGGGACCAGGGGATGTCAGAGACAGGGGGAGGATTAGGGACCAGGGCATGTCAGAGACAGGGAGAGGATTAGGGACGAGGGGATGTCAGAGACAGGGAGAGGATTAGGGACCAGGGGATGTCGGAGACAGGGAGAGGATTAGGGACGAGGGGATGTCAGAGACAGGGAGAGGTTTAGGGACCAGGGGATGTCAGAGACAGGGAGAGGTTAGGGACCAGGGGATGTCAGAGACAGGGAGAGGATTAGGGACCAGGGGATATCAGAGACAGGGAGAGGTTTAGGGACCAGGGGATGTCAGAGACAGGGAGAGGATTAGGGACCAGGGCATGTCAGAGACAGGGAGAGGTTCAGGGACCAGGGGATGTCAGAGACAGGGAGAGATTTAGGGACCAGGGAATGTCAGACACAGGGAGAGGTTTAGGGACCAGGGGCTGTCAGAGTCAGGGAGAGGTTTAGGGACCAGGGGATGTCAGAGACAGGGAGAGTTCAGGGACCAGCGGATGTCAGAGACAGGGGGAGGATTAGGGACCAGGGCATGTCAGAGACAGGGAGAGGATTAGGGACGAGGGGATGTCAGAGACAGGGAGAGGATTAGGGACCAGGGGATGTCGGAGACAGGGAGAGGATTAGGGACGAGGGGATGTCAGAGACAGGGAGAGGTTTAGGGACCAGGGGATGTCAGAGACAGGGAGAGGTTAGGGACCAGGGGATGTCAGAGACAGGGAGAGGTTAGGGACCAGGGGATGTCAGAGACAGGGAGAGGATTAGGTACCAGGGGATGTCAGAGACAGGGAGAGGTTTAGGGACCAGGGAATGTCAGAGACAGGGAGAGGATTATGGACCAGGGGATATCAGAGACAGGGAGAGGTTTAGGGACCAGGGGATGTCAGAGACAGGGAGAGGATTAGGGACCAGGGGATGTCAGAGACAGGGAGAGGTTTAGAGACCAGGGGATGTCAGAGACAGGGAGAGGATTAGGGACCAGGGGATGTCGGCGACAGGGTGAGGATTAGGGACCAGGGGATGTCAGAGACAGGGAGAGGTTTAGGGCCCAGGGAATGTCAGAGACAGTGAGAGGTTTAGGGACCAGGGGCTGTCAGAGTCAGGGAGAGGTTTAGGGACAAGGGGATGTCAGAGACAGTGGGAGGATTAGGGACCAGGGGATGTCAGAGACAGGGAGAGGTTTAGGGACCAGGGAATGTCAGAGACAGGGAGAGGTTTAGGGACCAGGGGCTGTCAGAGTCAGGGAGAGGTTTAGGGACCAGGGGATGTCGGAGACGGGGAGAGGTTTAGGGACGAGGGGATGTCAGAGACAGGGAGAGGTTTAGGGACCAGGGGATGTCAGAGACAGGGAGAGGATTAGGGACCAGGGGATGTCAGAGACAGGGAGAGGATTAGGGACCAGGGGATGTCAGAGACAGGGAGAGGTTTAGGGACCAGGGGCTGTCAGAGTCAGGGACAGGTTTAGGGACCAGGGGATGTCAGCGACAGGGAGAGGATTAGAGACCAGGGGATGTCAGAGACAGGGAGAGGATTAGGGACGAGGGGATGTCAGAGACAGGGAGAGGTTTAGGGACCAGGGGATGTCGGAGACGGGGAGAGGTTTAGGGACGAGGGGATGTCAGAGACAGGGAGAGGTTTAGGGACCAGGGGATGTCAGAGAAAGGGAGAGGATTAGGGACGAGGGGATGTCAGAGACAGGGAGAGGATTAGGGACCAGGGGATATCAGAGACAGGGAGAGGTTTAGGGACCAGGGGATGTCAGAGAGAGGGAGAGGATTAGGGACCAGGGGATGTCAGAGACAGGGAGAGGTTTAGGGACCAGGGGATGACAGAGACACGGAGAGGATTAGGGACCAGGGGATGTCGGAGACAGGGAGAGGTTTAGGGACCAGGGGATGTCAGAGACAGGGTGAGGATTAGGGACCAGAGGATGTCAGAGACAGGGAGAGGTTTAGGGACCAGGGAATGTCAGAGACAGGGAGAGGATTAGGGACCAGGGGCTGTCAGAGTCAGGGAGAGGTTTAGGGACCAGGGGATGTCAGAGACAGCGAGAGGATCAGGGACCAGGGGATGTCAGAGACAGGGGGAGGATTAGGGACCAGGGCATGTCAGAGACAGGGGGAGGTTCAGGGCCCAGGGGATGTCGGAGACAGGGAGAGGATTAGGGACCAGGGGATGTCAGAGACAGGGAGAGGTTTAAGGACCAGGGGCTGTCAGAGTCAGGGAGAGGTTTAGGGACCATGGGATGTCAGAGACAGGGGGACGATTAGGGACCAGGGGATGTCAGAGACAGGGAGAGGTTTAGGGACCAGGGAATGTCAGAGACAGGGAGAGGTTTAGGGACCAGGGGCTGTCAGAGTCAGGGAGAGGTTTAGGGACCAGGGGATGTCAGAGTCAGGGAGAGGTTTAGGGAGCAGGGGCTGTCAGAGTCAGGGAGAGGATTAGGGACCAGGGGATGTCAGAGGCAGGGAGAGGATTAGGGACCAGGGGATGTCAGAGACAGGGAGAGATTTAGGGACCAGGGAATGTCAAACACAGGGAGAGGTTTAGGGACCAGTGGCTGTCAGAGTCAGGGAGAGGTATAGGGACCAGGGGATGTCAGAGACAGGGAGAGGTTTAGGGACCAGGGGATGTCAGAGACAGGGAGAGTTCAGGGACCAGGGGATGTCAGAGACAGGGGGAGGATTAGGGACCAGGGGATGTCAGAGACAGGGAGAGGTTTAGGGACCAGGGAATGTCAGAGACAGGGAGAGGATTAGGGACCAGGGGCTGTCAGAGTCAGGGAGAGGTTTAGGGACCAGGGGATGTCAGAGACAGCGAGAGGTTTAGGGACCAGGGGATGTCAGAGACAGGGAGAGGATTAGGGACCAGGGCATGTCAGAGACAGGGAGAGGTTCAGGGACCAGGGGATGTCAGAGACAGGGAGAGATTTAGGGACCAGGGAATGTCAGACACAGGGAGAGGTTTAGGGACCAGGGGCTGTCAGAGTCAGGGAGAGGTTTAGGGACCAGGGGATGTCAGAGACAGGGAGAGTTCAGGGACCAGGGGATGTCAGAGACAGGGGGAGGATTAGGGACCAGGGCATGTCAGAGACAGGGAGAGGATTAGGGACGAGGGGATGTCAGAGACAGGGAGAGGATTAGGGACCAGGGGATGTCGGAGACAGGGAGAGGATTAGGGACGAGGGGATGTCAGAGACAGGGAGAGGTTTAGGGACCAGGGGATGTCAGAGACAGGGAGAGGTTAGGGACCAGGGGATGTCAGAGACAGGGAGAGGATTAGGGACCAGGGGATATCAGAGACAGGGAGAGGTTTAGGGACCAGGGGATGTCAGAGACAGGGAGAGGATTAGGGACCAGGGGATGTCAGAGACAGGGAGAGGTTTAGGGACCAGGGGATGTCAGAGACAGGGAGAGGATTAGGGACCAGGGGATGTCGGCGACAGGGTGAGGATTAGGGACCAGGGGATGTCAGAGCCAGGGAAAGGTTTAGGGCCCAGGGAATGTCAGAGACAGGGAGAGGTTTAGGGACCAGGGGCTGTCAGAGTCAGGGCGAGGTTTAGGGACAAGGGGATGTCAGAGACAGTGGGAGGATTAGGGACCAGGGGATGTCAGAGACAGGGAGAGGTTTAGGGACCAGGGAATGTCAGAGACAGGGAGAGGATTAGGGACCAGGGGATGTCAGAGACAGGGAGAGGATTAGGGACCAGGGGATGTCAGAGACAGGGAGAGGTTTAGGGACCAGGGGCTGTCAGAGTCAGGGACAGGTTTAGGGACCAGGGGATGTCAGCGACAGGGAGAGGATTAGAGACCAGGGGATGTCAGAGACAGGGAGAGGATTAGGGACGAGGGGATGTCAGAGACAGGGAGAGGTTTAGGGACCAGGGGATGTCGGAGACGGGGAGAGGTTTAGGGACGAGGGGATGTCAGAGACAGGGAGAGGTTTAGGGACCAGGGGATGTCAGAGAAAGGGAGAGGATTAGGGACGAGGGGATGTCAGAGACAGGGAGAGGATTAGGGACCAGGGGATATCAGAGACAGGGAGAGGTTTAGGGACCAGGGGATGTCAGAGAGAGGGAGAGGATTAGGGACCAGGGGATGTCAGAGACAGGGAGAGGTTTAGGGACCAGGGGATGACAGAGACACGGAGAGGATTAGGGACCAGGGGATGTCGGAGACAGGGAGAGGTTTAGGGACCAGGGTATGTCAGAGACAGGGTGAGGATTAGGGACCAGAGGATGTCAGAGACAGGGAGAGGTTTAGGGACCAGGGAATGTCAGAGACAGGGAGAGGATTAGGGACCAGGGGCTGTCAGAGTCAGGGAGAGGTTTAGGGACCAGGGGATGTCAGAGACAGCGAGAGGATCAGGGACCAGGGGATGTCAGAGACAGGGGGAGGATTAGGGACCAGGGCATGTCAGAGACAGGGGGAGGTTCAGGGCCCAGGGGATGTCGGAGACAGGGAGAGGATTAGGGACCAGGGGATGTCAGAGACAGGGAGAGGTTTAAGGACCAGGGGCTGTCAGAGTCAGGGAGAGGTTTAGGGACCATGGGATGTCAGAGACAGGGGGACGATTAGGGACCAGGGGATGTCAGAGACAGGGAGAGGTTTAGGGACCAGGGAATGTCAGAGACAGGGAGAGGTTTAGGGACCAGGGGCTGTCAGAGTCAGGGAGAGGTTTAGGGACCAGGGGATGTCAGAGTCAGGGAGAGGTTTAGGGAGCAGGGGCTGTCAGAGTCAGGGAGAGGATTAGGGACCAGGGGATGTCAGAGGCAGGGAGAGGATTAGGGACCAGGGGATGTCAGAGACAGGGAGAGATTTAGGGACCAGGGAATGTCAAACACAGGGAGAGGTTTAGGGACCAGGGGCTGTCAGAGTCAGGGAGAGGTATAGGGACCAGGGGATGTCAGAGACAGGGAGAGGTTTAGGGACCAGGGGATGTCAGAGACAGGGAGAGTTCAGGGACCAGGGGATGTCAGAGACAGGGGGAGGATTAGGGACCAGGGGATGTCAGAGACAGGGAGAGGTTTAGGGACCAGGGAATGTCAGAGACAGGGAGAGGATTAGGGACCAGGGGCTGTCAGAGTCAGGGAGAGGTTTAGGGACCAGGGGATGTCAGAGACAGCGAGAGGTTTAGGGACCAGGGGATGTCAGAGACAGGGAGAGGATTAGGGACCAGGGCATGTCAGAGACAGGGAGAGGTTCAGGGACCAGGGGATGTCAGAGACAGGGAGAGATTTAGGGACCAGGGAATGTCAGACACAGGGAGAGGTTTAGGGACCAGGGGCTGTCAGAGTCAGGGAGAGGTTTAGGGACCAGGGGATGTCAGAGACAGGGAGAGTTCAGGGACCAGGGGATGTCAGAGACAGGGGGAGGATTAGGGACCAGGGCATGTCAGAGACAGGGAGAGGATTAGGGACGAGGGGATGTCAGAGACAGGGAGAGGATTAGGGACCAGGGGATGTCGGAGACAGGGAGAGGATTAGGGACGAGGGGATGTCAGAGACAGGGAGAGGTTTAGGGACCAGGGGATGTCAGAGACAGGGAGAGGTTAGGGACCAGGGGATGTCAGAGACAGGGAGAGGATTAGGGACCAGGGGATATCAGAGACAGGGAGAGGTTTAGGGACCAGGGGATGTCAGAGACAGGGAGAGGATTAGGGACCAGGGCATGTCAGAGACAGGGAGAGGTTCAGGGACCAGGGGATGTCAGAGACAGGGAGAGATTTAGGGACCAGGGAATGTCAGACACAGGGAGAGGTTTAGGGACCAGGGGCTGTCAGAGTCAGGGAGAGGTTTAGGGACCAGGGGATGTCAGAGACAGGGAGAGTTCAGGGACCAGCGGATGTCAGAGACAGGGGGAGGATTAGGGACCAGGGCATGTCAGAGACAGGGAGAGGATTAGGGACGAGGGGATGTCAGAGACAGGGAGAGGATTAGGGACCAGGGGATGTCGGAGACAGGGAGAGGATTAGGGACGAGGGGATGTCAGAGACAGGGAGAGGTTTAGGGACCAGGGGATGTCAGAGACAGGGAGAGGTTAGGGACCAGGGGATGTCAGAGACAGGGAGAGGTTAGGGACCAGGGGATGTCAGAGACAGGGAGAGGATTAGGTACCAGGGGATGTCAGAGACAGGGAGAGGTTTAGGGACCAGGGAATGTCAGAGACAGGGAGAGGATTATGGACCAGGGGATATCAGAGACAGGGAGAGGTTTAGGGACCAGGGGATGTCAGAGACAGGGAGAGGATTAGGGACCAGGGGATGTCAGAGACAGGGAGAGGTTTAGAGACCAGGGGATGTCAGAGACAGGGAGAGGATTAGGGACCAGGGGATGTCGGCGACAGGGTGAGGATTAGGGACCAGGGGATGTCAGAGACAGGGAGAGGTTTAGGGCCCAGGGAATGTCAGAGACAGTGAGAGGTTTAGGGACCAGGGGCTGTCAGAGTCAGGGAGAGGTTTAGGGACAAGGGGATGTCAGAGACAGTGGGAGGATTAGGGACCAGGGGATGTCAGAGACAGGGAGAGGTTTAGGGACCAGGGAATGTCAGAGACAGGGAGAGGTTTAGGGACCAGGGGCTGTCAGAGTCAGGGAGAGGTTTAGGGACCAGGGGATGTCGGAGACGGGGAGAGGTTTAGGGACGAGGGGATGTCAGAGACAGGGAGAGGTTTAGGGACCAGGGGATGTCAGAGACAGGGAGAGGATTAGGGACCAGGGGATGTCAGAGACAGGGAGAGGATTAGGGACCAGGGGATGTCAGAGACAGGGAGAGGTTTAGGGACCAGGGGCTGTCAGAGTCAGGGACAGGTTTAGGGACCAGGGGATGTCAGCGACAGGGAGAGGATTAGAGACCAGGGGATGTCAGAGACAGGGAGAGGATTAGGGACGAGGGGATGTCAGAGACAGGGAGAGGTTTAGGGACCAGGGGATGTCGGAGACGGGGAGAGGTTTAGGGACGAGGGGATGTCAGAGACAGGGAGAGGTTTAGGGACCAGGGGATGTCAGAGAAAGGGAGAGGATTAGGGACGAGGGGATGTCAGAGACAGGGAGAGGATTAGGGACCAGGGGATATCAGAGACAGGGAGAGGTTTAGGGACCAGGGGATGTCAGAGAGAGGGAGAGGATTAGGGACCAGGGGATGTCAGAGACAGGGAGAGGTTTAGGGACCAGGGGATGACAGAGACACGGAGAGGATTAGGGACCAGGGGATGTCGGAGACAGGGAGAGGTTTAGGGACCAGGGGATGTCAGAGACAGGGTGAGGATTAGGGACCAGAGGATGTCAGAGACAGGGAGAGGTTTAGGGACCAGGGAATGTCAGAGACAGGGAGAGGATTAGGGACCAGGGGCTGTCAGAGTCAGGGAGAGGTTTAGGGACCAGGGGATGTCAGAGACAGCGAGAGGATCAGGGACCAGGGGATGTCAGAGACAGGGGGAGGATTAGGGACCAGGGCATGTCAGAGACAGGGGGAGGTTCAGGGCCCAGGGGATGTCGGAGACAGGGAGAGGATTAGGGACCAGGGGATGTCAGAGACAGGGAGAGGTTTAAGGACCAGGGGCTGTCAGAGTCAGGGAGAGGTTTAGGGACCATGGGATGTCAGAGACAGGGGGACGATTAGGGACCAGGGGATGTCAGAGACAGGGAGAGGTTTAGGGACCAGGGAATGTCAGAGACAGGGAGAGGTTTAGGGACCAGGGGCTGTCAGAGTCAGGGAGAGGTTTAGGGACCAGGGGATGTCAGAGTCAGGGAGAGGTTTAGGGAGCAGGGGCTGTCAGAGTCAGGGAGAGGATTAGGGACCAGGGGATGTCAGAGGCAGGGAGAGGATTAGGGACCAGGGGATGTCAGAGACAGGGAGAGATTTAGGGACCAGGGAATGTCAAACACAGGGAGAGGTTTAGGGACCAGTGGCTGTCAGAGTCAGGGAGAGGTATAGGGACCAGGGGATGTCAGAGACAGGGAGAGGTTTAGGGACCAGGGGATGTCAGAGACAGGGAGAGTTCAGGGACCAGGGGATGTCAGAGACAGGGGGAGGATTAGGGACCAGGGGATGTCAGAGACAGGGAGAGGTTTAGGGACCAGGGAATGTCAGAGACAGGGAGAGGATTAGGGACCAGGGGCTGTCAGAGTCAGGGAGAGGTTTAGGGACCAGGGGATGTCAGAGACAGCGAGAGGTTTAGGGACCAGGGGATGTCAGAGACAGGGAGAGGATTAGGGACCAGGGCATGTCAGAGACAGGGAGAGGTTCAGGGACCAGGGGATGTCAGAGACAGGGAGAGATTTAGGGACCAGGGAATGTCAGACACAGGGAGAGGTTTAGGGACCAGGGGCTGTCAGAGTCAGGGAGAGGTTTAGGGACCAGGGGATGTCAGAGACAGGGAGAGTTCAGGGACCAGGGGATGTCAGAGACAGGGGGAGGATTAGGGACCAGGGCATGTCAGAGACAGGGAGAGGATTAGGGACGAGGGGATGTCAGAGACAGGGAGAGGATTAGGGACCAGGGGATGTCGGAGACAGGGAGAGGATTAGGGACGAGGGGATGTCAGAGACAGGGAGAGGTTTAGGGACCAGGGGATGTCAGAGACAGGGAGAGGTTAGGGACCAGGGGATGTCAGAGACAGGGAGAGGATTAGGGACCAGGGGATATCAGAGACAGGGAGAGGTTTAGGGACCAGGGGATGTCAGAGACAGGGAGAGGATTAGGGACCAGGGGATGTCAGAGACAGGGAGAGGTTTAGGGACCAGGGGATGTCAGAGACAGGGAGAGGATTAGGGACCAGGGGATGTCGGCGACAGGGTGAGGATTAGGGACCAGGGGATGTCAGAGCCAGGGAAAGGTTTAGGGCCCAGGGAATGTCAGAGACAGGGAGAGGTTTAGGGACCAGGGGCTGTCAGAGTCAGGGCGAGGTTTAGGGACAAGGGGATGTCAGAGACAGTGGGAGGATTAGGGACCAGGGGATGTCAGAGACAGGGAGAGGTTTAGGGACCAGGGAATGTCAGAGACAGGGAGAGGTTTAGGGACCAGGGGCTGTCAGAGTCAGGGAGAGGTTTAGGGACCAGGGGATGTCGGAGACGGGGAGAGGTTTAGGGACGAGGGGATGTCAGAGACAGGGAGAGGTTTAGGGACCAGGGGATGTCAGAGACAGGGAGAGGATTAGGGACCAGGGGATGTCAGAGACAGGGAGAGGATTAGGGACCAGGGGATATCAGAGACAGGGAGAGGTTTAGGGACCAGGGGATGTCAGAGACAGGGAGAGGATTAGGGACCAGGGGATGTCAGAGACAGGGAGAGGTTTAGGGACCAGGGGATGTCAGAGACAGGGAGAGGATTAGAGACCGGGGATGTCAGAGACAGGGAGAGGATTAGCGACGAGGGGATGTCAGAGACAGGGAGAGGTTTAGGGACCAGGGGATGTCGGAGACGGGGAGAGGTTTAGGGACGAGGGGATGTCAGAGACAGGAGAGGTTCAGGGACCAGGGCATGTCAGAGACAGGGAGAGGATTAGAGACCAGGGGATGTCAGAGACAGGGAGAGGATTAGGGATGAGGGGATGTCAGAGACAGGGAGAGGTTTAGGGACCAGGGGATGTCGGAGACGGGGAGAGGTTTAGGGACGAGGGGATGTCAGAGACAGGGAGAGGTTTAGGGACCAGGGGATGTCAGAGAAAGGGAGAGGATTAGGGACCAGGGGATGTCAGAGACAGGGAGAGGATTAGGGACCAGGGGATATCAGAGACAGGGAGAGGTTTAGGGACCAGGGGATGTCAGAGAGAGGGAGAGGATTAGGGACCAGGGGATGTCAGAGACAGGGAGAGGTTTAGGGACCAGGGGATGACAGAGACAGGGAGAGGATTAGGGACCAGGTGATGTCGGAGACAGGGAGAGGTTTAGGGACCAGGGGATGTCAGAGACAGGGTGAGGATTAGGGACCAGAGGATGTCAGAGACAGGGAGAGGTTTAGGGACCAGGGAATGTCAGAGACAGGGAGAGGATTAGGGACCAGGGGATGTCAGAGACAGGGAGAGGTTTAGGGACCAGGGGATGTCAGAGACAGGGAGAGGATTAGGGACCAGGGGATGTCGGCGACAGGGTGAGGATTAGGGACCAGGGGATGTCAGAGACAGGGAGAGGTTTAGGGCCCAGGGAATGTCAGAGACAGTGAGAGGTTTAGGGACCAGGGGCTGTCAGAGTCAGGGAGAGGTTTAGGGACAAGGGGATGTCAGAGACAGTGGGAGGATTAGGGACCAGGGGATGTCAGAGACAGGGAGAGGTTTAGGGACCAGGGAATGTCAGAGACAGGGAGAGGTTTAGGGACCAGGGGCTGTCAGAGTCAGGGAAAGGTTTAGGGACCAGGGGATGTCGGAGACGGGGAGAGGTTTAGGGACGAGGGGATGTCAGAGACAGGGAGAGGTTTAGGGACCAGGGGATGTCAGAGACAGGGAGAGGATTAGGGACCAGGGGATGTCAGAGACAGGGAGAGGATTAGGGACCAGGGGATGTCAGAGACAGGGAGAGGTTTAGGGACCAGGGGCTGTCAGAGTCAGGGACAGGTTTAGGGACCAGGGGATGTCAGCGACAGGGAGAGGATTAGAGACCAGGGGATGTCAGAGACAGGGAGAGGATTAGGGACGAGGGGATGTCAGAGACAGGGAGAGGTTTAGGGACCAGGGGATGTCGGAGACGGGGAGAGGTTTAGGGACGAGGGGATGTCAGAGACAGGGAGAGGTTTAGGGACCAGGGGATGTCAGAGAAAGGGAGAGGATTAGGGACGAGGGGATGTCAGAGACAGGGAGAGGATTAGGGACCAGGGGATATCAGAGACAGGGAGAGGTTTAGGGACCAGGGGATGTCAGAGAGAGGGAGAGGATTAGGGACCAGGGGATGTCAGAGACAGGGAGAGGTTTAGGGACCAGGGGATGACAGAGACACGGAGAGGATTAGGGACCAGGGGATGTCGGAGACAGGGAGAGGTTTAGGGACCAGGGGATGTCAGAGACAGGGTGAGGATTAGGGACCAGAGGATGTCAGAGACAGGGAGAGGTTTAGGGACCAGGGAATGTCAGAGACAGGGAGAGGATTAGGGACCAGGGGCTGTCAGAGTCAGGGAGAGGTTTAGGGACCAGGGGATGTCAGAGACAGCGAGAGGATCAGGGACCAGGGGATGTCAGAGACAGGGGGAGGATTAGGGACCAGGGCATGTCAGAGACAGGGGGAGGTTCAGGGCCCAGGGGATGTCGGAGACAGGGAGAGGATTAGGGACCAGGGGATGTCAGAGACAGGGAGAGGTTTAAGGACCAGGGGCTGTCAGAGTCAGGGAGAGGTTTAGGGACCATGGGATGTCAGAGACAGGGGGACGATTAGGGACCAGGGGATGTCAGAGACAGGGAGAGGTTTAGGGACCAGGGAATGTCAGAGACAGGGAGAGGTTTAGGGACCAGGGGCTGTCAGAGTCAGGGAGAGGTTTAGGGACCAGGGGATGTCAGAGTCAGGGAGAGGTTTAGGGAGCAGGGGCTGTCAGAGTCAGGGAGAGGATTAGGGACCAGGGGATGTCAGAGGCAGGGAGAGGATTAGGGACCAGGGGATGTCAGAGACAGGGAGAGATTTAGGGACCAGGGAATGTCAAACACAGGGAGAGGTTTAGGGACCAGGGGCTGTCAGAGTCAGGGAGAGGTATAGGGACCAGGGGATGTCAGAGACAGGGAGAGGTTTAGGGACCAGGGGATGTCAGAGACAGGGAGAGTTCAGGGACCAGGGGATGTCAGAGACAGGGGGAGGATTAGGGACCAGGGGATGTCAGAGACAGGGAGAGGTTTAGGGACCAGGGAATGTCAGAGACAGGGAGAGGATTAGGGACCAGGGGCTGTCAGAGTCAGGGAGAGGTTTAGGGACCAGGGGATGTCAGAGACAGCGAGAGGTTTAGGGACCAGGGGATGTCAGAGACAGGGAGAGGATTAGGGACCAGGGCATGTCAGAGACAGGGAGAGGTTCAGGGACCAGGGGATGTCAGAGACAGGGAGAGATTTAGGGACCAGGGAATGTCTGACACAGGGAGAGGTTTAGGGACCAGGGGCTGTCAGAGTCAGGGAGAGGTTTAGGGACCAGGGGATGTCAGAGACAGGGAGAGTTCAGGGACCAGGGGATGTCAGAGACAGGGGGAGGATTAGGGACCAGGGCATGTCAGAGACAGGGAGAGGATTAGGGACGAGGGGATGTCAGAGACAGGGAGAGGATTAGGGACCAGGGGATGTCGGAGACAGGGAGAGGATTAGGGACGAGGGGATGTCAGAGACAGGGAGAGGTTTAGGGACCAGGGGATGTCAGAGACAGGGAGAGGTTAGGGACCAGGGGATGTCAGAGACAGGGAGAGGATTAGGGACCAGGGGATATCAGAGACAGGGAGAGGTTTAGGGACCAGGGGATGTCAGAGACAGGGAGAGGATTAGGGACCAGGGGATGTCAGAGACAGGGAGAGGTTTAGGGACCAGGGGATGTCAGAGACAGGGAGAGGATTAGGGACCAGGGGATGTCGGCGACAGGGTGAGGATTAGGGACCAGGGGATGTCAGAGCCAGGGAAAGGTTTAGGGCCCAGGGAATGTCAGAGACAGGGAGAGGTTTAGGGACCAGGGGCTGTCAGAGTCAGGGCGAGGTTTAGGGACAAGGGGATGTCAGAGACAGTGGGAGGATTAGGGACCAGGGGATGTCAGAGACAGGGAGAGGTTTAGGGACCAGGGAATGTCAGAGACAGGGAGAGGTTTAGGGACCAGGGGCTGTCAGAGTCAGGGAGAGGTTTAGGGACCAGGGGATGTCGGAGACGGGGTGAGGTTTAGGGACGAGGGGATGTCAGAGACAGGGAGAGGTTTAGGGACCAGGGGATGTCAGAGACAGGGAGAGGATTAGGGACCAGGGGATGTCAGAGACAGGGAGAGGATTAGGGACCAGGGGATATCAGAGACAGGGAGAGGTTTAGGGACCAGGGGATGTCAGAGACAGGGAGAGGATTAGGGACCAGGGGATGTCAGAGACAGGGAGAGGTTTAGGGACCAGGGGATGTCAGAGACAGGGAGAGGATTAGAGACCGGGGATGTCAGAGACAGGGAGAGGATTAGCGACGAGGGGATGTCAGAGACAGGGAGAGGTTTAGGGACCAGGGGATGTCGGAGACGGGGAGAGGTTTAGGGACGAGGGGATGTCAGAGACAGGAGAGGTTCAGGGACCAGGGCATGTCAGAGACAGGGAGAGGATTAGAGACCAGGGGATGTCAGAGACTGGGAGAGGATTAGGGATGAGGGGATGTCAGAGACAGGGAGAGGTTTAGGGACCAGGGGATGTCGGAGACGGGGAGAGGTTTAGGGACGAGGGGATGTCAGAGACAGGGAGAGGTTTAGGGACCAGGGGATGTCAGAGAAAGGGAGAGGATTAGGGACCAGGGGATGTCAGAGACAGGGAGAGGATTAGGGACCAGGGGATATCAGAGACAGGGAGAGGTTTAGGGACCAGGGGATGTCAGAGAGAGGGAGAGGATTAGGGACCAGGGGATGTCAGAGACAGGGAGAGGTTTAGGGACCAGGGGATGACAGAGACAGGGAGAGGATTAGGGACCAGGTGATGTCGGAGACAGGGAGAGGTTTAGGGACCAGGGGATGTCAGAGACAGGGTGAGGATTAGGGACCAGAGGATGTCAGAGACAGGGAGAGGTTTAGGGACCAGGGAATGTCAGAGACAGGGAGAGGATTAGGGACCAGGGGCTGTCAGAGTCAGGGAGAGGTTTAGGGACCAGGGGATGTCAGAGACAGCGAGAGGATCAGGGACCAGGGGATGTCAGAGACAGGGGGAGGATTAGGGACCAGGGCATGTCAGAGACAGGGGGAGGTTCAGGGACCAGGGGATGTCGGAGACAGGGAGAGGATTAGGGACCAGGGGATGTCAGAGACAGGGAGAGGTTTAAGGACCAGGGGCTGTCAGAGTCAGGGAGAGGTTTAGGGACCAGGGCATGTCAGAGACAGGGGGACGATTAGGGACCAGGGGATGTCAGAGACAGGGAGAGGTTTAGGGACCAGGGAATGTCAGAGACAGGGAGAGGTTTAGGGACCAGGGGCTGTCAGAGTCAGGGAGAGGTTTAGGGACCAGGGGATGTCAGAGTCAGGGAGAGGTTTAGGGACCAGGGGCTGTCAGAGTCAGGGAGAGGATTAGGGACCAGGGGATGTCAGAGGCAGGGAGAGGATTAGGGACCAGGGGATGTCAGAGACAGGGAGAGATTTAGGGACCAGGGAATGTCAAACACAGGGAGAGGTTTAGGGACCAGGGGCTGTCAGAGTCAGGGAGAGGTATAGGGACCAGGGGATGTCAGAGACAGGGAGAGGTTTAGGGACCAGGGGATGTCAGAGACAGGGAGAGGTTAGGGACCAGGGGATGTCAGAGACAGGGAGAGGTTAGGGACCAGGGGATGTCAGAGACAGGGAGAGGATTAGGGACCAGGGGATGTCAGAGACAGAGTGAGGATTAGGGACCAGGGGATGTCAGAGACAGGGAGAGGTTTAGGGACCAGGGAATGTCAGAGACAGGGAGAGGATTATGGACCAGGGGATATCAGAGACAGGGAGAGGTTTAGGGACCAGGGGATGTCAGAGACAGGGAGAGGATTAGGGACCAGGGGATGTCAGAGACAGGGAGAGGTTTAGGGACCAGGGGATGTCAGAGACAGGGAGAGGATTAGGGACCAGGGGATGTCGGCGACAGGGTGAGGATTAGGGACCAGGGGATGTCAGAGACAGGGAGAGGTTTAGGGACCAGGGAATGTCAGAGACAGGGAGAGGTTTAGGGACCAGGGGCTGTCAGAGTCAGGGAGAGGTTTAGGGACCAGGGGATGTCGGAGACGGGGAGAGGTTTAGGGACGAGGGGATGTCAGAGACAGGGAGAGGTTTAGGGACCAGGGGATGTCAGAGACAGGGAGAGGATTAGGGACCAGGCGATGTCAGAGACAGGGAGAGGATTAGGGACCAGGGGATGTCAGAGACAGGGAGAGGTTTAGGGACCAGGGGCTGTCAGAGTCAGGGAGAGGTTTAGGGACCAGGGGATGTCAGCGACAGGGAGAGGTTTAGGGACCAGGGGCTGTCAGAGTCAGGGCGAGGTTCAGGGACCAGGGGATGTCAGAGACAGGGGGAGGATTAGGGACCAGGGCATGTCAGAGACAGGAGAGGTTCAGGGACCAGGGCATGTCAGAGACAGGGAGAGGATTAGAGACCAGGGGATGTCAGAGACAGGGAGAGGATTAGGGACGAGGGGATGTCAGAGACAGGGAGAGGTTTAGGGACCAGGGGATGTCGGAGACGGGGAGAGGTTTAGGGACGAGGGGATGTCAGAGACAGGGAGAGGTTTAGGGACCAGACGATGTCAGAGAAAGGGAGAGGATTAGGGACCAGGGGATGTCAGAGACAGGGAGAGGATTAGGGACCAGGGGATATCAGAGACAGGGAGAGGTTTAGGGACCAGGGGATGTCAGAGAGAGGGAGAGGATTAGGGACCAGGGGATGTCAGAGACAGGGAGAGGTTTAGGGACCAGGGGATGACAGAGACAGGGAGAGGATTAGGGACCAGGGGATGTCGGAGACAGGGAGAGGTTTAGGGACCAGGGGATGTCAGAGACAGGGTGAGGATTAGGGACCAGAGGATGTCAGAGACAGGGAGAGGTTTAGGGACCAGGAATGTCAGAGACAGGGAGAGGATTAGGGACCAGGGGCTGTCAGAGTCAGGGAGAGGTTTAGGGACCAGGGGATGTCAGAGACAGCGAGAGGATCAGGGACCAGGGGATGTCAGAGACAGGGGGAGGATTAGGGACCAGGGCATGTCAGAGACAGGGGGAGGTTCAGGGACCAGGGGATGTCGGAGACAGGGAGAGGATTAGGGACCAGGGGATGTCAGAGACAGGGAGAGGTTTAAGGACCAGGGGCTGTCAGAGTCAGGGAGAGGTTTAGGGACCAGGGGATGTCAGAGACAGGGGGACGATTAGGGACCAGGGAATGTCAGAGACAGGGAGAGGTTTAGGGACCAGGGGATGTCAGAGACAGGGAGAGGATTAGAGACCGGGGATGTCAGAGACAGGGAGAGGATTAGCGACGAGGGGATGTCAGAGACAGGGAGAGGTTTAGGGACCAGGGGATGTCGGAGACGGGGAGAGGTTTAGGGACGAGGGGATGTCAGAGACAGGAGAGGTTCAGGGACCAGGGCATGTCAGAGACAGGGAGAGGATTAGAGACCAGGGGATGTCAGAGACTGGGAGAGGATTAGGGATGAGGGGATGTCAGAGACAGGGAGAGGTTTAGGGACCAGGGGATGTCGGAGACGGGGAGAGGTTTAGGGACGAGGGGATGTCAGAGACAGGGAGAGGTTTAGGGACCAGGGGATGTCAGAGAAAGGGAGAGGATTAGGGACCAGGGGATGTCAGAGACAGGGAGAGGATTAGGGACCAGGGGATATCAGAGACAGGGAGAGGTTTAGGGACCAGGGGATGTCAGAGAGAGGGAGAGGATTAGGGACCAGGGGATGTCAGAGACAGGGAGAGGTTTAGGGACCAGGGGATGACAGAGACAGGGAGAGGATTAGGGACCAGGTGATGTCGGAGACAGGGAGAGGTTTAGGGACCAGGGGATGTCAGAGACAGGGTGAGGATTAGGGACCAGAGGATGTCAGAGACAGGGAGAGGTTTAGGGACCAGGGAATGTCAGAGACAGGGAGAGGATTAGGGACCAGGGGCTGTCAGAGTCAGGGAGAGGTTTAGGGACCAGGGGATGTCAGAGACAGCGAGAGGATCAGGGACCAGGGGATGTCAGAGACAGGGGGAGGATTAGGGACCAGGGCATGTCAGAGACAGGGGGAGGTTCAGGGACCAGGGGATGTCGGAGACAGGGAGAGGATTAGGGACCAGGGGATGTCAGAGACAGGGAGAGGTTTAAGGACCAGGGGCTGTCAGAGTCAGGGAGAGGTTTAGGGACCAGGGCATGTCAGAGACAGGGGGACGATTAGGGACCAGGGGATGTCAGAGACAGGGAGAGGTTTAGGGACCAGGGAATGTCAGAGACAGGGAGAGGTTTAGGGACCAGGGGCTGTCAGAGTCAGGGAGAGGTTTAGGGACCAGGGGATGTCAGAGTCAGGGAGAGGTTTAGGGACCAGGGGCTGTCAGAGTCAGGGAGAGGATTAGGGACCAGGGGATGTCAGAGGCAGGGAGAGGATTAGGGACCAGGGGATGTCAGAGACAGGGAGAGATTTAGGGACCAGGGAATGTCAAACACAGGGAGAGGTTTAGGGACCAGGGGCTGTCAGAGTCAGGGAGAGGTATAGGGACCAGGGGATGTCAGAGACAGGGAGAGGTTTAGGGACCAGGGGATGTCAGAGACAGGGAGAGGTTAGGGACCAGGGGATGTCAGAGACAGGGAGAGGTTAGGGACCAGGGGATGTCAGAGACAGGGAGAGGATTAGGGACCAGGGGATGTCAGAGACAGGGTGAGGATTAGGGACCAGGGGATGTCAGAGACAGGGAGAGGTTTAGGGACCAGGGAATGTCAGAGACAGGGAGAGGATTATGGACCAGGGGATATCAGAGACAGGGAGAGGTTTAGGGACCAGGGGATGTCAGAGACAGGGAGAGGATTAGGGACCAGGGGATGTCAGAGACAGGGAGAGGTTTAGGGACCAGGGGATGTCAGAGACAGGGAGAGGATTAGGGACCAGGGGATGTCGGCGACAGGGTGAGGATTAGGGACCAGGGGATGTCAGAGACAGGGAGAGGTTTAGGGACCAGGGAATGTCAGAGACAGGGAGAGGTTTAGGGACCAGGGGCTGTCAGAGTCAGGGAGAGGTTTAGGGACCAGGGGATGTCGGAGACGGGGAGAGGTTTAGGGACGAGGGGATGTCAGAGACAGGGAGAGGTTTAGGGACCAGGGGATGTCAGAGACAGGGAGAGGATTAGGGACCAGGCGATGTCAGAGACAGGGAGAGGATTAGGGACCAGGGGATGTCAGAGACAGGGAGAGGTTTAGGGACCAGGGGCTGTCAGAGTCAGGGAGAGGTTTAGGGACCAGGGGATGTCAGCGACAGGGAGAGGTTTAGGGACCAGGGGCTGTCAGAGTCAGGGCGAGGTTCAGGGACCAGGGGATGTCAGAGACAGGGGGAGGATTAGGGACCAGGGCATGTCAGAGACAGGAGAGGTTCAGGGACCAGGGCATGTCAGAGACAGGGAGAGGATTAGAGACCAGGGGATGTCAGAGACAGGGAGAGGATTAGGGACGAGGGGATGTCAGAGACAGGGAGAGGTTTAGGGACCAGGGGATGTCGGAGACGGGGAGAGGTTTAGGGACGAGGGGATGTCAGAGACAGGGAGAGGTTTAGGGACCAGACGATGTCAGAGAAAGGGAGAGGATTAGGGACCAGGGGATGTCAGAGACAGGGAGAGGATTAGGGACCAGGGGATATCAGAGACAGGGAGAGGTTTAGGGACCAGGGGATGTCAGAGAGAGGGAGAGGATTAGGGACCAGGGGATGTCAGAGACAGGGAGAGGTTTAGGGACCAGGGGATGACAGAGACAGGGAGAGGATTAGGGACCAGGGGATGTCGGAGACAGGGAGAGGTTTAGGGACCAGGGGATGTCAGAGACAGGGTGAGGATTAGGGACCAGAGGATGTCAGAGACAGGGAGAGGTTTAGGGACCAGGAATGTCAGAGACAGGGAGAGGATTAGGGACCAGGGGCTGTCAGAGTCAGGGAGAGGTTTAGGGACCAGGGGATGTCAGAGACAGCGAGAGGATCAGGGACCAGGGGATGTCAGAGACAGGGGGAGGATTAGGGACCAGGGCATGTCAGAGACAGGGGGAGGTTCAGGGACCAGGGGATGTCGGAGACAGGGAGAGGATTAGGGACCAGGGGATGTCAGAGACAGGGAGAGGTTTAAGGACCAGGGGCTGTCAGAGTCAGGGAGAGGTTTAGGGACCAGGGGATGTCAGAGACAGGGGGACGATTAGGGACCAGGGGATGTCAGAGACAGGGAGAGGTTTAGGGACCAGGGAATGTCAGAGACAGGGAGAGGTTTAGGGACCAGGGGCTGTCAGAGTCAGGGAGAGGTTTAGGGACCAGGGAATGTCAGAGACAGGGAGAGGTTTAGGGACCAGGGGCTGTCAGAGACAGGGAGAGGATTAGGGACGAGGGGATGTCAGAGTCAGGGAGAAGTTTAGGGACCAGGGGCTGTCAGAGTCAGGGAGAGGATTAGGGACCAGGGGATGTCAGAGGCAGGGAGAGGATTAGGGACCAGGGGATGTCAGAGACAGGGAGAGATTTAGGGACCAGGGAATGTCAAACACAGGGAGAGGTTTAGGGACCAGGGGCTGTCAGAGTCAGGGAGAGGTATAGGGACCAGGGGATGTCAGAGACAGGGAGAGGTTTAGGGACCAGGGGATGTCAGAGACAGGGAGAGTTCAGGGACCAGGGGATGTCAGAGACAGGGGGAGGATTAGGGACCAGGGCATGTCAGAGACAGGGAGAGAATCAGGGACGAGGGGATGTCAGAGACAGGGAGAGGATTAGGGACCAGGGGATGTCGGAGACAGGGAGAGGATTAGGGACGAGGGGATGTCAGAGACAGGGAGAGGTTTAGGGACCAGGGGATGTCAGAGACAGGGAGAGGTTAGGGACCAGGGGATGTCAGAGACAGGGAGAGGATTAGGGACCAGGGGATGTCAGAGACAGGGTGAGGATTAGGGACCAGGGGATGTCAGAAACAGGGAGAGGTTTAGGGACCAGGGAATGTCAGAGACAGGGAGAGGATTAGGGACCAGGGGCTGTCAGAGTCAGGGAGAGGTTTAGGGACCAGGGGATGTCAGAGACAGCGAGAGGTTTAGGGACCAGGGGATGTCAGAGACAGGGAGAGGATTAGGGACCAGGGCATGTCAGAGACAGGGAGAGGTTCAGGGACCAGGGGATGTCAGAGACAGGGAGAGATTTAGGGACCAGGGAATGTCAGACACAGGGAGAGGTTTAGGGACCAGGGGCTGTCAGAGTCAGGGAGAGGTTTAGGGACCAGGGGATGTCAGAGACAGGGAGAGTTCAGGGACCAGGGGATGTCAGAGACAGGGGGAGGATTAGGGACCAGGGCATGTCAGAGACAGGGAGAGGATTAGGGACGAGGGGATGTCAGAGACAGGGAGAGGATTAGGGACCAGGGGATGTCGGAGACAGGGAGAGGATTAGGGACGAGGGGATGTCAGAGACAGGGAGAGGTTTAGGGACCAGGGGATGTCAGAGACAGGGAGAGGTTAGGGACCAGGGGATGTCAGAGACAGGGAGAGGATTAGGGACCAGGGGATATCAGAGACAGGGAGAGGTTTAGGGACCAGGGGATGTCAGAGACAGGGAGAGGATTAGGGACCAGGGGATGTCAGAGACAGGGAGAGGTTTAGGGACCAGGGGATGTCAGAGACAGGGAGAGGATTAGGGACCAGGGGATGTCGGCGACAGGGTGAGGATTAGGGACCAGGGGATGTCAGAGCCAGGGAAAGGTTTAGGGCCCAGGGAATGTCAGAGACAGGGAGAGGTTTAGGGACCAGGGGCTGTCAGAGTCAGGGAGAGGTTTAGGGACAAGGGGATGTCAGAGACAGTGGGAGGATTAGGGACCAGGGGATGTCAGAGACAGGGAGAGGTTTAGGGACCAGGGAATGTCAGAGACAGGGAGAGGTTTAGGGACCAGGGGCTGTCAGAGTCAGGGAGAGGTTTAGGGACCAGGGGATGTCGGAGACGGGGAGAGGTTTAGGGACGAGGGGATGTCAGAGACAGGGAGAGGTTTAGGGACCAGGGGATGTCAGAGACAGGGAGAGGATTAGGGACCAGGGGATGTCAGAGACAGGGAGAGGATTAGGGACCAGGGGATATCAGAGACAGGGAGAGGTTTAGGGACCAGGGGATGTCAGAGACAGGGAGAGGATTAGGGACCAGGGGATGTCAGAGACAGGGAGAGGTTTAGGGACCAGGGGATGTCAGAGACAGGGAGAGGATTAGAGACCGGGGATGTCAGAGACAGGGAGAGGATTAGCGACGAGGGGATGTCAGAGACAGGGAGAGGTTTAGGGACCAGGGGATGTCGGAGACGGGGAGAGGTTTAGGGACGAGGGGATGTCAGAGACAGGGAGAGGTTTAGGGACCAGGGGATGTCAGAGACAGGGAGAGGATTAGGTACGAGGGGATGTCAGAGACAGGGAGAGGTTTAGGGACGAGGGGATGTCAGAGACAGGGAGAGGTTTAGGGACGAGGGGATGTCAGAGACAGGGAGAGGATTAGGGACCAGGGGATATCAGAGACAGGGAGAGGTTTAGGGACCAGGGGATGTCAGAGACAGGGAGAGGATTAGGGACCAGGGGATGTCAGAGACAGTTGAGAGGTTTAGGGACCAGGGGCTGTCAGAGTCAGGGAGAGGTTTAGGGACCAGGGGATGTCAGCGACAGGGAGAGGTTTAGGGACCAGGGGCTGTCAGAGTCAGGGCGAGGTTCAGGGACCAGGGGATGTCAGAGACAGGGGGAGGATTAGGGACCAGGGCATGTCAGAGACAGGAGAGGTTCAGGGACCAGGGCATGTCAGAGACAGGGAGAGGATTAGAGACCAGGGGATATCAGAGACAGGGAGAGGATTAGGGACGAGGGGATGTCAGAGACAGGGAGAGGTTTAGGGACCAGGGGATGTCGGAGACGGGGAGAGGTTTAGGGACGAGGGGATGTCAGAGACAGGGAGAGGTTTAGGGACCAGGGGATGTCAGAGACAGGGAGAGGATTAGGGACCAGGGGATGTCAGAGACAGGGAGAGGATTAGGGACCAGGGGATATCAGAGACAGGGAGAGGTTTAGGGACCAGGGGATGTCAGAGAGAGGGAGAGGATTAGGGACCAGGGGATGTCAGAGACAGGGAGAGGATTAGGGATCAGGGGATATCAGAGACAGGGAGGGGATTAGGGACCAGGGGATGTCAGAGACAGGGAGAGGATTAGGGACCAGGGGATGTCAGAGACAGGGAGAGGTTTAGGGACCAGGGGATGACAGAGACAGGGAGAGGATTAGGGACCAGGGGATGTCGGAGACAGGGAGAGGTTTAGGGACCAGGGGATGTCAGAGTCAGGGTGAGGATTAGGGACCAGGGGATGTCAGAGACAGGGAGAGGTTTAGGGACCAGGGAATGTCAGAGACAGGGAGAGGATTAGGGACCAGGGGCTGTCAGAGTCAGGGAGAGGTTCAGGGACCAGGGGATGTCAGAGACAGCGAGAGGTTTAGGGACCAGGGGATGTCAGAGACAGGGAGAGGATCAGGGACCAGGGGATGTCAGAGACAGGGGGAGGATTAGGGACCAGGGCATGTCAGAGACAGGGCGAGGTTCAGGTACCAGGGGATGTCGGAGACAGGGAGAGGATTAGGGACCAGGGGATGTCAGAGACAGGGAGAGGTTTAAGGACCAGGGGCTGTCAGAGTCAGGGAGAGGTTTAGGGACCAGGGGATGTCAGAGACAGGGGGACGATTTGGGACCAGGGGATGTCAGAGACAGGGAGAGGTTTAGGGACCAGGGGCTGTCAGAGTCAGGGAGAGGTTTAGGGACCAGGGGATGTCAGAGTCAGGGAGAGGTTTAGGGACCAGGGGCTGTCAGAGTCAGGGAGAGGATTAGGGACCAGGGGATGTCAGAGACAGGGAGAGGATTACGGACCAGGGGATGTCAGAGACAGGGAGAGATTTAGGGACCAGGGAATGTCAAAGACAGGGAGAGGTTTAGGGACCAGGGGCTGTCAGACTCAGGGAGAGGTATAGGGACCAGGGGATGTCAGAGACAGGGAGAGGTTTAGGGACCAGGGGATGTCAGAGACAGGGAGAGTTCAGGGACCAGGGGATGTCAGAGACAGGGGGAGGATTATGGACCAGGGCATGTCAGAGACAGGGAGAGAATTAGGGACGAGGGGATGTCAGAGACAGGGAGAGGTTTAGGGACCAGGGGATGTCAGAGTCAGGGAGAGGATTAGGGACCAGGGGATGTCAGAGACAGGGAGAGGATTAGGGACCAGGGGATGTCAGAGACAGCGAGAGATTTAGGGACCAGGGAATGTCAGACACAGGGAGAGGTTTAGGGACCAGGGGATGTCAGAGACAGGGAGAGGTTTAGGGACCAGGGGATGTCAGAGACAGGGAGAGTTCAGGGACCAGGGGATGTCAGAGCCAGGGGGAGGATTAGGGACCAGGGCATGTCAGAGACAGGGAGAGGATTAGGGACGAGGGGATGTCAGAGACAGGGAGAGGATTAGGGACCAGGGGATGTCGGAGACAGGGAGAGGATTAGGGACGAGGGGATGTCAGAGACAGGGAGAGGTTTAGGGACCAGGGGATGTCAGAGACAGGGAGAGGTTAGGGACCAGGGGATGTCAGAGACAGGGAGAGGATTAGGGACCAGGGGATGTCAGAGACAGGGTGAGGATTAGGGACCAGGGGATGTCAGAGACAGGGAGAGGTTTAGGGACCAGGGAATGTCAGAGACAGGGAGAGGATTAGGGACCAGGGGCTGTCAGAGTCAGGGAGAGGTTTAGGGACCAGGGGATGTCAGAGACAGCGAGAGGTTTAGGGACCAGGGGATGTCAGAGACAGGGAGAGGATCAGGGACCAGGGGATGTCAGAGACAGGGGGAGGATTAGGGACCAGGGCATGTCAGAGACAGGGAGAGGTTCAGGGACCAGGGGATGTCGGAGACAGGGAGAGGATTAGGGACCAGGGGATGTCAGAGACAGGGAGAGGTTTAGGGACCAGGGGATGTCAGAGACAGGGAGAGGATTAGCGACCGGGGATGTCAGAGACAGGGAGAGGATTAGGGACGAAGGGATGTCAGAGACAGGGAGAGGTTCAGGGACCAGGGGATGTCGGAGACAGGGAGAGGATTAGGGACCAGGGGATGTCAGAGACAGGGAGAGGTTTAGGGACCAGGGGATGTCAGAGACAGGGAGAGGATTAGCGACCGGGGATGTCAGAGACAGGGAGAGGATTAGGGACGAAGGGATGTCAGAGACGGGGAGAGGTTTAGGGACGAGGGGATGTCAGAGACAGGGAGAGGTTTAGGGACCAGGGGATGTCAGAGACAGGGAGAGGTTTAGGGACGAGGGGATGTCAGAGACAGGGAGAGGATTAGGGACCAGGGGATATCAGAGACAGGGAGAGGTTTAGGGACCAGGGGATGTCAGAGACAGGGAGAGTATTAGGGACCAGGGGATGTCAGAGACAGTTGAGAGGTTTAGGGACCAGGGGCTGTCAGAGTCAGGGAGAGGTTTAGGGACCAGGGGATGTCAGCGACAGGGAGAGGTTTAGGGACCAGGGGCTGTCAGAGTCAGGGCGAGGTTCAGGGACCAGGGGATGTCAGAGACAGGGGGAGGATTAGGGACCAGGGCATGTCAGAGACAGGAGAGGTTCAGGGACCAGGGCATGTCAGAGACAGGGAGAGGATTAGAGACCAGGGGATGTCAGAGACAGGGAGAGGATTAGGGACGAGGGGATGTCAGAGACAGGGAGAGGTTTAGGGACCAGGGGATGTCGGAGACGGGGAGAGGTTTAGGGACGAGGGGATGACAGAGACAGGGAGAGGTTTAGGGACCAGGGGATGTCAGAGACAGGGAGAGGATTAGGGACCAGGGGATATCAGAGACAGGGAGAGGTTTAGGGACCAGGGGATGTCAGAGAGAGGGAGAGGATTAGGGACCAGGGGATGTCAGAGACAGGGAGAGGATTAGGGACCAGGGGATATCAGAGACAGGGAGGGGATTAGGGACCAGGGGATGTCAGAGACAGGGAGAGGATTAGGGACCAGGGGATGTCAGAGACAGGGAGAGGTTTAGGGACCAGGGGATGACAGAGACAGGGAGAGGA
Organism: Hemitrygon akajei; assembly: GCF_048418815.1. NCBI lineage: Eukaryota > Metazoa > Chordata > Chondrichthyes > Myliobatiformes > Dasyatidae > Hemitrygon > Hemitrygon akajei. The sequence continues at coordinate 180,987,231 of NC_133124.1, read as the reverse complement.
TTAGGGACCAGGGGATGTCGGAGACAGGGAGAGGTTTAGGGACCAGGGGATGTCAGAGACAGGGTGAGGATTAGGGACCAGGGGATGTCAGAGACAGGGAGAGGTTTAGGGACCAGGGAATGTCAGAGACAGGGAGAGGATTAGGGACCAGGGGCTGTCAGAGTCAGGGAGAGGTTTAGGGACCAGGGGATGTCAGAGACAGCGAGAGGTTTAGGGACCAGGGGATGTCAGAGACAGGGAGAGGATCAGGGACCAGGGGATGTCAGAGACAGGGGGAGGATTAGGGACCAGGGCATGTCAGAGACAGGGAGAGGTTCAGGTACCAGGGGATGTCGGAGACACGGAGAGGATTAGGGACCAGGGGATGTCAGAGACAGGGAGAGGTTTAAGGACCAGGGGCTGTCAGAGTCAGGGAGAGGTTTAGGGACCAGGGGATGTCAGAGACAGGGGGACGATTTGGGACCAGGGGATGTCAGAGACAGGGAGAGGTTTAGGGACCAGGGAATGTCAGAGACAGGGAGAGGTTTAGGGACCAGGGGCTGTCAGAGTCAGGGAGAGGTTTAGGGACCAGGGGATGTCAGAGTCAGGGAGAGGTTTAGGGACCAGGGGCTGTCAGAGTCAGGGAGAGGATTAGGGACCAGGGGATGTCAGAGACAGGGAGAGGATTAGGGACCAGGGGATGTCAGAGACAGGGAGAGATTTAGGGACCAGGGAATGTCAAACACAGGGAGAGGTTTAGGGACCAGGGGCTGTCAGACTCAGGGAGAGGTATAGGGACCAGGGGATGTCAGAGACAGGGAGAGGTTTAGGGACCAGGGGATGTCAGAGACAGGGAGAGTTCAGGGACCAGGGGATGTCAGAGACAGGGGGAGGATTAGGGACCAGGGCATGTCAAAGACAGGGAGAGAATTAGGGACGAGGGGATGTCAGAGACAGGGAGAGGATTAGGGACCAGGGGATGTCGGAGACAGGGAGAGGATTAGGGACGAGGGGATGTCAGAGACAGGGAGAGGTTTAGGGACCAGGGGATGTCAGAGACAGGGAGAGGTTAGGGACCAGGGGATGTCAGAGACAGGGAGAGGATTAGGGACCAGGGGATGTCAGAGACAGGGTGAGGATTAGGGACCAGGGGATGTCAGAGACAGGGAGAGGTTTAGGGACCAGGGAATGTCAGACACAGGGAGAGGTTTAGGGACCAGGGGATGTCAGAGACAGGGAGAGGTTTAGAGACCAGGGGATGTCAGAGACAGGGAGAGTTCAGGGACCAGGGGATGTCAGAGCCAGGGGGAGGATTAGGGACCAGGGCATGTCAGAGACAGGGAGAGGATTAGGGACGAGGGGATGTCAGAGACAGGGAGAGGATTAGGGACCAGGGGATGTCGGAGACAGGGAGAGGATTAGGGACGAGGCGATGTCAGAGACAGGGAGAGGTTTAGGGACCAGGGGATGTCAGAGACAGGGAGAGGTTAGGGACCAGGGGATGTCAGAGACAGGGAGAGGATTAGGGACCAGGGGATGTCAGAGACAGGGTGAGGATTAGGGACCAGGGGATGTCAGAGACAGGGAGAGGTTTAGGGACCAGGGAATGTCAGAGACAGGGAGAGGATTAGGGACCAGGGGCTGTCAGAGTCAGGGAGAGGTTTAGGGACCAGGGGATGTCAGAGACAGGGAGAGGATTAGCGACCGGGGATGTCAGAGACAGGGAGAGGATTAGGGACGAAGGGATGTCAGAGACAGGGAGAGGTTTAGGGACCAGGGGATGTCGGAGACAGGGAGAGGTTTAGGGACCAGGGGATGTCAGAGACAGGGAGAGGATTAGCGACCGGGGATGTCAGAGACAGGGAGAGGATTAGGGACGAAGGGATGTCAGAGACAGGGAGAGGTTTAGGGACCAAGGGATGTCGGAGACGGAGAGAGGTTTAGGGACGAGGGGATGTCGGAGACGGGGAGAGGTTTAGGGACGAGGGGATGTCAGAGACAGGGAGAGGTTTAGGGACCAGGGGATGTCGGAGACGGGGAGAGGTTTAGGGACGAGGGGATGACAGAGACAGGGAGAGGATTAGGGACCAGGGGATATCAGAGACAGGGAGAGGTTTAGGGACCAGGGGATGTCAGAGAGAGGGAGAGGATTAGGGACCAGGGGATGTCAGAGACAGGGAGAGGATTAGGGACCAGGGGATATCAGAGACAGGGAGGGGATTAGGGACCAGGGGATGTCAGAGACAGGGAGAGGATTAGGGACCAGGGGATGTCAGAGACAGGGAGAGGTTTAGGGACCAGGGGATGACAGAGACAGGGAGAGGATTAGGGACCAGGGGATGTCGGAGACAGGGAGAGGTTTAGGGACCAGGGGATGTCAGAGACAGGGAGAGGATTAGGGACCAGGGTATGTCAGAGACAGGGAGAGGATTAGGGACCAGGGGATGTCAGAGACAGGGAGAGGATTAGGGACCAGGGGATATCAGAGACAGGGAGGGGATTAGGGACCAGGGGATGTCAGAGACAGGGAGAGGATTAGGGACCAGGGGATGTCAGAGACAGGGAGAGGTTTAGGGACCAGGGGATGTCAGAGACAGGGTGAGGATTAGGGACCAGGGGATGTCAGAGACAGGGAGAGGTTTAGGGACCAGGGAATGTCAGAGACAGGGAGAGGATTAGGGACCAGGGGCTGTCAGAGTCAGGGAGAGGTTTAGGGACCAGGGGATGTCAGAGACAGCGAGAGGTTTAGGGACCAGGGGATGTCAGAGACAGGGAGAGGATCAGGGACCAGGGGATGTCAGAGACAGGGGGAGGATTAGGGACCAGGGCATGTCAGAGACAGGGAGAGGTTCAGGTACCAGGGGATGTCGGAGACAGGGAGAGGATTAGGGACCAGGGGATGTCAGAGACAGGGAGAGGTTTAAGGACCAGGGGCTGTCAGAGTCAGGGAGAGGTTTAGGGACCAGGGGATGTCAGAGACAGGGGGACGATTTGGGACCAGGGGATGTCAGAGACAGGGAGAGGTTTAGGGACCAGGGGCTGTCAGAGTCAGGGAGAGGTTTAGGGACCAGGGGATGTCAGAGTCAGGGAGAGGTTTAGGGACCAGGGGCTGTCAGAGTCAGGGAGAGGATCAGGGACCAGGGGATGTCAGAGACAGGGGGAGGATTAGGGACCAGGGCATGTCAGAGACAGGGAGAGGTTCAGGTACCAGGGGGTGTCGGAGACAGGGAGAGGATTAGGGACCAGGGGATGTCAGAGACAGGGAGAGGTTTAAGGACCAGGGGCTGTCAGAGTCAGGGAGAGGTTTAGGGACCAGGGGATGTCAGAGACAGGGGGACGATTTGGGACCAGGGGATGTCAGAGACAGGGAGAGGTTTAGGGACCAGGGGCTGTCAGAGTCAGGGAGAGGTTTAGGGACCAGGGGATGTCAGAGTCAGGGAGAGGTTTAGGGACCAGGGGCTGTCAGAGTCAGGGAGAGGATTAGGGACCAGGGGATGTCAGAGACAGGGAGAGGATTAGGGACCAGGGGATGTCAGAGACAGGGAGAGATTTAGGGACCAGGGAATGTCAAACACAGGGAGAGGTTTAGGGACCAGGGGCTGTCAGACTCAGGGAGAGGTATAGGGACCAGGGGATGTCAGAGACAGGGAGAGGTTTAGGGACCAGGGGCTGTCAGAGTCAGGGAGAGGTTTAGGGACCAGGGGATGTCAGAGTCAGGGAGAGGTTTAGGGACCAGGGGCTGTCAGAGTCAGGGAGAGGATTAGGGACCAGGGGATGTCAGAGACAGGGAGAGGATTAGGGACCAGGGGAAGTCAGAGACAGGGAGAGATTTAGGGACCAGGGAATGTCAAACACAGGGAGAGGTTTAGGGACCAGGGGCTGTCAGACTCAGGGAGAGGTATAGGGACAAGGGGATGTCAGAGACAGGGAGAGGTTTAGGGACCAGGGGATGTCAGAGACAGGGAGAGTTCAGGGACCAGGGGATGTCAGAGACAGGGGGAGGATTAGGGACCAGGGGATATCAGAGACAGGGAGAGGTTTAGGGACCAGGGGATGTCAGAGACAGGGAGAGGTTTAGGGACCAGGGGATGTCAGAGACAGGGAGAGGATTAGGGACCAGGGGCTGTCAGAGTCAGGGAGAGGTTTAGGGACCAGGGGATGTCAGAGTCAGGGAGAGGTTTAGGGACCAGGGGCTGTCAGAGTCAGGGAGAGGATTAGGGACCAGGGGATGTCAGAGACAGGGAGAGGATTAGGGACCAGGGGATGTCAGAGACAGGGAGAGATTTAGGGACCAGGGAATGTCAAACACAGGGAGAGGTTTAGGGACCAGGGGCTGTCAGACTCAGGGAGAGGTATAGGGACCAGGGGATGTCAGAGACAGGGAGAGGTTTAGGGACCAGGGGATGTCAGAGACAGGGAGAGTTCAGGGACCAGGGGATGTCAGAGACAGGGGGAGGATTAGGGACCAGGGGATGTCAGAGACAGCGAGAGGTTTAGGGACCAGGGGATGTCAGAGACAGGGAGAGGATTAGGGACCAGGGCATGTCAGAGACAGGGAGAGGTTCAGGGACCAGGGGATGTCAGAGACAGGGAGAGATTTAGGGACCAGGGAATGTCAGACACAGGGAGAGGTTTAGGGACCAGGGGCTGTCAGAGTCAGGGAGAGCTTTAGGGACCAGGGGATGTCAGAGACAGGGAGAGTTCAGGGACCAGGGGATGTCAGAGACAGGGGGAGGATAAGGGACCAGGGCATGTCAGAGACAGGGAGAGGATTAGGGACGATGGGATGTCAGAGACAGGGAGAGGATTAGGGACCAGGGGATGTCGGAGACAGGGAGAGGATTAGGGACGAGGGGATGTCAGAGACAGGGAGAGGTTTAGGGACCAGGGGATGTCAGAGACAGGGAGAGTTTAGGGACCAGGGGATGTCAGAGACAGGGAGAGGATTAGGGACCAGGGGATATCAGAGACAGGGAGAGGTTTAGGGACCAGGGGATGTCAGAGACAGGGAGAGGATTAGGGACCAGGGGCTGTCAGAGACAGGGGGAGGATTAGGGACCAGGGCATGTCAGAGACAGGGAGAGGTTCAGGTACCAGGGGATGTCGGAGACAGGGAGAGGATTAGGGACCAGGGGATGTCAGAGACAGGGAGACGTTTAAGGACCAGGGGCTGTCAGAGTCAGGGAGAGGTTTAGGGACCAGGGGATGTCAGAGACAGGGGGACGATTTGGGACCAGGGGATGTCAGAGACAGGGAGAGGTTTAGGGACCAGGGAATGTCAGAGACAGGGAGAGGTTTAGGGACCAGGGGCTGTCAGAGTCAGGGAGAGGTTTAGGGACCAGGGGATGTCAGAGTCAGGGAGAGGTTTAGGGACCAGGGGCTGTCAGAGTCAGGGAGAGGATTAGGGACCAGGGGATGTCAGAGACAGGGAGAGGATTAGGGACCAGGGGATGTCAGAGACAGGGAGAGATTTAGGGACCAGGGAATGTCAAACACAGGGAGAGGTTTAGGGACCAGGGGCTGTCAGACTCAGGGAGAGGTATAGGGACAAGGGGATGTCAGAGACAGGGAGAGGTTTAGGGACCAGGGGATGTCAGAGACAGGGAGAGTTCAGGGACCAGGGGATGTCAGAGACAGGGGGAGGATTAGGGACCAGGGCATGTCAGAGACAGGGAGAGAATTAGGGACGAGGGGATGTCAGAGACAGGGAGAGGATTAGGGACCAGGGGATGTCGGAGACAGGGAGAGGATTAGGGACGAGGGGATGTCAGAGACAGGGAGAGGTTTAGGGACCAGGGTATGTCAGAGACAGGGAGAGGTTAGGGACCAGGGGATGTCAGAGACAGGGAGAGGATTAGGGACCAGGGGATGTCAGAGACAGGGTGAGGATTAGGGACCAGGGGATGTCAGAGACAGGGAGAGGTTTAGGGACCAGGGAATGTCAGAGACAGGGAGAGGATTAGGGACCAGGGGCTGTCAGAGTCAGGGAGAGGTTTAGGGACCAGGGGATGTCAGAGACAGCGAGAGGTTTAGGGACCAGGGGATGTCAGAGACAGGGAGAGGATTAGGGACCAGGGCATGTCAGAGACAGGGAGAGGTTCAGGGACCAGGGGATGTCAGAGACAGGGAGAGATTTAGGGACCAGGGAATGTCAGACACAGGGAGAGGTTTAGGGACCAGGGGCTGTCAGAGTCAGGGAGAGCTTTAGGGACCAGGGGATGTCAGAGACAGGGAGAGTTCAGGGACCAGGGGATGTCAGAGACAGGGGGAGGATTAGGGACCAGGGCATGTCAGAGACAGGGAGAGGATTAGGGACGAGGGGATGTCAGAGACAGGGAGAGGATTAGGGACCAGGGGATGTCGGAGACAGGGAGAGGATTAGGGACGAGGGGATGTCAGAGACAGGGAGAGGTTTAGGGACCAGGGGATGTCAGAGACAGGGAGAGGTTAGGGACCAGGGGATGTCAGAGACAGGGAGAGGATTAGGGACCAGGGGATATCAGAGACAGGGAGAGGTTTAGGGACCAGGGGATGTCAGAGACAGGGAGAGGTTTAGGGACCAGGGGATGTCAGAGACAGGGAGAGGATTAGGGACCAGGGGATGTCGGCGACAGGGTGAGGATTAGGGACCAGGGGATGTCAGAGCCAGGGAAAGGTTTAGGGCCCAGGGAATGTCAGAGACAGGGAGAGGTTTAGGGACAAGGGGATGTCAGAGACAGTGGGAGGATTAGGGACCAGGGGATGTCAGAGACAGGGAGAGGTTTAGGGACCAGGGAATGTCAGAGACAGGGAGAGGTTTAGGGACCAGGGGCTGTCAGAGTCAGGGAGAGGTTTAGGGACCAGGGGATGTCGGAGACGGGGAGAGGTTTAGGGACGAGGGGATGTCAGAGACAGGGAGAGGTTTAGGGACCAGGGGATGTCAGAGACAGGGAGAGGATTAGGGACCAGGGGATGTCAGAGACAGGGAGAGGATTAGGGACCAGGGGATATCAGAGACAGGGAGAGGTTTAGGGACCAGGGGATGTCAGAGACAGGGAGAGGTTTAGGGACCAGGGGATGTCAGAGACAGGGAGAGGATTAGGGACCAGGGGCTGTCAGAGTCAGGGAGAGGTTTAGGGACCAGGGGATGTCAGAGACAGGGAGAGGTTTAGGGACCAGGGGATGTCAGAGACAGGGAGAGTTCAGGGACCAGGGGATGTCAGAGACAGGGGGAGGATTAGGGACCAGGGCATGTCAGAGACAGGGAGAGAATTAGGGACGAGGGGATGTCAGAGACAGGGAGAGGATTAGGGACCAGGGGATGTCGGAGACAGGGAGAGGATTAGGGACGAGGGGATGTCAGAGACAGGGAGAGGTTTAGGGACCAGGGGATGTCAGAGACAGGGAGAGGTTAGGGACCAGGGGATGTCAGAGACAGGGAGAGGATTAGGGACCAGGGGATGTCAGAGACAGGGTGAGGATTAGGGACCAGGGGATGTCAGAGACAGGGAGAGGTTTAGGGACCAGGGAATGTCAGAGACAGGGAGAGGATTAGGGACCAGGGGCTGTCAGAGTCAGGGAGAGGTTTAGGGACCAGGGGATGTCAGAGACAGCGAGAGGTTTAGGGACCAGGGGATGTCAGAGACAGGGAGAGGATTAGGGACCAGGGCATGTCAGAGACAGGGAGAGGTTCAGGGACCAGGGGATGTCAGAGACAGGGAGAGATTTAGGGACCAGGGAATGTCAGACACAGGGAGAGGTTTAGGGACCAGGGGCTGTCAGAGTCAGGGAGAGCTTTAGGGACCAGGGGATGTCAGAGACAGGGAGAGTTCAGGGACCAGGGGATGTCAGAGACAGGGGGAGGATTAGGGACCAGGGCATGTCAGAGACAGGGAGAGGATTAGGGACGAGGGGATGTCAGAGACAGGGAGAGGATTAGGGACCAGGGGATGTCGGAGACAGGGAGAGGATTAGGGACGAGGGGATGTCAGAGACAGGGAGAGGTTTAGGGACCAGGGGATGTCAGAGACAGGGAGAGTTTAGGGTCCAGGGGATGTCAGAGACAGGGAGAGGATTAGGGACCAGGGGATATCAGAGACAGGGAGAGGTTTAGGGACCAGGGGATGTCAGAGACAGGGAGAGGATTAGGGACCAGGGGCTGTCAGAGACAGGGGGAGGATTAGGGACCAGGGCATGTCAGAGACAGGGAGAGGTTCAGGTACCAGGGGATGTCGGAGACAGGGAGAGGATTAGGGACCAGGGGATGTCAGAGACAGGGAGACGTTTAAGGACCAGGGGCTGTCAGAGTCAGGGAGAGGTTTAGGGACCAGGGGATGTCAGAGACAGGGGGACGATTTGGGACCAGGGGATGTCAGAGACAGGGAGAGGTTTAGGGACCAGGGAATGTCAGAGACAGGGAGAGGTTTAGGGACCAGGGGCTGTCAGAGTCAGGGAGAGGTTTAGGGACCAGGGGATGTCAGAGTCAGGGAGAGGTTTAGGGACCAGGGGCTGTCAGAGTCAGGGAGAGGATTAGGGACCAGGGGATGTCAGAGACAGGGAGAGGATTAGGGACCAGGGGATGTCAGAGACAGGGAGAGATTTAGGGACCAGGGAATGTCAAACACAGGGAGAGGTTTAGGGACCAGGGGCTGTCAGACTCAGGGAGAGGTATAGGGACAAGGGGATGTCAGAGACAGGGAGAGGTTTAGGGACCAGGGGATGTCAGAGACAGGGAGAGTTCAGGGACCAGGGGATGTCAGAGACAGGGGGAGGATTAGGGACCAGGGCATGTCAGAGACAGGGAGAGAATTAGGGACGAGGGGATGTCAGAGACAGGGAGAGGATTAGGGACCAGGGGATGTCGGAGACAGGGAGAGGATTAGGGACGAGGGGATGTCAGAGACAGGGAGAGGTTTAGGGACCAGGGTATGTCAGAGACAGGGAGAGGTTAGGGACCAGGGGATGTCAGAGACAGGGAGAGGATTAGGGACCAGGGGATGTCAGAGACAGGGTGAGGATTAGGGACCAGGGGATGTCAGAGACAGGGAGAGGTTTAGGGACCAGGGAATGTCAGAGACAGGGAGAGGATTAGGGACCAGGGGCTGTCAGAGTCAGGGAGAGGTTTAGGGACCAGGGGATGTCAGAGACAGCGAGAGGTTTAGGGACCAGGGGATGTCAGAGACAGGGAGAGGATTAGGGACCAGGGCATGTCAGAGACAGGGAGAGGTTCAGGGACCAGGGGATGTCAGAGACAGGGAGAGATTTAGGGACCAGGGAATGTCAGACACAGGGAGAGGTTTAGGGACCAGGGGCTGTCAGAGTCAGGGAGAGCTTTAGGGACCAGGGGATGTCAGAGACAGGGAGAGTTCAGGGACCAGGGGATGTCAGAGACAGGGGGAGGATTAGGGACCAGGGCATGTCAGAGACAGGGAGAGGATTAGGGACGAGGGGATGTCAGAGACAGGGAGAGGATTAGGGACCAGGGGATGTCGGAGACAGGGAGAGGATTAGGGACGAGGGGATGTCAGAGACAGGGAGAGGTTTAGGGACCAGGGGATGTCAGAGACAGGGAGAGGTTAGGGACCAGGGGATGTCAGAGACAGGGAGAGGATTAGGGACCAGGGGATATCAGAGACAGGGAGAGGTTTAGGGACCAGGGGATGTCAGAGACAGGGAGAGGTTTAGGGACCAGGGGATGTCAGAGACAGGGAGAGGATTAGGGACCAGGGGATGTCGGCGACAGGGTGAGGATTAGGGACCAGGGGATGTCAGAGCCAGGGAAAGGTTTAGGGCCCAGGGAATGTCAGAGACAGGGAGAGGTTTAGGGACAAGGGGATGTCAGAGACAGTGGGAGGATTAGGGACCAGGGGATGTCAGAGACAGGGAGAGGTTTAGGGACCAGGGAATGTCAGAGACAGGGAGAGGTTTAGGGACCAGGGGCTGTCAGAGTCAGGGAGAGGTTTAGGGACCAGGGGATGTCGGAGACGGGGAGAGGTTTAGGGACGAGGGGATGTCAGAGACAGGGAGAGGTTTAGGGACCAGGGGATGTCAGAGACAGGGAGAGGATTAGGGACCAGGGGATGTCAGAGACAGGGAGAGGATTAGGGACCAGGGGATATCAGAGACAGGGAGAGGTTTAGGGACCAGGGGATGTCAGAGACAGGGAGAGGATTAGGGACCAGGGGATGTCAGAGACAGGGAGAGGTTTAGGGACCAGGGGATGTCAGAGACAGGGAGAGGATTAGAGACCGGGGATGTCAGAGACAGGGAGAGGATTAGCAACGAGGGGATGTCAGAGACAGGGAGAGGTTTAGGGACCAGGGGATGTCGGAGACGGGGAGAGGTTTAGGGACGAGGGGATGTCAGAGACAGGGAGAGGTTTAGGGACCAGGGGATGTCAGAGACAGGGAGAGAATTAGGTACGAGGGGATGTCAGAGACAGGGAGAGGTTTAGGGACGAGGGGATGTCAGAGACAGGGAGAGGATTAGGGACCAGGGGATGTCGGAGACAGGGAGAGGATTAGGGACGAGGGGATGTCAGAGACAGGGATAGGTTTAGGGACCAGGGGATGTCAGAGACAGGGAGAGGTTTAGGGACCAGGGGATGTCAGAGACAGGGAGAGGATTAGGGACCAGGGGATATCAGAGAAAGGGAGAGGTTTAGGGACCAGGGGATGTCAGAGACAGGGAGAGGATTAGGGACCAGGGGATGTCAGAGACACGGAGAGGTTTAGGGACCAGGGGCTGTCAGAGTCAGGGAGAGGTTTAGGGACCAGGGGATGTCAGCGACAGGGAGAGGTTTAGGGACCAGGGGCTGTCAGAGTCAGGGCGAGGTTCAGGGACCAGGGGATGTCAGAGATAGGGGGAGGATTAGGGACCAGGGCATGTCAGAGACAGGAGAGGTTCAGGGACCAGGGCATGTCAGAGACAGGGAGAGGATTAGAGACCAGGGGATGTCAGAGACAGGGAGAGGATTAGGGACGAGGGGATGTCAGAGACAGGGAGAGGTTTAGGGACCAGGGGATGTCGGAGACGGGGAGAGGTTTAGGGACGAGGGGATGTCAGAGACAGGGAGAGGTTTAGGGACCAGGGGATGTCAGAGACAGGGAGAGGATTAGGGACCAGGGGATGTCAGAGACAGGGAGAGGATTAGGGACCAGGGGATATCAGAGACAGGGAGAGGTTTAGGGGCCAGGGGATGTCAGAGAGAGGGAGAGGATTAGGGACCAGGGGATGTCAGAGACAGGGAGAGGTTTAGGGACCAGGGGATGTCAGAGACAGGGAGAGGATTAGGGACCAGGGGATGTCGGAGACAGGGAGAGGTTTAGGGACCAGGGGATGTCAGAGACAGGGTGAGGATTAGGGACCAGGGGATGTCAGAGACAGGGAGAGGTTTAGGGACCAGGGATTGTCAGAGACAGGGAGAGGATTAGTGACCAGGGGCTGTCAGAGTCAGGGAGAGGTTTAGGGACCAGGGGATGTCAGAGACAGCGAGAGGTTTAGGGACCAGGGGATGTCAGAGACAGGGAGAGGATCAGGGACCAGGGGATGTCAGAGACAGGGGGAGGATTAGGGACCAGGGCATGTCAGAGACAGGGAGAGGTTCAGGGACCAGGGGATGTCGGAGACAGGGAGAGGATTAGGGACCAGGGGATGTCAAAGACAGGGGGACGATTAGGGACCAGGGGATGTCAGAGACAGGGAGAGGTTTAGGGACCAGGGAATGTCAGAGACAGGGAGAGGTTTAGGGACCAGGGGCTGTCAGAGTCAGGGAGAGGTTTAGGGACCAGGGGATGTCAGAGTCAGGGAGAGGTTTAGGGACCAGGGGCTGTCAGAGTCAGGGAGAGGATTAGGGACCAGTGGATGTCAGAGACAGGGAGAGGATTAGGGACCAGGGGATGTCAGAGACAGGGAGAGATTTAGGGACCAGGGAATGTCAGACACAGGGAGAGGTTTAGGGACCAGGGGATGTCAGAGACAGGGAGAGGTTTAGGGACCAGAGGATGTCAGAGACAGGGAGAGTTCAGGGACCAGGGGATGTCAGAGCCAGGGGGAGGATTAGGGACCAGGGCATGTCAGAGACAGGGAGAGGATTAGGGACGAGGGGATGTCAGAGACAGGGAGAGGATTAGGGACCAGGGGATGTTGGAGACAGGGAGAGGATTAGGGACGAGGGGATGTCAGAGACAGGGAGAGGTTTAGGGACCAGGGGATGTCAGAGACAGGGAGAGGTTAGGGACCAGGGGATGTCAGAGACAGGGAGAGGATTAGGGACCAGGGGATGTCAGAGACAGGGTGAGGATTAGGGACCAGGGGATGTCAGAGACAGGGAGAGGTTTAGGGACCAGGGAATGTCAGAGACAGGGAGAGGATTAGGGACCAGGGGCTGTCAGAGTCAGGGAGAGGTTTAGGGACCAGGGGATGTCAGAGACAGCGAGAGGTTTAGGGACCAGGGGATGTCAGAGACAGGGAGAGGATCAGGGACCAGGGGATGTCAGAGACAGGGGGAGGATTAGGGACCAGGGCATGTCAGAGACAGGGAGAGGTTCAGGGACCCAGGGACCAGGGGATGTCGGAGACAGGGAGAGGAGTAGGGACCAGGGGATGTCAGAGACAGGGTGAGGTTTAAGGACCAGGGGCTGTCAGAGTCAGGGAGAGGTTTAGGGACCAGGGGATGTCAGAGACAGGGGGACGATTAGGGACCAGGGGATGTCAGAGACAGGGAGAGGTTTAGGGACCAGGGAATGTCAGAGACAGGGAGAGGTTTAGGGACCAGGGGCTGTCAGAGTCAGGGAGAGGTTTATGGACCAGGGGATGTCAGAGTCAGGGAGAGGTTTAGGGACCAGGGGCTGTCAGAGTCAGGGAGAGGATTAGGGACCAGGGGATGTCAGAGACAGGGAGAGGATTAGGGACCAGGGGATGTCAGAGACAGGGAGAGATTTAGGGACCAGGGAATGTCAGACACAGGGAGAGGTTTAGGGACCAGGGGCTGTCAGAGTCAGGGAGAGGTTTAGGGACCAGGGGATGTCAGAGACAGGGAGAGTTCAGGGACCAGGGGATATCAGAGACAGGGAGAGGATTAGGGACCAGGGCATGTCAGAGACAGGGAGAGGATTAGGGATGAGGGGATGTCAGAGACAGGGAGAGGATTAGGGACCAGGGGATGTCGGAGACAGGGAGAGGATTAGGGACGAGGGGATGTCAGAGACAGGGAGAGGTTTAGGGACCAGGGGATGTCAGAGACAGGGAGAGGTTAGGGACCAGGGGATGTCAGAGACAGGGAGAGGATTAGGGACCAGGGGATGTCAGAGACAGGGAGAGGTTTAGGGACCAGGGGATGTCGGAGACGGGGAGAGGTTTAGGGACGAGGGGATGTCAGAGACAGGGATAGGTTTAGGGACCAGGGGATGTCAGAGAAAGGGAGAGGATTAGGGACCAGGGGATGTCAGAGACAGGGAGAGGATTAGGGACCAGGGGATATCAGAGACAGGGAGAGGTTTAGGGACCAGGGGATGTCACAGAGAGGGAGAGGATTAGGGACCAGGGGATGTCAGAGACAGGGAGAGGTTTAGGGACCAGGGGATGACAGAGACAGGGAGAGGATTAGGGACCAGGGGATGTCGGAGACAGGGAGAGGTTTAGGGACCAGGGGATGTCAGAGACAGGGTGAGGATTAGGGACCAGGGGATGTCAGAGACAGGGAGAGGTTTAGGGACCAGGGAATGTCAGAGACAGGGAGAGGATTAGGGACCAGGGGCTGTCAGAGTCAGGGAGAGGTTTAGGGACCAGGGGATGTCAGAGACAGTGAGAGGTTTAGGGACCAGGGGATGTCAGAGACAGGGAGAGGATCAGGGACCAGGGGATGTCAGAGACAGGGGGAGGATTAGGGACCAGGGCATGTCAGAGACAGGGGGAGGTTCAGGGACCAGGGGATGTCGGAGACAGGGAGAGGATTAGGGACCAGGGGATGTCAGAGACAGGGAGAGGTTTAAAGACCAGGGGCTGTCAGAGTCAGGGAGAGGTTTAGGGACCAGGGGATGTCAGAGACAGGGGGACGATTAGGGACCAGGGGATGTCAGAGACAGGGAGAGGTTTAGGGACCAGGGAATGTCAGAGACAGGGAGAGGTTTAGGGACCAGGGGCTGTCAGAGTCAGGGAGAGGTTTAGGGACCAGGGCATGTCAGAGTCAGGGAGAGGTTTAGGGACCAGGGGCTGTCAGAGTCAGGGAGAGGATTAGGGACCAGGGGATGTCAGAGACAGGGAGAGGATTAGGGACCAGGGGATGTCAGAGACAGGGAGAGATTTAGGGACCAGGGAATGTCAAACACAGGGAGAGGTTTAGGGACCAGGGGCTGTCAGAGTCAGGGAGAGGTATAGGGACCAGGGGATGTCAGAGACAGGGAGAGGTTTAGGGACCAGGGGATGTCAGAGACAGGGAGAGTTCAGGGACCAGGGGATGTCAGAGACAGGGGGAGGATTAGGGAACAGGGCATGTCAGAGACAGGGAGAGAATTAGGGACGAGGGGATGTCAGAGACAGGGAGAGGATTAGGGACCAGGGGATGTCGGAGACAGGGAGAGGATTAGGGACGAGGGGATGTCAGAGACAGGGAGAGGTTTAGGGACCAGGGGATGTCAGAGACAGGGAGAGGTTAGGGACCAGGGGATGTCAGAGACAGGGAGAGGATTAGGGACCAGGGGATGTCAGAGACAGGGTGAGGATTAGGGACCAGGGGATGTCAGAGACAGGGAGAGGTTTAGGGACCAGGGAATGTCAGAGACAGGGAGAGGATTAGGGACCAGGGGCTGTCAGAGTCAGGGAGAGGTTTAGGGACCAGGGGATGTCAGAGACAGCGAGAGGTTTAGGGACCAGGGGATGTCAGAGACAGGGAGAGGATTAGGGACCAGGGCATGTCAGAGACAGGGAGAGGTTCAGGGACCAGGGGATGTCAGAGACAGGGAGAGATTTAGGGACCAGGGAATGTCAGACACAGGGAGAGGTTTAGGGACCAGGGGCTGTCAGAGTCAGGGAGAGGTTTAGGGACCAGGGGATGTCAGAGACAGGGAGAGTTCAGGGACCAGGGGATGTCAGAGACAGGGGGAGGATTAGGGACCAGGGCATGTCAGAGACAGGGAGAGGATTAGGGACGAGGGGATGTCAGAGACAGGGAGAGGATTAGGGACCAGGGGATGTCGGAGACAGGGAGAGGATTAGGGACGAGGGGATGTCAGAGACAGGGAGAGGTTTAGGGACCAGGGGATGTCAGAGACAGGGAGAGGTTAGTGACCAGGGGATGTCAGAGACAGGGAGAGGATTAGGGACCAGGGGATATCAGAGACAGGGAGAGGTTTAGGGACCAGGGGATGTCAGAGACAGGGAGAGGATTAGGGACCAGGGGATGTCAGAGACAGGGAGAGGATTAGGGACCAGGGGATGTCGGCGACAGGGTGAGGATTAGGGACCAGGGGATGTCAGAGACAGGGAGAGGTTTAGGGCCCAGGGAATGTCAGAGACAGGGAGAGGTTTAGGGACCAGGGGCTGTCAGAGTCAGGGAGAGGTTTAGGGACAAGGGGATGTCAGAGACAGTGGGAGGATTAGGGACCAGGGGATGTCAGAGACAGGGAGAGGTTTAGGGACCAGGGAATGTCAGAGACAGGGAGAGGTTTAGGGACCAGGGGCTGTCAGAGTCAGGGAGAGGTTTAGGGACCAGGGGATGTCGGAGACGGGGAGAGGTTTAGGGACGAGGGGATGTCAGAGACAGGGAGAGGTTTAGGGACCAGGGGATGTCAGAGACAGGGAGAGGATTATGGACCAGGGGATGTCAGAGACAGGGAGAGGATTAGGGACCAGGGGATATCAGAGACAGGGAGAGGTTTAGGGACCAGGGGATGTCAGAGACAGGGAGAGGATTAGGGACCAGGGGATGTCAAAGACAGGGAGAGGTTTAGGGACCAGGGGATGTCAGAGACAGGGAGAGGATTAGAGACCGGGGATGTCAGAGACAGGGAGAGGATTAGCGACGAGGGGATGTCAGAGACAGGGAGAGGTTTAGGGACCAGGGGATGTCGGAGACGGGGAGAGGTTTAGGGACGAGGGGATGTCAGAGACAGGGAGAGGTTTAGGGACCAGGGGATGTCAGAGACAGGGAGATGATTAGGTACGAGGGGATGTCAGAGACAGGGAGAGGATTAGGGACCAGGGGATGTCGGAGACAGGGAGAGGATTAGGGACGAGGGGATGTCAGAGACAGGGATAGGTTTAGGGACCAGGGGATGTCAGAGACAGGGAGAGGATTAGGGACCAGGGGATGTCGGAGACAGGGAGAGGATTAGGGACGAGGGGATGTCAGAGACAGGGATAGGTTTAGGGACCAGGGGATGTCAGAGACAGGGAGAGGTTTAGGGACCAGGGGATGTCAGAGACAGGGAGAGGATTAGGGACCAGGGGATATCAGAGACAGGGAGAGGTTTAGGGACCAGGGGATGTCAGAGACAGGGAGAGGATTAGGGACCAGGGGATGTCAGAGACACGGAGAGGTTTAGGGACCAGGGGCTGTCAGAGTCAGGGAGTGGTTTAGGGACCAGGGGATGTCAGCGACAGGGAGAGGTTTAGGGACCAGGGGCTGTCAGAGTCAGGGCGAGGTTCAGGGACCAGGGGATGTCAGAGATATGGGGAGGATTAGGGACCAGGGCATGTCAGAGACTGGAGAGGTTCAGGGACCAGGGCATGTCAGAGACAGGGAGAGGATTAGAGACCAGGGGATGTCAGAGACAGGGAGAGGATTAGGGACGAGGGGATGTCAGAGACAGGGAGAGGTTTAGGGACCAGGGGATGTCGGAGACGGGGAGAGGTTTAGGGACGAGGGGATGTCAGAGACAGGGAGAGGTTTAGGGACCAGGGGATGTCAGAGACAGGGAGAGGATTAGGGACCAGGGGATGTCAGAGACAGGGAGAGGATTAGGGACCAGGGGATATCAGAGACAGGGAGAGGTTTAGGGGCCAGGGGATGTCAGAGAGAGGGAGAGGATTAGGGACCAGGGGATGTCAGAGACAGGGAGAGGTTTAGGGACCAGGGGATGTCAGAGACAGGGAGAGGATTAGGGACCAGGGGATGTCGGAGACAGGGAGAGGTTTAGGGACCAGGGGATGTCAGAGACAGGGTGAGGATTAGGGACCAGGGGATGTCAGAGACAGGGAGAGGTTTAGGGACCAGGGAATGTCAGAGACAGGGAGAGGATTAGGGACCAGGGGCTGTCAGAGTCAGGGAGAGGTTTAGGGACCAGGGGATGTCAGAGACAGCGAGAGGTTTAGGGACCAGGGGATGTCAGAGACAGGGAGAGGATCAGGGACCAGGGGATGTCAGAGACAGGGGGAGGATTAGGGACCAGGGCATGTCAGAGACAGGGAGAGGTTCAGGGACCCAGAGACCAGGGGATGTCGGAGACAGGGAGAGGAGTAGGGACCAGGGGATGTCAGAGACAGGGTGAGGTTTAAGGACCAGGGGCTGTCAGAGTCAGGGAGAGGTTTAGGGACCAGGGGATGTCAGAGACAGGGGGACGATTAGGGACCAGGGGATGTCAGAGACAGGGAGAGGTTTAGGGACCAGGGAATGTCAGAGACAGGGAGAGGTTTAGGGACCAGGGGCTGTCAGAGTCAGGGAGAGGTTTAGGGACCAGGGGATGTCAGAGTCAGGGAGAGGTTTAGGGACCAGGGGCTGTCAGAGTCAGGGAGAGGATTAGGGACCAGGGGATGTCAGAGACAGGGAGAGGATTAGGGACCAGGGGATGTCAGAGACAGGGAGAGATTTAGGGACCAGGGAATGTCAGACACAGGGAGAGGTTTAGGGACCAGGGGCTGTCAGAGTCAGGGAGAGGTTTAGGGACCAGGGGATGTCAGAGACAGGGAGAGTTCAGGGAACAGGGGATGTCAGAGACAGGGGGAGGATTAGGGACCAGGGCATGTCAGAGACAGGGAGAGGATTAGGGACGAGGGGATGTCAGAGACAGGGAGAGGATTAGGGACCAGGGGATGTCGGAGACAGGGAGAGGATTAGGGACGAGGGGATGTCAGAGACAGGGAGAGGTTTAGGGACCAGGGGATGTCAGAGACAGGGAGAGGTTAGGGACCAGGGGATGTCAGAGACAGGGAGAGGATTAGGGACCAGGGGATATCAGAGACAGGGAGAGGTTTAGGGACCAGGGGATGTCAGAGACAGGGAGAGGATTAGGGACCAGGGGATGTCAGAGACAGGGAGAGGTTTAGGGACCAGGGGATGTCAGAGACAGGGAGAGGATTAGGGACCAGGGGATGTCGGGGACAGTGTGAGGATTAGGGACCAGGGGATGTCAGAGACAGGGAGAGGTTTAGGGCCCAGGGAATGTCAGAGACAGGGAGAGGTTTAGGGACCAGGGGCTGTCAGAGTCAGGGAGAGGTTTAGGGACAAGGGGATGTCAGAGACAGTGGGAGGATTAGGGACCAGGGGATGTCAGAGACAGGGAGAGGTTTAGGGACCAGGGAATGTCAGAGACAGGGAGAGGTTTAGGGACCAGGGGCTGTCAGAGTCAGGGAGAGGTTTAGGGACCAGGGGATGTCGGAGACGGGGAGAGGTTTAGGGACGAGGGGATGTCAGAGACAGGGAGAGGTTTAGGGACCAGGGGATGTCAGAGACAGGGAGAGGATTAGGGACCAGGGGATGTCAGAGACAGGGAGAGGATTAGGGACCAGGGGATATCAGAGACAGGGAGAGGTTTAGGGACCAGGGGATGTCAGAGACAGGGAGAGGATTAGGGACCAGGGGATGTCAGAGACAGGGAGAGGTTTAGGGACCAGGGGATGTCAGAGACAGGGAGAGGATTAGAGACCGGGGATGTCAGAGACAGGGAGAGGATTAGGGACGAGGGGATGTCAGAGACAGGGAGAGGTTTAGGGACCAGGGGATGTCGGAGACGGGGAGAGGTTTAGGGACGAGGGGATGTCAGAGACAGGGAGAGGTTTAGGGACCAGGGGATGTCAGAGACAGGGAGAGGATTAGGGACGAGGGGATGTCAGAGACAGGGAGAGGTTTAGGGACGAGGGGATGTCTGAGACAGGGAGAGGATTAGGGACCAGGGGATGTCGGAGACAGGGAGAGGATTAGGGACGAGGGGATGTCAGAGACAGGGATAGGTTTAGGGACCAGGGGATGTCAGAGACAGGGAGAGGTTTAGGGACCAGGGGATGTCAGAGACAGGGAGAGGATTAGGGACCAGGGGATATCAGAGACAGGGAGAGGTTTAGGGACCAGGGGATGTCAGAGACAGGGAGAGGATTAGGGAACAGGGGATGTCAGCGACAGGGAGAGGTTTAGGGACCAGGGGCTGTCAGAGTCAGGGAGAGGTTTAGGGACCAGGGGATGTCAGCGACAGGGAGAGGTTTAGGGACCAGGGGCTGTCAGAGTCAGGGCGAGGTTCAGGGACCAGGGGATGTCAGAGACAGGGGGAGGATTAGGGACCAGGGCATGTCAGAGACAGGAGAGGTTCAGGGACCAGGGCATGTCGGAGACAGGGAGAGGATTAGAGACCAGGGGATGTCAGAGACAGGGAGAGGATTAGGGACGAGGGGATGTCAGAGACAGGGAGAGGTTTAGGGACCAGGGGATGTCGGAGACGGGGAGAGGTTTAGGGACGAGGGGATGTCAGAGACAGGGAGAGGTTTAGGGACCAGGGGATGTCAGAGACAGGGAGAGGATTAGGGACCAGGGGATGTCAGAGACAGGGAGAGGATTAGGGAACAGGGGATATCAGAGACAGGGAGAGGTTTAGGGACCAGGGGATGTCGCAGAGAGGGAGAGGATTAGGGACCAGGGGATGTCAGAGACAGGGAGAGGTTTAGGGACCAGGGGATGTCAGAGACAGGGAGAGGATTAGGGACCAGGGGATGTCGGAGACAGGGAGAGGTTTAGGGACCTGGGGATGTCAGAGACAGGGTGAGGATTAGGGACCAGGGGATGTCAGAGACAGGGAGAGGTTTAGGGACCAGGGAATGTCAGAGACAGGGAGAGGATTAGGGACCAGGGGCTGTCAGAGTCAGGGAGAGGTTTAGGGACCAGGGGATGTCAGAGACAGCGAGAGGTTTAGGGACCAGGGGATGTCAGAGACAGGGAGAGGATCAGGGACCAGGGGATGTCAGAGACAGGGGGAGGATTAGGGACCAGGGCATGTCAGAGACAGGGAGAGGTTTAAGGACCAGGGGCTGTCAGAGTCAGGGAGAGGTTTAGGGACCAGGGGATGTCAGAGACAGCGAGAGGTTTAGGGACCAGGGGATGTCAGAGACAGAGGGACGATTAGGGACCAGGGGATGTCAGAGACAGGGAGAGGTTTAGGGACCAGGGAATGTCAGAGACAGGGAGAGGTTTAGGGACCAGGGGCTGTCAGAGTCAGGGAGAGGTTTAGGGACCAGGGGATGTCAGAGTCAGGGAGAGGTTTAGGGACCAGGGGCTGTCAGAGTCAGGGAGAGGATTAGGGACCAGGGGATGTCAGAGACAGGGAGAGGATTAGGGACCAGGGAATGTCACACACAGGGAGAGGTTTAGGGACCAGGGGCTGTCAGAGTCAGGGAGAGGTATAGGGACCAGGGGATGTCAGAGACAGGGAGAGGTTTAGGGACCAGGGGATGTCAGAGACAGGGAGAGTTCAGGGACCAGGGGATGTCAGAGACATGGGGAGGATTAGGGACCAGGGCATGTCAGAGACAGGGAGAGGATTAGGGACGAGGGGATGTCAGAGACAGGGAGAGGAATAGGGACCAGGGGATGTCGGAGACAGGGAGAGGATTAGGGACCAGGGGATGTCAGAGACAGGGAGAGGTTCAGGGACCAGGGGATGTCAGAGACAGGGAGAGGTTAGGGACCAGGGGATGTCAGAGACAGGGAGAGGATTAGGGACCAGGGGATATCAGAGACAGGGAGAGGTTTAGGGACCAGGGGATGTCAGAGACAGGGAGAGGATTAGGGACCAGGGGATGTCGGGGACAGGGTGAGGATTAGGGACCAGGGGATGTCAGAGACAGGGAGAGGTTTAAGGACAAGGGGCTGTCAGAGTCAGGGAGAGGTTTAGGGACCAGGGGATGTCAGAGAAAGGGGGACGATTAGGGACCAGGGGATGTCAGAGACAGGGAGAGGTTTAGGGACCAGGGAATGTCAGAGACAGGGAGAGGTTTAGGGACCAGGGGATGTCAGAGTCAGGGAGAGGTTTAGGGACAAGGGGATGTCAGAGACAGTGGGAGGATTAGGGACCAGGGGATGTCAGAGACAGGGAGAGGTTTAGGGACCAGGGAATGTCAGAGACAGGGAGAGGTTTAGGGACCAGGGGCTGTCAGAGTCAGGGAGAGGTTTAGGGACCAGGGGATGTCGGAGACGGGGAGAGGTTTAGGGACGAGGGGATGTCAGAGACAGGGAGAGGTTTAGGGACCAGGGGATGTCAGAGACAGGGAGAGGATTAGGGACCAGGGGATGTCAGAGACAGGGAGAGGATTAGGGACCAGGGGATATCAGAGACAGGGAGAGGTTTAGGGACCAGGGGATGTCAGAGACAGGGAGAGGATTAGGGACCAGGGGATGTCAGAGACAGGGAGAGGTTTAGGGACCAGGGGATGTCAGAGACAGGGAGAGGATTAGAGACCGGGGATGTCAGAGACAGGGAGAGGATTAGGGACGAGGGGATGTCAGAGACAGGGAGAGGTTTAGGGACCAGGGGATGTCGGAGACGGGGAGAGGTTTAGGGACGAGGGGATGTCAGAGACAGGGAGAGGTTTAGGGACCAGGGGATGTCAGAGACAGGGAGAGGATTAGGGACGAGGGGATGTCAGAGACAGGGAGAGGTTTAGGGACGAGGGGATGTCAGAGACAGGGAGAGGATTAGGGACCAGGGGATGTCGGAGACAGGGAGAGGATTAGGGACGAGGGGATGTCAGAGACAGGGATAGGTTTAGGGACCAGGGGATGTCAGAGACAGGGAGAGGTTTAGGGACCTGGGGATGTCAGAGACAGGGAGAGGATTAGGGACCAGGGGATATCAGAGACAGGGAGAGGTTTAGGGACCAGGGGATGTCAGAGACAGGGAGAGGATTAGGGAACAGGGGATGTCAGAGACAGGGAGAGGTTTAGGGACCAGGGGCTGTCAGAGTCAGGGAGAGGTTTAGGGACCAGGGGATGTCAGCGACAGGGAGAGGTTTAGGGACCAGGGGCTGTCAGAGTCAGGGCGAGGTTCAGGGACCAGGGGATGTCAGAGACAGGGGGAGGATTAGGGACCAGGGCATGTCAGAGACAGGAGAGGTTCAGGGACCAGGGCATGTCGGAGACAGGGAGAGGATTAGGGACCAGGGGATGTCAGAGACGGGGAGAGGATTAGGGACGAGGGGATGTCAGAGACAGGGAGAGGTTTAGGGACCAGGGGATGTCGGAGACGGGGAGAGGTTTAGGGACGAGGGGATGTCAGAGACAGGGAGAGGTTTAGGGACCAGGGGATGTCAGAGACAGGGAGAGGATTAGGGACCAGGGGATGTCAGAGACAGGGAGAGGATTAGGGAACAGGGGATATCAGAGACAGGGAGAGGTTTAGGGACCAGGGGATGTCGCAGAGAGGGAGAGGATTAGGGACCAGGGGATGTCAGAGACAGGGAGAGGTTTAGGGACCAGGGGATGTCAGAGACAGGGAGAGGATTAGGGACCAGGGGATGTCGGAGACAGGGAGAGGTTTAGGGACCAGGGGATGTCAGAGACAGGGTGAGGATTAGGGACCAGGGGATGTCAGAGTCAGGGAGAGGTTTAGGGACCAGGGGATGTCAGAGACAGCGAGAGGTTTAGGGACCAGGGGATGTCAGAGACAGGGAGAGGATCAGGGACCAGGGGATGTCAGAGACAGGGGGAGGATTAGGGACCAGGGCATGTCAGAGACACGGAGAGGATTAGGGACCAGGGGATGTCAGAGACAGGGAGAGGTTTAAGGACCAGGGGCTGTCAGAGTCAGGGAGAGGTTTAGGGACCAGGGGATGTCAGAGACAGGGGGACGATTAGGGACCAGGGGATGTCAGAGACAGGGAGAGGTTTAGGGACCAGGGAATGTCAGAGACAGGGAGAGGTTTAGGGACCAGGGGCTGTCAGAGTCAGGGAGAGGTTTAGGGACCAGGGGATGTCAGAGTCAGGGAGAGGTTTAGGGACCAGGGGCTGTCAGAGTCAGGGAGAGGATTAGGGACCAGGGGATGTCAGAGACAGGGAGAGGATTAGGGACCAGGGGATGTCAGAGACAGGGAGAGATTTAGGGACCAGGGAATGTCAGACACAGGGAGAGGTTTAGGGACCAGGGGCTGTCAGAGTCAGTGAGATGTATAGGGACCAGGGGATGTCAGAGACAGGGAGAGGTTTAGGGACCAGGGGATGTCAGAGACAGGGAGAGTTCAGGGACCAGGGGATGTCAGAGACAGGGGGAGGATTAGGGACCAGGGCATGTCTGAGACAGGGAGAGGATTAGGGACGAGGGGATGTCAGAGACAGGGAGAGGATTAGGGACCAGGGGATGTCGGAGACAGGGAGAGAATTAGGGACCAGGGGATGTCAGAGACAGGGAGAGGTTCAGGGACCAGGGGATGTCAGAGACAGGGAGAGGTTAGGGACCAGGGGATGTCAGAGACAGGGAGAGGATTAGGGACCAGGGGATATCAGAGACAGGGAGAGGTTTAGGGACCAGGGGATGTCAGAGACAGGGAGAGGATTAGGGACCAGGGGATGTCGGGGACAGGGTGAGGATTAGGGACCAGGGGATGTCAGAGACAGGGAGAGGTTTAGGGCCCAGGGAATGTCAGAGACAGGGAGAGGTTTAGGGACCAGGGGCTGACAGAGTCAGGGAGAGGTTTAGGGAGAAGGGGATGTCAGAGACAGTGGGAGGATTAGGGACCAGGGGATGTCAGAGGCAGGGAGAGGTTTAGGGACCAGGGAATGTCAGAGTCAGGGAGAGGTTTAGGGACCAGGGGATGTCGGAGACGGGGAGAGGTTTAGGGACGAGGGGATGTCAGAGACAGGGAGAGGTTTAGGGACCAGGGGATGTCAGAGACAGGGAGAGGATTAGGGACCAGGGGATGTCAGAGACAGGGAGAGGATTAGGGACCAGGGGATATCAGAGACAGGGAGAAGTTTAGGGACCAGGGGATGTCAGAGACAGGGAGAGGATTAGGGACCAGGGGATGTCGCAGACAGGGAGAGGTTTAGGGACCAGGGGATGTCAGAGACAGGGTGAGGATTAGGGACCAGGGGATGTCAGAGACAGGGAGAGGTTTAGGGACCAGGGAATGTCAGAGACAGGGAGAGGATTAGGGACCAGGGGCTGTCAGAGTCAGGGAGAGGTTTAGGGACCAAGGGATGTCAGAGACAGCGAGAGGTTTAGGGACCAGGGGATGTCAGAGACAGGGAGAGGATCAGGGACCAGGGGATGTCAGAGACAGGGGGAGGATTAGGGACCAGGGCATGTCAGAGACAGGGAGAGGTTCAGGGACCAGGGGATGTCAGAGACAGGGAGAGGTTTAAGGACCAGGGGCTGTCAGAGTCAGGGAGAGGTTTAGGGACCAGGGGATGTCAGAGACAGGGAGAGGATTAGGGACCAGGGGCTGTCAGAGTCAGGGAGAGGTTTAGGGACCAGGGGATGTCAGAGACAGGGAGAGGTTTAAGGACCAGGGGCTGTCAGAGTCAGGGAGAGGTTTAGGGACCAGGGGATGTCAGAGACAGGGGGACGATTAGGGACCAGGGGATGTCAGAGACAGGGAGAGGTTTAGGGACCAGGGAATGTCAGAGACAGGGAGAGGTTTAGGGACCAGGGGCTGTCAGAGTCAGGGAGAGGTTTAGGGACCAGGGGATGTCAGAGTCAGGGAGAGGTTTAGGGACCAGGGGCTGTCAGAGTCAGGGAGAGGATTAGGGACCAGGGGATGTCAGAGACAGGGAGAGGATTAGGGACCAGGGGATGTCAGAGACAGGGAGAGATTTAGGGACCAGGGAATGTCAGACACAGGGAGAGGTTTAGGGACCAGGGGCTGTCAGAGTCAGTGAGATGTATAGGGACCAGGGGATGTCAGAGACAGGGAGAGGTTTAGGGACCAGGGGATGTCAGAGACAGGGAGAGTTCAGGGACCAGGGGATGTCAGAGACAGGGGGAGGATTAGGGACCAGGGCATGTCTGAGACAGGGAGAGGATTAGGGACGAGGGGATGTCAGAGACAGGGAGAGGATTAGGGACCAGGGGATGTCGGAGACAGGGAGAGAATTAGGGACCAGGGGATGTCAGAGACAGGGAGAGGTTCAGGGACCAGGGGATGTCAGAGACAGGGAGAGGTTAGGGACCAGGGGATGTCAGAGACAGGGAGAGGATTAGGGACCAGGGGATATCAGAGACAGGGAGAGGTTTAGGGACCAGGGGATGTCAGAGACAGGGAGAGGATTAGGGACCAGGGGATGTCGGGGACAGGGTGAGGATTAGGGACCAGGGGATGTCAGAGACAGGGAGAGGTTTAGGGCCCAGGGAATGTCAGAGACAGGGAGAGGTTTAGGGACCAGGGGCTGACAGAGTCAGGGAGAGGTTTAGGGACAAGGGGATGTCAGAGACAGTGGGAGGATTAGGGACCAGGGGATGTCAGAGGCAGGGAGAGGTTTAGGGACCAGGGAATGTCAGAGTCAGGGAGAGGTTTAGGGACCAGGGGATGTCGGAGACGGGGAGAGGTTTAGGGACGAGGGGATGTCAGAGACAGGGAGAGGTTTAGGGACCAGGGGATGTCAGAGACAGGGAGAGGATTAGGGACCAGGGGATGTCAGAGACAGGGAGAGGATTAGGGACCAGGGGATATCAGAGACAGGGAGAAGTTTAGGGACCAGGGGATGTCAGAGACAGGGAGAGGATTAGGGACCAGGGGATGTCGCAGACAGGGAGAGGTTTAGGGACCAGGGGATGTCAGAGACAGGGTGAGGATTAGGGACCAGGGGATGTCAGAGACAGGGAGAGGTTTAGCGACCAGGGAATGTCAGAGACAGGGAGAGGATTAGGGACCAGGGGCTGTCAGAGTCAGGGAGAGGTTTAGGGACCAAGGGATGTCAGAGACAGCGAGAGGTTTAGGGACCAGGGGATGTCAGAGACAGGGAGAGGATCAGGGACCAGGGGATGTCAGAGACAGGGGGAGGATTAGGGACCAGGGCATGTCAGAGACAGGGAGAGGTTCAGGGACCAGGGGATGTCAGAGACAGGGAGAGGTTTAAGGACCAGGGGCTGTCAGAGTCAGGGAGAGGTTTAGGGACCAGGGGATGTCAGAGACAGGGGGACGATTAGGGACCAGGGGATGTCAGAGACAGGGAGAGGTTTAGGGACCAGGGAATGTCAGAGACAGGGAGAGGTTTAGGGACCAGGGGCTGTCAGAGTCAGGGAGAGGTTTAGGGACCAGGGGATGTCAGAGTCAGGGAGAGGTTTAGGGACCAGGGGCTGTCAGAGTCAGGGAGAGGATTAGGGACCAGGGGATGTCAGAGACAGGGAGAGGATTAGGGACCAGGGGATGTCAGAGACAGGGAGAGATTTAGGGACCAGGGAATGTCAGACACAGGGAGAGGTTTAGGGACCAGGGGCTGTCAGAGTCAGTGAGATGTATAGGGACCAGGGGATGTCAGAGACAGGGAGAGGTTTAGGGACCAGGGGATGTCAGAGACAGGGAGAGTTCAGGGACCAGGGGATGTCAGAGACAGGGGGAGGATTAGGGACCAGGGCATGTCAGAGACAGGGAGAGGATTAGGGACGAGGGGATGTCAGAGACAGGGAGAGGATTAGGGACCAGGGGATGTCGGAGACAGGGAGAGAATTAGGGACCAGGGGATGTCAGAGACAGGGAGAGGTTCAGGGACCAGGGGATGTCAGAGACAGGGAGAGGTTAGGGACCAGGGGATGTCAGAGACAGGGAGAGGATTAGGGACCAGGGGATATCAGAGACAGGGAGAGGTTTAGGGACCAGGGGATGTCAGAGACAGGGAGAGGATTAGGGACCAGGGGATGTCGGGGACAGGGTGAGGATTAGGGACCAGGGGATGTCAGAGACAGGGAGAGGTTTAGGGCCCAGGGAATGTCAGAGACAGGGAGAGGTTTAGGGACCAGGGGCTGACAGAGTCAGGGAGAGGTTTAGGGACAAGGGGATGTCAGAGACAGTGGGAGGATTAGGGACCAGGGGATGTCAGAGGCAGGGAGAGGTTTAGGGACCAGGGAATGTCAGAGTCAGGGAGAGGTTTAGGGACCAGGGGATGTCGGAGACGGGGAGAGGTTTAGGGACGAGGGGATGTCAGAGACAGGGAGAGGTTTAGGGACCAGGGGATGTCAGAGACAGGGAGAGGATTAGGGACCAGGGGATGTCAGAGACAGGGAGAGGATTAGGGACCAGGGGATATCAGAGACAGGGAGAAGTTTAGGGACCAGGGGATGTCAGAGACAGGGAGAGGATTAGGGACCAGGGGATGTCGCAGACAGGGAGAGGTTTAGGGACCAGGGGATGTCAGAGACAGGGTGAGGATTAGGGACCAGGGGATGTCAGAGACAGGGAGAGGTTTAGGGACCAGGGAATGTCAGAGACAGGGAGAGGATTAGGGACCAGGGGCTGTCAGAGTCAGGGAGAGGTTTAGGGACCAAGGGATGTCAGAGACAGCGAGAGGTTTAGGGACCAGGGGATGTCAGAGACAGGGAGAGGATCAGGGACCAGGGGATGTCAGAGACAGGGGGAGGATTAGGGACCAGGGCATGTCAGAGACAGGGAGAGGTTCAGGGACCAGGGGATGTCGGAGACAGGGAGAGGATTAGGGACCAGGGGATGTCAGAGACAGGGAGAGGTTTAAGGACCAGGGGCTGTCAGAGTCAGGGAGAGGTTTAGGGACCAGGGGATGTCAGAGACAGGGGGACGATTAGGGACCAGGGGATGTCAGAGACAGGGTGAGGTTTAGGGACCAGGGAATGTCAGAGACAGGCAGAGGTTTAGGGACCAGGGGCTGTCAGAGTCAGGGAGAGGTTTAGGGACCAGGGGCTGTCAGAGTCAGGGAGAGGATTAGGGACCAGGGGATGTCAGAGACAGGGAGAGATTTAGGGACCAGGGAATGTCAGACACAGGGAGAGGTTTAGGGACCAGGGGCTGTCAGAGACAGGGAGAGGATTAGGGACCAGGGGATGTCAGAGACAGGGAGAGGTATAAGGACCAGGGGCTGTCAGAGTCAGGGAGAGGTTTAGGGACCAGGGGATGTCAGAGACAGGGGGACGATTAGGGACCAGGGGATGTCAGAGACAGGGAGAGGTTTAGGGACCAGGGAATGTCAGAGACAGGGAGAGGTTTAGGGACCAGGGGCTGTCAGAGTCAGGGAGAGGTTTAGGGACCAGGGGATGTCAGAGTCAGGGAGAGGTTTAGGGACCAGGGGCTGTCAGAGTCAGGGAGAGGTTTAGGGACCAGGGGATGTCAGAGACAGGGAGAGGATTAGGGACCAGGGGATGTCAGAGACAGGGAGAGATTTAGGGACCAGGGAATGTCAGACACAGGGAGAGGTTTAGGGACCAGGGGCTGTCAGAGTCAGGGAGAGGTATAGGGACCAGGGGATGTCAGAGACAGGGAGAGGTTTAGGGACCAGGGGATGTCAGAGACAGGGAGAGTTCAGGGACCAGGGGATGTCAGAGACAGGGGGAGGATTAGGGACCAGGGCATGTCAGAGACAGGGAGAGGATTAGGGACGAGGGGATGTCAGAGACAGGGAGAGGATTAGGGACCAGGGGATGTCGGAGACAGGGAGAGGATTAGGGACCAGGGGATGTCAGAGACAGGGAGAGGTTCAGGGACCAGGGGATGTCAGAGACAGGGAGAGGTTAGGGACCAGGGGATGTCAGAGACAGGGAGAGGATTAGGGACCAGGGGATATCAGAGACAGTGGGAGGATTAGGGACCAGGGGATGTCAGAGACAGGGAAAGGATTAGGGACCAGGGAATGTCGGGGACAGGGTGAGGATTAGGGACCAGGGGATGTCAGAGACAGGGAGAGGTTTAGGGCCCAGGGAATGTCAGAGACAGGGAGAGGTTTAGGGACCAGGGGCTGTCAGAGTCAGGGAGAGGTTTAGGGACAAGGGGATGTCAGAGACAGTGGGAGGATTAGGAACCAGGGGATGTCGGAGACAGGGAGAGGTTTAGGGACCAGGGAATGTCAGAGTCAGGGAGAGGTTTAGGGACCAGGGGATGTCGGAGACGGGGAGAGGTTTAGGGACGAGGGGATGTCAGAGACCGGGAGAGGTTTAGGGACCAGGGGATGTCAGAGACAGGGAGAGGATTAGGGACCAGGGGATGTCAGAGACAGGGAGAGGATTAGGGACCAGGGGATATCAGAGACAGGGAGAGGTTTAGGGACCAGGGGCTGTCAGAGACAGGGAGAGGATTAGGGACCAGGGGATGTCAGAGAAAGGGAGAGGTTTAGGGACCAGGGGATGTCAGAGACAGGGAGAGGATTAGGGACCAGGGGATGGCGGAGACAGGGAGAGGTTTAGGGACCAGGGGATGTCAGAGACAGGGTGAGGATTAGGGACCAGGGGATGTCAGAGACAGGGAGAGGTTTAGGGACCAGGGAATGTCAGAGACAGGGAGAGGATTAGGGACCAGGGGCTGTCAGAGTCAGGGAGAGGTTTAGGGACCAGGGGATGTCAGAGACAGCGAGAGGTTTAGGGACCAGGGGATGTCAGAGACAGGGAGAGGATCAGGGACCAGGGGATGTCAGAGACAGGGGGAGGATTAGGGACCAGGGCATGTCAGAGACAGGGAGAGGTTCAGGGACCAGGGGATGTCGGAGACAGGGAGAGGATTAGGGACCAGGGGATGTCAGAGACAGGGAGAGGTTTAAGGACCAGGGGCTGTCAGAGTCAGGGAGAGGTTTAGGGACCAGGGGATGTCAGAGACAGGGGGACGATTAGGGACCAGGGGATGTCAGAGACAGGGAGAGGTTTAGGGACCAGGGAATGTCAGAGACAGGGAGAGGTTTAGGGACCAGGGGCTGTCAGAGTCAGGGAGAGGTTTAGGGACCAGGGGCTGTCAGAGTCAGGGAGAGGATTAGGGACCAGGGGATGTCA
This sequence comes from Hemitrygon akajei, assembly GCF_048418815.1. NCBI lineage: Eukaryota > Metazoa > Chordata > Chondrichthyes > Myliobatiformes > Dasyatidae > Hemitrygon > Hemitrygon akajei. The sequence continues at coordinate 180,957,145 of NC_133124.1, read as the reverse complement.
GAGACAGGGAGAGATTTAGGGACCAGGGAATGTCAGACACAGGGAGAGGTTTAGGGACCAGGGGCTGTCAGAGTCAGGGAGAGGTATAGGGACCAGGGGATGTCAGAGACAGGGAGAGGTTTAGGGACCAGGGGATGTCAGAGACAGGGAGAGTTCAGGGACCAGGGGATGTCAGAGACAGGGGGAGGATTAGGGACCAGGGCATGTCAGAGACAGGGAGCGGATTAGGGACGAGGGGATGTCAGAGACAGGGAGAGGATTAGGGACCAGGGGATGTCGGAGACAGGGAGAGGATTAGGGACGAGGGGATGTCAGAGACAGGGAGAGGTTTAGGGACCAGGGGATGTCAGAGACAGGGAGAGTTCAGGGACCAGGGGATGTCAGAGACAGGGGGAGGATTAGGGACCAGGGCATGTCAGAGACAGGGAGAGGATTAGGGACGAGGGGATGTCAGAGACAGGGAGAGGATTAGGAACCAGGGGATGTCGGAGACAGGGAGAGGATTAAGGACGAGGGGATGTCAGAGACAGGGAGAGGTTTAGGTACCAGGGGATGTCAGAGACAGGGAGAGGTTAGGGACCAGGGGATGTCAGAGACAGGGAGAGGATTAGGGACCAGGGGATATCAGAGACAGGGAGAGGTTTAGGGACCAGGGGATGTCAGAGACAGGAAGAGGATTAGGGACCAGGGGATGTCAGAGACAGGGAGAGGTTTAGGGACCAGGGGATGTCAGAGACAGGGAGAGGATTAGGGACCAGGGGATGTCGGGGACAGGGTGAGGATTAGGGACCAGGGGATGTCAGAGACAGGGAGAGGTTTAGGGCCCAGGGAATGTCAGAGACAGGGAGAGGTTTAGGGACCAGGGGCTGTCAGAGTCAGGGAGAGGTTTAGGGACAAGGGGATGTCAGAGAAAGTGGGAGGATTAGGGACCAGGGGATGTCAGAGACAGGGAGAGGTTTAGGGACCAGGGAATGTCAGAGACAGGGAGAGGTTTAGGGACCAGGGGCTGTCAGAGTCAGGGAGAGGTTTAGGGACCAGGGGATGTCGGAGACGGGGAGAGGTTTAGGGACGAGGGGATGTCAGAGACAGGGAGAGGATTAGGGACCAGGGGATGTCAGAGACAGGGAGAGGATTAGGGACCAGGGGATATCAGAGACAGGGAGAGGTTTAGGGACCAGGGGATGTCAGAGACAGGGAGAGGATTAGGGACCAGGGGATGTCAGAGACAGGGAGAGGTTTAGGGACCAGGGGATGTCAGAGACAGGGAGAGGATTAGAGACCGGGGATGTCAGAGACAGCGAGAGGTTTAGGGACCAGGGGATGTCAGAGACAGGGAGAGGATCAGGGACCAGGGGATGTCAGAGACAGGGGGAGGATTAGGGACCAGGGCATGTCAGAGACAGGGAGAGGTTCAGGGACCAGGGGATGTCAGAGACAGGGAGAGGTTTAAGGACCAGGGGCTGTCAGAGTCAGGGAGAGGTTTAGGGACCAGGGGATGTCAGAGACAGGGGGACGATTAGGGACCAGGGGATGTCAGAGACAGGGAGAGGTTTAGGGACCAGGGAATGTCAGAGACAGGGAGAGGTTTAGGGACCAGGGGCTGTCAGAGTCAGGGAGAGGTTTAGGGACCAGGGGATGTCAGAGTCAGGGAGAGGTTTAGGGACCAGGGGCTGTCAGAGTCAGGGAGAGGATTAGGGACCAGGGGATGTCAGAGACAGGGAGAGGATTAGGGACCAGGGGATGTCAGAGACAGGGAGAGATTTAGGGACCAGGGAATGTCAGACACAGGGAGAGGTTTAGGGACCAGGGGCTGTCAGAGTCAGTGAGATGTATAGGGACCAGGGGATGTCAGAGACAGGGAGAGGTTTAGGGACCAGGGGATGTCAGAGACAGGGAGAGTTCAGGGACCAGGGGATGTCAGAGACAGGGGGAGGATTAGGGACCAGGGCATGTCAGAGACAGGGAGAGGATTAGGGACGAGGGGATGTCAGAGACAGGGAGAGGATTAGGGACCAGGGGATGTCGGAGACAGGGAGAGAATTAGGGACCAGGGGATGTCAGAGACAGGGAGAGGTTCAGGGACCAGGGGATGTCAGAGACAGGGAGAGGTTAGGGACCAGGGGATGTCAGAGACAGGGAGAGGATTAGGGACCAGGGGATATCAGAGACAGGGAGAGGTTTAGGGACCAGGGGATGTCAGAGACAGGGAGAGGATTAGGGACCAGGGGATGTCGGGGACAGGGTGAGGATTAGGGACCAGGGGATGTCAGAGACAGGGAGAGGTTTAGGGCCCAGGGAATGTCAGAGACAGGGAGAGGTTTAGGGACCAGGGGCTGACAGAGTCAGGGAGAGGTTTAGGGACAAGGGGATGTCAGAGACAGTGGGAGGATTAGGGACCAGGGGATGTCAGAGGCAGGGAGAGGTTTAGGGACCAGGGAATGTCAGAGTCAGGGAGAGGTTTAGGGACCAGGGGATGTCGGAGACGGGGAGAGGTTTAGGGACGAGGGGATGTCAGAGACAGGGAGAGGTTTAGGGACCAGGGGATGTCAGAGACAGGGAGAGGATTAGGGACCAGGGGATGTCAGAGACAGGGAGAGGATTAGGGACCAGGGGATATCAGAGACAGGGAGAAGTTTAGGGACCAGGGGATGTCAGAGACAGGGAGAGGATTAGGGACCAGGGGATGTCGCAGACAGGGAGAGGTTTAGGGACCAGGGGATGTCAGAGACAGGGTGAGGATTAGGGACCAGGGGATGTCAGAGACAGGGAGAGGTTTAGGGACCAGGGAATGTCAGAGACAGGGAGAGGATTAGGGACCAGGGGCTGTCAGAGTCAGGGAGAGGTTTAGGGACCAAGGGATGTCAGAGACAGCGAGAGGTTTAGGGACCAGGGGATGTCAGAGACAGGGAGAGGATCAGGGACCAGGGGATGTCAGAGACAGGGGGAGGATTAGGGACCAGGGCATGTCAGAGACAGGGAGAGGTTCAGGGACCAGGGGATGTCGGAGACAGGGAGAGGATTAGGGACCAGGGGATGTCAGAGACAGGGAGAGGTTTAAGGACCAGGGGCTGTCAGAGTCAGGGAGAGGTTTAGGGACCAGGGGATGTCAGAGACAGGGGGACGATTAGGGACCAGGGGATGTCAGAGACAGGGTGAGGTTTAGGGACCAGGGAATGTCAGAGACAGGCAGAGGTTTAGGGACCAGGGGCTGTCAGAGTCAGGGAGAGGTTTAGGGACCAGGGGCTGTCAGAGTCAGGGAGAGGATTAGGGACCAGGGGATGTCAGAGACAGGGAGAGATTTAGGGACCAGGGAATGTCAGACACAGGGAGAGGTTTAGGGACCAGGGGCTGTCAGAGACAGGGAGAGGATTAGGGACCAGGGGATGTCAGAGACAGGGAGAGGTATAAGGACCAGGGGCTGTCAGAGTCAGGGAGAGGTTTAGGGACCAGGGGATGTCAGAGACAGGGGGACGATTAGGGACCAGGGGATGTCAGAGACAGGGAGAGGTTTAGGGACCAGGGAATGTCAGAGACAGGGAGAGGTTTAGGGACCAGGGGCTGTCAGAGTCAGGGAGAGGTTTAGGGACCAGGGGATGTCAGAGTCAGGGAGAGGTTTAGGGACCAGGGGCTGTCAGAGTCAGGGAGAGGATTAGGGACCAGGGGATGTCAGAGACAGGGAGAGGATTAGGGACCAGGGGATGTCAGAGACAGGGAGAGATTTAGGGACCAGGGAATGTCAGACACAGGGAGAGGTTTAGGGACCAGGGGCTGTCAGAGTCAGGGAGAGGTATAGGGACCAGGGGATGTCAGAGACAGGGAGAGGTTTAGGGACCAGGGGATGTCAGAGACAGGGAGAGTTCAGGGACCAGGGGATGTCAGAGACAGGGGGAGGATTAGGGACCAGGGCATGTCAGAGACAGGGAGAGGATTAGGGACGAGGGGATGTCAGAGACAGGGAGAGGATTAGGGACCAGGGGATGTCGGAGACAGGGAGAGGATTAGGGACCAGGGGATGTCAGAGACAGGGAGAGGTTCAGGGACCAGGGGATGTCAGAGACAGGGAGAGGTTAGGGACCAGGGGATGTCAGAGACAGGGAGAGGATTAGGGACCAGGGGATATCAGAGACAGTGGGAGGATTAGGGACCAGGGGATGTCAGAGACAGGGAAAGGATTAGGGACCAGGGAATGTCGGGGACAGGGTGAGGATTAGGGACCAGGGGATGTCAGAGACAGGGAGAGGTTTAGGGCCCAGGGAATGTCAGAGACAGGGAGAGGTTTAGGGACCAGGGGCTGTCAGAGTCAGGGAGAGGTTTAGGGACAAGGGGATGTCAGAGACAGTGGGAGGATTAGGAACCAGGGGATGTCGGAGACAGGGAGAGGTTTAGGGACCAGGGAATGTCAGAGTCAGGGAGAGGTTTAGGGACCAGGGGATGTCGGAGACGGGGAGAGGTTTAGGGACGAGGGGATGTCAGAGACCGGGAGAGGTTTAGGGACCAGGGGATGTCAGAGACAGGGAGAGGATTAGGGACCAGGGGATGTCAGAGACAGGGAGAGGATTAGGGACCAGGGGATATCAGAGACAGGGAGAGGTTTAGGGACCAGGGGATGTCAGAGACAGGGAGAGGATTAGGGACCAGGGGATGTCAGAGAAAGGGAGAGGTTTAGGGACCAGGGGATGTCAGAGACAGGGAGAGGATTAGGGACCAGGGGATGGCGGAGACAGGGAGAGGTTTAGGGACCAGGGGATGTCAGAGACAGGGTGAGGATTAGGGACCAGGGGATGTCAGAGACAGGGAGAGGTTTAGGGACCAGGGAATGTCAGAGACAGGGAGAGGATTAGGGACCAGGGGCTGTCAGAGTCAGGGAGAGGTTTAGGGACCAGGGGATGTCAGAGACAGCGAGAGGTTTAGGGACCAGGGGATGTCAGAGACAGGGAGAGGATCAGGGACCAGGGGATGTCAGAGACAGGGGGAGGATTAGGGACCAGGGCATGTCAGAGACAGGGAGAGGTTCAGGGACCAGGGGATGTCGGAGACAGGGAGAGGATTAGGGACCAGGGGATGTCAGAGACAGGGAGAGGTTTAAGGACCAGGGGCTGTCAGAGTCAGGGAGAGGTTTAGGGACCAGGGGAAGTCAGAGACAGGGGGACGATTAGGGACCAGGGGATGTCAGAGACAGGGAGAGGTTTAGGGACCAGGGAATGTCAGAGACAGGGAGAGGTTTAGGGACCAGGGGCTGTCAGAGTCAGGGAGAGGTTTAGGGACCAGGGGCTGTCAGAGTCAGGGAGAGGATTAGGGACCAGGGGATGTCAGAGACAGGGAGAGATTTAGGGACCAGGGAATGTCAGACACAGGGAGAGGTTTAGGGACCAGGGGCTGTCAGAGTCAGGGAGAGGTATAGGGACCAGGGGATGTCAGAGACAGGGAGAGGTTTAGGGACCAGGGGATGTCAGAGACAGGGAGAGTTCAGGGACCAGGGGATGTCAGAGACAGGGGGAGGATTAGGGACCAGGGCATGTCAGAGACAGGGAGCGGATTAGGGACGAGGGGATGTCAGAGACAGGGAGAGGATTAGGGACCAGGGGATGTCGGAGACAGGGAGAGGATTAGGGACGAGGGGATGTCAGAGACAGGGAGAGGTTTAGGGACCAGGGGATGTCAGAGACAGGGAGAGTTCAGGGACCAGGGGATGTCAGAGACAGGGGGAGGATTAGGGACCAGGGCATGTCAGAGACAGGGAGAGGATTAGGGACGAGGGGATGTCAGAGACAGGGAGAGGATTAGGAACCAGGGGATGTCGGAGACAGGGAGAGGATTAAGGACGAGGGGATGTCAGAGACAGGGAGAGGTTTAGGTACCAGGGGATGTCAGAGACAGGGAGAGGTTAGGGACCAGGGGATGTCAGAGACAGGGAGAGGATTAGGGACCAGGGGATATCAGAGACAGGGAGAGGTTTAGGGACCAGGGGATGTCAGAGACAGGAAGAGGATTAGGGACCAGGGGATGTCAGAGACAGGGAGAGGTTTAGGGACCAGGGGATGTCAGAGACAGGGAGAGGATTAGGGACCAGGGGATGTCGGGGACAGGGTGAGGATTAGGGACCAGGGGATGTCAGAGACAGGGAGAGGTTTAGGGCCCAGGGAATGTCAGAGACAGGGAGAGGTTTAGGGACCAGGGGCTGTCAGAGTCAGGGAGAGGTTTAGGGACAAGGGGATGTCAGAGAAAGTGGGAGGATTAGGGACCAGGGGATGTCAGAGACAGGGAGAGGTTTAGGGACCAGGGAATGTCAGAGACAGGGAGAGGTTTAGGGACCAGGGGCTGTCAGAGTCAGGGAGAGGTTTAGGGACCAGGGGATGTCGGAGACGGGGAGAGGTTTAGGGACGAGGGGATGTCAGAGACAGGGAGAGGATTAGGGACCAGGGGATGTCAGAGACAGGGAGAGGATTAGGGACCAGGGGATATCAGAGACAGGGAGAGGTTTAGGGACCAGGGGATGTCAGAGACAGGGAGAGGATTAGGGACCAGGGGATGTCAGAGACAGGGAGAGGTTTAGGGACCAGGGGATGTCAGAGACAGGGAGAGGATTAGAGACCGGGGATGTCAGAGACAGGGAGAGGATTAGGGACGAGGGGATGTCAGAGACAGGGAGAGGTTTAGGGACCAGGGGATGTCGGAGACGGGGAGAGGTTTAGGGACGAGTGGATGTCAGAGACAGGGAGAGGTTTAGGGACCAGGGGATGTCAGAGACAGGGAGAGGATTAGGGACGAGGGGATGTCAGAGACAGGGAGAGGTTTAGGGACGAGGGGATGTCAGAGACAGGGAGAGGATTAGGGACCAGGGGATGTCGGAGACAGGGAGAGGATTAGGGACGAGGGGATGTCAGAGACAGGGATAGGTTTAGGGACCAGGGGATGTCAGAGACAGGGAGAGGTTTAGGGACCAGGGGATGTCAGAGACAGGGAGAGGATTAGGGACCAGGGGATATCAGAGACAGGGAGAGGTTTAGGGACCAGGGGATGTCAGAGACAGGGAGAGGATTAGGGACCAGGGGATGTCAGAGACAGGGAGAGGTTTAGGGACCAGGGGCTGTCAGAGTCAGGGAGAGGATTAGGGACCAGGGGATGTCAGAGACAGGGAGAGATTTAGGGACCAGGGAATGTCAGACACAGGGAGAGGTTTAGGGACCAGGGGCTGTCAGAGTCAGGGAGAGGTATAGGGACCAGGGGATGTCAGAGACAGGGAGAGGTTTAGGGACCAGGGGATGTCAGAGACAGGGAGAGTTCAGGGACCAGGGGATGTCAGAGACAGGGGGAGGATTAGGGACCAGGGCATGTCAGAGACAGGGAGCGGATTAGGGACGAGGGGATGTCAGAGACAGGGAGAGGATTAGGGACCAGGGGATGTCGGAGACAGGGAGAGGATTAGGGACGAGGGGATGTCAGAGACAGGGAGAGGTTTAGGGACCAGGGGATGTCAGAGACAGGGAGAGTTCAGGGACCAGGGGATGTCAGAGACAGGGGGAGGATTAGGGACCAGGGCATGTCAGAGACAGGGAGAGGATTAGGGATGAGGGGATGTCAGAGACAGGGAGAGGATTAGGAACCAGGGGATGTCGGAGACAGGGAGAGGATTAAGGACGAGGGGATGTCAGAGACAGGGAGAGGTTTAGGTACCAGGGGATGTCAGAGACAGGGAGAGGTTAGGGACCAGGGGATGTCAGAGACAGGGAGAGGATTAGGGACCAGGGGATATCAGAGACAGGGAGAGGTTTAGGGACCAGGGGATGTCAGAGACAGGAAGAGGATTAGGGACCAGGGGATGTCAGAGACAGGGAGAGGTTTAGGGACCAGGGGATGTCAGAGACAGGGAGAGGATTAGGGACCAGGGGATGTCGGGGACAGGGTGAGGATTAGGGACCAGGGGATGTCAGAGACAGGGAGAGGTTTAGGGCCCAGGGAATGTCAGAGACAGGGAGAGGTTTAGGGACCAGGGGCTGTCAGAGTCAGGGAGAGGTTTAGGGACAAGGGGATGTCAGAGAAAGTGGGAGGATTAGGGACCAGGGGATGTCAGAGACAGGGAGAGGTTTAGGGACCAGGGAATGTCAGAGACAGGGAGAGGTTTAGGGACCAGGGGCTGTCAGAGTCAGGGAGAGGTTTAGGGACCAGGGGATGTCGGAGACGGGGAGAGGTTTAGGGACGAGGGGATGTCAGAGACAGGGAGAGGATTAGGGACCAGGGGATGTCAGAGACAGGGAGAGGATTAGGGACCAGGGGATATCAGAGACAGGGAGAGGTTTAGGGACCAGGGGATGTCAGAGACAGGGAGAGGATTAGGGACCAGGGGATGTCAGAGACAGGGAGAGGTTTAGGGACCAGGGGATGTCAGAGACAGGGAGAGGATTAGAGACCGGGGATGTCAGAGACAGGGAGAGGATTAGGGACGAGGGGATGTCAGAGACAGGGAGAGGTTTAGGGACCAGGGGATGTCGGAGACGGGGAGAGGTTTAGGGACGAGTGGATGTCAGAGACAGGGAGAGGTTTAGGGACCAGGGGATGTCAGAGACAGGGAGAGGATTAGGGACGAGGGGATGTCAGAGACAGGGAGAGGTTTAGGGACGAGGGGATGTCAGAGACAGGGAGAGGATTAGGGACCAGGGGATGTCGGAGACAGGGAGAGGATTAGGGACGAGGGGATGTCAGAGACAGGGATAGGTTTAGGGACCAGGGGATGTCAGAGACAGGGAGAGGTTTAGGGACCAGGGGATGTCAGAGACAGGGAGAGGATTAGGGACCAGGGGATATCAGAGACAGGGAGAGGTTTAGGGACCAGGGGATGTCAGAGACAGGGAGAGGATTAGGGACCAGGGGATGTCAGAGACAGGGAGAGGTTTAGGGACCAGGGGATGTCAGAGACAGGGAGAGGATTAGGGACCAGGGGTTGTCGGAGACAGGGAGAGGTTTAGGGACCAGGGGATGTCAGAGACAGGGTGAGGATTAGGGACCAGGGGATGTCAGAGACAGGGAGAGGTTTAGGGACCAGGGAATGTCAGAGACAGGGAGAGGATTAGGGACCAGGGGCTGTCAGAGTCAGGGAGAGGTTTAGGGACCAGGGGATGTCAGAGACAGCGAGAGGTTTAGGGACCAGGGGATGTCAGAGACAGGGAGAGGATTAGGGACCAGGGGATGTCAGAGACAGGGAGAGGTTTAAGGACCAGGGGCTGTCAGAGTCAGGGAGAGGTTTAGGGACCAGGGGATGTCAGAGACAGGGGGACGATTAGGGACCAGGGGATGTCAGAGACAGGGAGAGGTTTAGGGACCAGGGAATGTCAGAGACAGGGAGAGGTTTAGGGACCAGCGGCTGTCAGAGTCAGGGAGAGGTTTAGGGACCAGGGGCTGTCAGAGTCAGGGAGAGGATTAGGGACCAGGGGATGTCAGAGACAGGGAGAGATTTAGGGACCAGGGAATGTCAGACACAGGGAGAGGTTTAGGGACCAGGGGCTGTCAGAGACAGGGAGAGGATTAGGGACCAGGGGATGTCAGAGACAGGGAGAGATTTAGGGACCAGGGAATGTCAGACACAGGGAGAGGTTTAGGGACCAGGGGCTGTCAGAGTCAGGGAGAGGGATAGGGACCAGGGGATGTCAGAGACAGGGAGAGGTTTAGGGACCAGGGGATGTCAGAGACAGGGAGAGTTCAGGGACCAGGGGATGTCAGAGACAGGGGGAGGATTAGGGACCAGGGCATGTCAGAGACAGGGAGAGGATTAGGGACGAGGGGATGTCAGAGACAGGGAGAGGATTAGGGACCAGGGGATGTTGGAGACAGGGAGAGGATTAGGGACGAGGGGATGTCAGAGACAGGGAGAGGTTTAGGGACCAGGGGATGTCAGAGACAGGGAGAGTTCAGGGACCAGGGGATGTCAGAGACAGGGGGAGGATTAGGGACCAGGGCATGTCAGAGACAGGGAGAGGATTAGGGACGAGGGGATGTCAGAGTCAGGGAGAGGTTTAGGGACAAGGGGATGTCAGAGACAGTGGGAGGATTAGGGACCAGGGGATGTCAGAGGCAGGGAGAGGTTTAGGGACCAGGGAATGTCAGAGTCAGGGAGAGGTTTAGGGACCAGGGGATGTCGGAGACGGGGAGAGGTTTAGGGACGAGGGGATGTCAGAGACAGGGAGAGGTTTAGGGACCAGGGGATGTCAGAGACAGGGAGAGGATTAGGGACCAGGGGATGTCAGAGACAGGGAGAGGATTAGGGACCAGGGGATATCAGAGACAGGGAGAAGTTTAGGGACCAGGGGATGTCAGAGACAGGGAGAGGATTAGGGACCAGGGGATGTCGCAGACAGGGAGAGGTTTAGGGACCAGGGGATGTCAGAGACAGGGTGAGGATTAGGGACCAGGGGATGTCAGAGACAGGGAGAGGTTTAGGGACCAGGGAATGTCAGAGACAGGGAGAGGATTAGGGACCAGGGGCTGTCAGAGTCAGGGAGAGGTTTAGGGACCAAGGGATGTCAGAGACAGCGAGAGGTTTAGGGACCAGGGGATGTCAGAGACAGGGAGAGGATCAGGGACCAGGGGATGTCAGAGACAGTGGGAGGATTAGGGACCAGGGCATGTCAGAGACAGGGAGAGGTTCAGGGACCAGGGGATGTCGGAGACAGGGAGAGGATTAGGGACCAGGGGATGTCAGAGACAGGGAGAGGTTTAAGGACCAGGGGCTGTCAGAGTCAGGGAGAGGTTTAGGGACCAGGGGATGTCAGAGACAGGGGGACGATTAGGGACCAGGGGATGTCAGAGACAGGGTGAGGTTTAGGGACCAGGGAATGTCAGAGACAGGCAGAGGTTTAGGGACCAGGGGCTGTCAGAGTCAGGGAGAGGTTCAGGGACCAGGGGCTGTCAGAGTCAGGGAGAGGATTAGGGACCAGGGGATGTCAGAGACAGGGAGAGATTTAGGGACCAGGGAATGTCAGACACAGGGAGAGGTTTAGGGACCAGGGGCTGTCAGAGACAGGGAGAGGATTAGGGACCAGGGGATGTCAGAGACAGGGAGAGGTATAAGGACCAGGGGCTGTCAGAGTCAGGGAGAGGTTTAGGGACCAGGGGATGTCAGAGACAGGGGGACGATTAGGGACCAGGGGATGTCAGAGACAGGGAGAGGTTTAGGGACCAGGGAATGTCAGAGACAGGGAGAGGTTTAGGGACCAGGGGCTGTCAGAGTCAGGGAGAGGTTTAGGGACCAGGGGATGTCAGAGTCAGGGAGAGGTTTAGGGACCAGGGGCTGTCAGAGTCAGGGAGAGGATTAGGGACCAGGGGATGTCAGAGACAGGGAGAGGATTAGGGACCAGGGGATGTCAGAGACAGGGAGAGATTTAGGGACCAGGGAATGTCAGACACAGGGAGAGGTTTAGGGACCAGGGGCTGTCAGAGTCAGGGAGAGGTATAGGGACCAGGGGATGTCAGAGACAGGGAGAGGTTTAGGGACCAGGGGATGTCAGAGACAGGGAGAGTTCAGGGACCAGGGGATGTCAGAGACAGGGGGAGGATTAGGGACCAGGGCATGTCAGAGACAGGGAGAGGATTAGGGACGAGGGGATGTCAGAGACAGGGAGAGGATTAGGGACCAGGGGATGTCGGAGACAGGGAGAGGATTAGGGACCAGGGGATGTCAGAGACAGGGAGAGGTTCAGGGACCAGGGGATGTCAGAGACAGGGAGAGGTTAGGGACCAGGGGATGTCAGAGACAGGGAGAGGATTAGGGACCAGGGGATATCAGAGACAGTGGGAGGATTAGGGACCAGGGGATGTCAGAGACAGGGAAAGGATTAGGGACCAGGGAATGTCGGGGACAGGGTGAGGATTAGGGACCAGGGGATGTCAGAGACAGGGAGAGGTTTAGGGCCCAGGGAATGTCAGAGACAGGGAGAGGTTTAGGGACCAGGGGCTGTCAGAGTCAGGGAGAGGTTTAGGGACAAGGGGATATCAGAGACAGTGGGAGGATTAGGAACCAGGGGATGTCGGAGACAGGGAGAGGTTTAGGGACCAGGGAATGTCAGAGTCAGGGAGAGGTTTAGGGACCAGGGGATGTCGGAGACGGGGAGAGGTTTAGGGACGAGGGGATGTCAGAGACCGGGAGAGGTTTAGGGACCAGGGGATGTCAGAGACAGGGAGAGGATTAGGGACCAGGGGATGTCAGAGACAGGGAGAGGATTAGGGACCAGGGGATATCAGAGACAGGGAGAGGTTTAGGGACCAGGGGATGTCAGAGACAGGGAGAGGATTAGGGACCAGGGGATGTCAGAGAAAGGGAGAGGTTTAGGGACCAGGGGATGTCAGAGACAGGGAGAGGATTAGGGACCAGGGGATGGCGGAGACAGGGAGAGGTTTAGGGACCAGGGGATGTCAGAGACAGGGTGAGGATTAGGGACCAGGGGATGTCAGAGACAGGGAGAGGTTTAGGGACCAGGGAATGTCAGAGACAGGGAGAGGATTAGGGACCAGGGGCTGTCAGAGTCAGGGAGAGGTTTAGGGACCAGGGGATGTCAGAGACAGCGAGAGGTTTAGGGACCAGGGGATGTCAGAGACAGGGAGAGGATCAGGGACCAGGCGATGTCAGAGACAGGGGGAGGATTAGGGACCAGGGCATGTCAGAGACAGGGAGAGGTTCAGGGACCAGGGGATGTCGGAGACAGGGAGAGGATTAGGGACCAGGGGATGTCAGAGACAGGGAGAGGTTTAAGGACCAGGGGCTGTCAGAGTCAGGGAGAGGTTTAGGGACCAGGGGATGTCAGAGACAGGGGGACGATTAGGGACCAGGGGATGTCAGAGACAGGGAGAGGTTTAGGGACCAGGGAATGTCAGAGACAGGGAGAGGTTTAGGGACCAGGGGCTGTCAGAGTCAGGGAGAGGTTTAGGGACCAGGGGCTGTCAGAGTCAGGGAGAGGATTAGGGACCAGGGGATGTCAGAGACAGGGAGAGATTTAGGGACCAGGGAATGTCAGACACAGGGAGAGGTTTAGGGACCAGGGGCTGTCAGAGTCAGGGAGAGGTATAGGGACCAGGGGATGTCAGAGACAGGGAGAGGTTTAGGGACCAGGGGATGTCAGAGACAGGGAGAGTTCAGGGACCAGGGGATGTCAGAGACAGGGGGAGGATTAGGGACCAGGGCATGTCAGAGACAGGGAGCGGATTAGGGACGAGGGGATGTCAGAGACAGGGAGAGGATTAGGGACCAGGGGATATCGGAGACAGGGAGAGGATTAGGGACGAGGGGATGTCAGAGACAGGGAGAGGTTTAGGGACCAGGGGATGTCAGAGACAGGGAGAGTTCAGGGACCAGGGGATGTCAGAGACAGGGGGAGGATTAGGGACCAGGGCATGTCAGAGACAGGGAGAGGATTAGGGACGAGGGGATGTCAGAGACAGGGAGAGGATTAGGAACCAGGGGATGTCGGAGACAGGGAGAGGATTAAGGACGAGGGGATGTCAGAGACAGGGAGAGGTTTAGGTACCAGGGGATGTCAGAGACAGGGAGAGGTTAGGGACCAGGGGATGTCAGAGACAGGGAGAGGATTAGGGACCAGGGGATATCAGAGACAGGGAGAGGTTTAGGGACCAGGGGATGTCAGAGACAGGAAGAGGATTAGGGACCAGGGGATGTCAGAGACAGGGAGAGGTTTAGGGACCAGGGGATGTCAGAGACAGGGAGAGGATTAGGGACCAGGGGATGTCGGGGACAGGGTGAGGATTAGGGACCAGGGGATGTCAGAGACAGGGAGAGGTTTAGGGCCCAGGGAATGTCAGAGACAGGGAGAGGTTTAGGGACCAGGGGCTGTCAGAGTCAGGGAGAGGTTTAGGGACAAGGGGATGTCAGAGAAAGTGGGAGGATTAGGGACCAGGGGATGTCAGAGACAGGGAGAGGTTTAGGGACCAGGGAATGTCAGAGACAGGGAGAGGTTTAGGGACCAGGGGCTGTCAGAGTCAGGGAGAGGTTTAGGGACCAGGGGATGTCGGAGACGGGGAGAGGTTTAGGGACGAGGGGATGTCAGAGACAGGGAGAGGATTAGGGACCAGGGGATGTCAGAGACAGGGAGAGGATTAGGGACCAGGGGATATCAGAGACAGGGAGAGGTTTAGGGACCAGGGGATGTCAGAGACAGGGAGAGGATTAGGGACCAGGGGATGTCAGAGACAGGGAGAGGTTTAGGGACCAGGGGATGTCAGAGACAGGGAGAGGATTAGAGACCGGGGATGTCAGAGACAGGGAGAGGATTAGGGACGAGGGGATGTCAGAGACAGGGAGAGGTTTAGGGACCAGGGGATGTCGGAGACGGGGAGAGGTTTAGGGACGAGTGGATGTCAGAGACAGGGAGAGGTTTAGGGACCAGGGGATGTCAGAGACAGGGAGAGGATTAGGGACGAGGGGATGTCAGAGACAGGGAGAGGTTTAGGGACAAGGGGATGTCAGAGACAGGGAGAGGATTAGGGACCAGGGGATGTCGGAGACAGGGAGAGGATTAGGGACGAGGGGATGTCAGAGACAGGGATAGGTTTAGGGACCAGGGGATGTCAGAGACAGGGAGAGGTTTAGGGACCAGGGGATGTCAGAGACAGGGAGAGGATTAGGGACCAGGGGATATCAGAGACAGGGAGAGGTTTAGGGACCAGGGGATGTCAGAGACAGGGAGAGGATTAGGGACCAGGGGATGTCAGAGACAGGGAGAGGTTTAGGGACCAGGGGATGACAGAGACAGGGAGAGGATTAGGGACCAGGGGTTGTCGGAGACAGGGAGAGGTTTAGGGACCAGGGGATGTCAGAGACAGGGTGAGGATTAGGGACCAGGGGATGTCAGAGACAGGGAGAGGTTTAGGGATCAGGGAATGTCAGAGACAGGGAGAGGATTAGGGACCAGGGGCTGTCAGAGTCAGGGAGAGGTTTAGGGACCAGGGGATGTCAGAGACAGCGAGAGGTTTAGGGACCAGGGGATGTCAGAGACAGGGAGAGGATTAGGGACCAGGGGATGTCAGAGACAGGGAGAGGTTTAAGGACCAGGGGCTGTCAGAGTCAGGGAGAGGTTTAGGGACCAGGGGATGTCAGAGACAGGGGGACGATTAGGGACCAGGGGATGTCAGAGACAGGGAGAGGTTTAGGGACCAGGGAATGTCAGAGACAGGGAGAGGTTTAGGGACCAGGGGCTGTCAGAGTCAGGGAGAGGTTTAGGGACCAGGGGCTGTCAGAGTCAGGGAGAGGATTAGGGACCAGGGGATGTCAGAGACAGGGAGAGATTTAGGGACCAGGGAATGTCAGACACAGGGAGAGGTTTAGGGACCAGGGGCTGTCAGAGACAGGGAGAGGATTAGGGACCAGGGGATGTCAGAGACAGGGAGAGATTTAGGGACCAGGGAATGTCAGACACAGGGAGAGGTTTAGGGACCAGGGGCTGTCAGAGTCAGGGAGAGGGATAGGGACCAGGGGATGTCAGAGACAGGGAGAGGTTTAGGGACCAGGGGATGTCAGAGACAGGGAGAGTTCAGGGACCAGGGGATGTCAGAGACAGGGGGAGGATTAGGGACCAGGGCATGTCAGAGACAGGGAGAGGATTAGGGACGAGGGGATGTCAGAGACAGGGAGAGGATTAGGGACCAGGGGATGTTGGAGACAGGGAGAGGATTAGGGACGAGGGGATGTCAGAGACAGGGAGAGGTTTAGGGACCAGGGGATGTCAGAGACAGGGAGAGTTCAGGGACCAGGGGATGTCAGAGACAGGGGGAGGATTAGGGACCAGGGCATGTCAGAGACAGGGAGAGGATTAGGGACGAGGGGATGTCAGAGACAGGGAGAGATTTAGGGACCAGGGAATGTCAGACACAGGGAGAGGTTTAGGGACCAGGGGCTGTCAGAGACAGGGAGAGGATTAGGGACCAGGGGATGTCAGAGACAGGGAGAGATTTAGGGACCAGGGAATGTCAGACACAGGGAGAGGTTTAGGGACCAGGGGCTGTCAGAGTCAGGGAGAGGGATAGGGACCAGGGGATGTCAGAGACAGGGAGAGGTTTAGGGACCAGGGGATGTCAGAGACAGGGAGAGTTCAGGGACCAGGGGATGTCAGAGACAGGGGGAGGATTAGGGACCAGGGCATGTCAGAGACAGGGAGAGGATTAGGGACGAGGGGATGTCAGAGACAGGGAGAGGATTAGGGACCAGGGGATGTTGGAGACAGGGAGAGGATTAGGGACGAGGGGATGTCAGAGACAGGGAGAGGTTTAGGGACCAGGGGATGTCAGAGACAGGGAGAGTTCAGGGACCAGGGGATGTCAGAGACAGGGGGAGGATTAGGGACCAGGGCATGTCAGAGACAGGGAGAGGATTAGGGACGAGGGGATGTCAGAGACAGGGAGAGGATTAGGAACCAGGGGATGTCGGAGACAGGGAGAGGATTAGGGACGAGGGGATGTCAGAGACAGGGAGAGGTTTAGTGACCAGGGGATGTCAGAGACAGGGAGAGGATCAGGGACCAGGGGATGTCAGAGACAGGGGGAGGATTAGGGACCAGGGCATGTCAGAGACAGGGAGAGGTTCAGGGACCAGGGGATGTCGGAGACAGGGAGAGGATTAGGGACCAGGGGATGTCAGAGACAGGGAGAGGTTTAAGGACCAGGGGCTGTCAGAGTCAGGGAGAGGTTTAGGGACCAGGGGATGTCAGAGACAGGGGGACGATTAGGGACCAGGGGATGTCAGAGACAGGGAGAGGTTTAGGGACCAGGGAATGTCAGAGACAGGGAGAGGTTTAGGGACCAGGGGCTGTCAGAGTCAGGGAGAGGTTTAGGGACCAGGGGCTGTCAGAGTCAGGGAGAGGATTAGGGACCAGGGGATGTCAGAGACAGGGAGAGATCTAGGGACCAGGGAATGTCAGACACAGGGAGAGGTTTAGGGACCAGGGGCTGTCAGAGACAGGGAGAGGATTAGGGACCAGGGGATGTCAGAGACAGGGAGAGGTTTAAGGACCAGGGGCTGTCAGAGTCAGGGAGAGGTTTAGGGACCAGGGGATGTCAGAGACAGGGGGACGATTAGGGACCAGGGGATGTCAGAGACAGGGAGAGGTTTAGGGACCAGGGAATGTCAGAGACAGGGAGAGGTTTAGGGACCAGGGGCTGTCAGAGTCAGGGAGAGGTTTAGGGACCAGGGGATGTCAGAGTCAGGGAGAGGTTTAGGGACCAGGGGCTGTCAGAGTCAGTGAGAGGATTAGGGACCAGGGGATGTCAGAGACAGGGAGAGGATTAGGGACCAGGGGATGTCAGAGACAGGGAGAGATTTAGGGACCAGGGAATGTCAGACACAGGGAGAGGTTTAGGGACCAGGGGCTGTCAGAGTCAGGGAGAGGTATAGGGACCAGGGGATGTCAGAGACAGGGAGAGGTTTAGGGACCAGGGAATGTCAGAGACAGGGAGAGTTCAGGGACCAGGGGATGTCAGAGACAGGGGGAGGATTAGGGACCAGGGCATGTCAGAGACAGGGAGAGGATTAGGGACGAGGGGATGTCAGAGACAGGGAGAGGATTAGGGACCAGGGGATGTCGGAGACAGGGAGAGGATTAGGGACCAGGGGATGTCAGAGACAGGGAGAGGTTCAGGGACCAGGGGATGTCAGAGACAGGGAGAGGTTAGGGACCAGGGGATGTCAGAGACAGGGAGAGGATTAGGGACCAGGGGATATCAGAGACAGTGGGAGGATTAGGGACCAGGGGATGACAGAGACAGGGAGAGGATTAGGGACCAGGGGATGTCGGGGACAGGGTGAGGATTAGGGACCAGGGGATGTCAGAGACAGGGAGAGGTTTAGGGACCAGGGGCTGTCAGAGTCAGGGAGAGGTATAGGGACCAGGGGATGTCAGAGACAGGGAGAGGTTTAGGGACCAGGGGATGTCAGAGACAGGGAGAGTTCAGGGACCAGGGGATGTCAGAGACAGGGGGAGGATTAGGGACCAGGGCATGTCAGAGACAGGGAGAGGATTAGGGACGAGGGGATGTCAGAGACAGGGAGAGGATTAGGGACGAGGGGATGTCAGAGACAGGGAGAGGATTAGGGACCAGGGGATGTCGGAGACAGGGAGAGGATTAGGGACCAGGGGATGTCAGAGACAGGGAGAGGTTCAGGGACCAGGGGATGTCAGAGACAGGGAGAGGTTAGGGACCAGGGGATGTCAGAGACAGGGAGAGGATTAGGGACCAGGGGATATCAGAGACAGTGGGAGGATTAGGGACCAGGGGATGTCAGAGACAGGGAGAGGATTAGGGACCAGGGGATGTCGGGGACAGGGTGAGGATTAGGGACCAGGGGATGTCAGAGACAGGGAGAGGTTTAGGGCCCAGGGAATGTCAGAGACAGGGAGAGGTTTAGGGACCAGGGGCTGTCAGAGTCAGGGAGAGGTTTAGGGACGAGGGGATGTCAGAGACAGGGAGAGGTTTAGGGACCAGGGGATGTCAGAGACAGGGAGAGGATTAGGGACCAGGGGATGTCAGAGACAGGGAGAGGTTTAGGGACCAGGGGATGTCAGAGACAGGAAGAGGATTAGGGACCAGGGGATGTCAGAGACAGGGAGAGGTTTAGGGACCAGGGGATGTCAGAGACAGGGAGAGGATTAGGGACCAGGGGATGTCGGGGACAGGGTGAGGATTAGGGACCAGGGGATGTCAGAGACAGGGAGAGGTTTAGGGCCCAGGGAATGTCAGAGACAGGGAGAGGTTTAGGGACCAGGGGCTGTCAGAGTCAGGGAGAGGTTTAGGGACAAGGGGATGTCAGAGAAAGTGGGAGGATTAGGGACCAGGGGATGTCAGAGACAGGGAGAGGTTTAGGGACCAGGGAATGTCAGAGACAGGGAGAGGTTTAGGGACCAGGGGCTGTCAGAGTCAGGGAGAGGTTTAGGGACCAGGGGATGTCGGAGACGGGGAGAGGTTTAGGGACGAGGGGATGTCAGAGACAGGGAGAGGATTAGGGACCAGGGGATGTCAGAGACAGGGAGAAGATTAGGGACCAGGGGATATCAGAGACAGGGAGAGGTTTAGGGACCAGGGGATGTCAGAGACAGGGAGAGGATTAGGGACCAGGGGATGTCAGAGACAGGGAGAGGTTTAGGGACCAGGGGATGTCAGAGACAGGGAGAGGATTAGAGACCGGGGATGTCAGAGACAGGGAGAGGATTAGGGACGAGGGGATGTCAGAGACAGGGAGAGGTTTAGGGACCAGGGGATGTCGGAGACGGGGAGAGGTTTAGGGACGAGTGGATGTCAGAGACAGGGAGAGGTTTAGGGACCAGGGGATGTCAGAGACAGGGAGAGGATTAGGGACGAGGGGATGTCAGAGACAGGGAGAGGTTTAGGGACGAGGGGATGTCAGAGACAGGGAGAGGATTAGGGACCAGGGGATGTCGGAGACAGGGAGAGGATTAGGGACGAGGGGATGTCAGAGACAGGGATAGGTTTAGGGACCAGGGGATGTCAGAGACAGGGAGAGGTTTAGGGACCAGGGGATGTCAGAGACAGGGAGAGGATTAGGGACCAGGGGATATCAGAGACAGGGAGAGGTTTAGGGACCAGGGGATGTCAGAGACAGGGAGAGGATTAGGGACCAGGGGATGTCAGAGACAGGGAGAGGTTTAGGGACCAGGGGATGTCAGAGACAGGGAGAGGATTAGGGACCAGGGGTTGTCGGAGACAGGGAGAGGTTTAGGGACCAGGGGATGTCAGAGACAGGGTGAGGATTAGGGACCAGGGGATGTCAGAGACAGGGAGAGGTTTAGGGACCAGGGAATGTCAGAGACAGGGAGAGGATTAGGGACCAGGGGCTGTCAGAGTCAGGGAGAGGTTTAGGGACCAGGGGATGTCAGAGACAGCGAGAGGTTTAGGGACCAGGGGATGTCAGAGACAGGGAGAGGATTAGGGACCAGGGGATGTCAGAGACAGGGAGAGGTTTAAGGACCAGGGGCTGTCAGAGTCAGGGAGAGGTTTAGGGACCAGGGGATGTCAGAGACAGGGGGACGATTAGGGACCAGGGGATGTCAGAGACAGGGAGAGGTTTAGGGACCAGGGAATGTCAGAGACAGGGAGAGGTTTAGGGACCAGGGGCTGTCAGAGTCAGGGAGAGGTTTAGGGACCAGGGGCTGTCAGAGTCAGGGAGAGGATTAGGGACCAGGGGATGTCAGAGACAGGGAGAGATTTAGGGACCAGGGAATGTCAGACACAGGGAGAGGTTTAGGGACCAGGGGCTGTCAGAGACAGGGAGAGGATTAGGGACCAGGGGATGTCAGAGACAGGGAGAGATTTAGGGACCAGGGAATGTCAGACACAGGGAGAGGTTTAGGGACCAGGGGCTGTCAGAGTCAGGGAGAGGGATAGGGACCAGGGGATGTCAGAGACAGGGAGAGGTTTAGGGACCAGGGGATGTCAGAGACAGGGAGAGTTCAGGGACCAGGGGATGTCAGAGACAGGGGGAGGATTAGGGACCAGGGCATGTCAGAGACAGGGAGAGGATTAGGGACGAGGGGATGTCAGAGACAGGGAGAGGATTAGGGACCAGGGGATGTTGGAGACAGGGAGAGGATTAGGGACGAGGGGATGTCAGAGACAGGGAGAGGTTTAGGGACCAG
Organism: Hemitrygon akajei; assembly: GCF_048418815.1. Classification (NCBI taxonomy): domain Eukaryota; kingdom Metazoa; phylum Chordata; class Chondrichthyes; order Myliobatiformes; family Dasyatidae; genus Hemitrygon; species Hemitrygon akajei. The sequence continues at coordinate 180,936,503 of NC_133124.1, read as the reverse complement.
GGGATGTCAGAGACAGGGAGAGTTCAGGGACCAGGGGATGTCAGAGACAGGGGGAGGATTAGGGACCAGGGCATGTCAGAGACAGGGAGAGGATTAGGGACGAGGGGATGTCAGAGACAGGGAGAGGATTAGGAACCAGGGGATGTCGGAGACAGGGAGAGGATTAGGGACGAGGGGATGTCAGAGACAGGGAGAGGTTTAGTGACCAGGGGATGTCAGAGACAGGGAGAGGATCAGGGACCAGGGGATGTCAGAGACAGGGGGAGGATTAGGGACCAGGGCATGTCAGAGACAGGGAGAGGTTCAGGGACCAGGGGATGTCGGAGACAGGGAGAGGATTAGGGACCAGGGGATGTCAGAGACAGGGAGAGGTTTAAGGACCAGGGGCTGTCAGAGTCAGGGAGAGGTTTAGGGACCAGGGGATGTCAGAGACAGGGGGACGATTAGGGACCAGGGGATGTCAGAGACAGGGAGAGGTTTAGGGACCAGGGAATGTCAGAGACAGGGAGAGGTTTAGGGACCAGGGGCTGTCAGAGTCAGGGAGAGGATTAGGGACCAGGGGATGTCAGAGACAGGGAGAGATCTAGGGACCAGGGAATGTCAGACACAGGGAGATGTTTAGGGACCAGGGGCTGTCAGAGACAGGGAGAGGATTAGGGACCAGGGGATGTCAGAGACAGGGAGAGGTTTAAGGACCAGGGGCTGTCAGAGTCAGGGAGAGGTTTAGGGACCAGGGGATGTCAGAGACAGGGGGACGATTAGGGACCAGGGGATGTCAGAGACAGGGAGAGGTTTAGGGACCAGGGAATGTCAGAGACAGGGAGAGGTTTAGGGACCAGGGGCTGTCAGAGTCAGGGAGAGGTTTAGGGACCAGGGGATGTCAGAGTCAGGGAGAGGTTTAGGGACCAGGGGCTGTCAGAGTCAGTGAGAGGATTAGGGACCAGGGGATGTCAGAGACAGGGAGAGGATTAGGGACCAGGGGATGTCAGAGACAGGGAGAGATTTAGGGACCAGGGAATGTCAGACACAGGGAGAGGTTTAGGGACCAGGGGCTGTCAGAGTCAGGGAGAGGTATAGGGACCAGGGGATGTCAGAGACAGGGAGAGGTTTAGGGACCAGGGAATGTCAGAGACAGGGAGAGTTCAGGGACCAGGGGATGTCAGAGACAGGGGGAGGATTAGGGACCAGGGCATGTCAGAGACAGGGAGAGGATTAGGGACGAGGGGATGTCAGAGACAGGGAGAGGATTAGGGACCAGGGGATGTCGGAGACAGGGAGAGGATTAGGGACCAGGGGATGTCAGAGACAGGGAGAGGTTCAGGGACCAGGGGATGTCAGAGACAGGGAGAGGTTAGGGACCAGGGGATGTCAGAGACAGGGAGAGGATTAGGGACCAGGGGATATCAGAGACAGTGGGAGGATTAGGGACCAGGGGATGTCAGAGACAGGGAGAGGATTAGGGACCAGGGGATGTCGGGGACAGGGTGAGGATTAGGGACCAGGGGATGTCAGAGACAGGGAGAGGTTTAGGGACCAGGGGCTGTCAGAGTCAGGGAGAGGTATAGGGACCAGGGGATGTCAGAGACAGGGAGAGGTTTAGGGACCAGGGGATGTCAGAGACAGGGAGAGTTCAGGGACCAGGGGATGTCAGAGACAGGGGGAGGATTAGGGACCAGGGCATGTCAGAGACAGGGAGAGGATTAGGGACGAGGGGATGTCAGAGACAGGGAGAGGATTAGGGACGAGGGGATGTCAGAGACAGGGAGAGGATTAGGGACCAGGGGATGTCGGAGACAGGGAGAGGATTAGGGACCAGGGGATGTCAGAGACAGGGAGAGGTTCAGGGACCAGGGGATGTCAGAGACAGGGAGAGGTTAGGGACCAGGGGATGTCAGAGACAGGGAGAGGATTAGGGACCAGGGGATATCAGAGACAGTGGGAGGATTAGGGACCAGGGGATGTCAGAGACAGGGAGAGGATTAGGGACCAGGGGATGTCGGGGACAGGGTGAGGATTAGGGACCAGGGGATGTCAGAGACAGGGAGAGGTTTAGGGCCCAGGGAATGTCAGAGACAGGGAGAGGTTTAGGGACCAGGGGCTGTCAGAGTCAGGGAGAGGTTTAGGGACAAGGGGATGTCAGAGACAGTGGGAGGATTAGGGACCAGGGGATGTCAGAGACAGGGAGAGGTTTAGGGACCAGGGAATGTCAGAGTCAGGGAGAGGTTTAGGGACCAGGGGATGTCGGAGACGGGGAGAGGTTTAGGGACGAGGGGATGTCAGAGACAGGGAGAGGTTTAGGGACCAGGGGATGTCAGAGACAGGGAGAGGATTAGGGACCAGGGGATGTCAGAGACAGGGAGAGGATTAGGGACCAGGGGATATCAGAGACAGGGAGATGTTTAGGGACCAGGGGATGTCAGAGACAGGGAGAGGATTAGGGACCAAGGGATGTCAGAGACAGGGAGAGGTTTAGGGACCAGGGGATGTCAGAGACAGGGAGAGGATTAGGGACCAGGGGATGTCGGAGACAGGGAGAGGTTTAGGGACCAGGGGATGTCAGAGACAGGGTGAGGATTAGGGACCAGGGGATGTCAGAGACAGGGAGAAATTTAGGGACCAGGGAATGTCAGAGACAGGGAGAGGATTAGGGACCAGGGGATGTCGGGGACAGGGTGAGGATTAGGGACCAGGGGATGTCAGAGACAGGGAGAGGTTTAGGGACCAGGGGCTGTCAGAGTCAGGGAGAGGTATAGGGACCAGGGGATGTCAGAGACAGGGAGAGGTTTAGGGACCAGGGGATGTCAGAGACAGGGAGAGTTCAGGGACCAGGGGATGTCAGAGACAGGGGGAGGATTAGGGACCAGGGCATGTCAGAGACAGGGAGAGGATTAGGGACGAGGGGATGTCAGAGACAGGGAGAGGATTAGGGACGAGGGGATGTCAGAGACAGGGAGAGGATTAGGGACCAGGGGATGTCGGAGGCAGGGAGAGGATTAGGGACCAGGGGATGTCAGAGACAGGGAGAGGTTCAGGGACCAGGGGATGTCAGAGACAGGGAGAGGTTAGGGACCAGGGGATGTCAGAGACAGGGAGAGGATTAGGGACCAGGGGATATCAGAGACAGTGGGAGGATTAGGGACCAGGGGATGTCAGAGACAGGGAGAGGATTAGGGACCAGGGGATGTCGGGGACAGGGTGAGGATTAGGGACCAGGGGATGTCAGAGACAGGGAGAGGTTTAGGGCCCAGGGAATGTCAGAGACAGGGAGAGGTTTAGGGACCAGGGGCTGTCAGAGTCAGGGAGAGGTTTAGGGACAAGGGGATGTCAGAGACAGTGGGAGGATTAGGGACCAGGGGATGTCAGAGACAGGGAGAGGTTTAGGGACCAGGGAATGTCAGAGTCAGGGAGAGGTTTAGGGACCAGTGGATGTCGGTGACGGGGAGAGGTTTAGGGACGAGGGGATGTCAGAGACAGGGAGAGGTTTAGGGACCAGGGGATGTCAGAGACAGGGAGAGGATTAGGGACCAGGGGATGTCAGAGACAGGGAGAGGATTAGGGACCAGGGGATATCAGAGACAGGGAGATGTTTAGGGACCAGGGGATGTCAGAGACAGGGAGAGGATTAGGGACCAAGGGATGTCAGAGACAGGGAGAGGTTTAGGGACCAGGGGATGTCAGAGACAGGGAGAGGATTAGGGACCAGGGGATGTCGGAGACAGGGAGAGGTTTAGGGACCAGGGGATGTCAGAGACAGGGTGAGGATTAGGGACAAGGGGATGTCAGAGACAGGGAGAGGTTTAGGGACCAGGGAATGTCAGAGACAGGGAGAGGATTAGGGACCAGGGGCTGTCAGAGTCAGGGAGAGGTTTAGGGACCAGGGGATGTCAGAGACAGCGAGAGGTTTAGGGACCAGGGGATGTCAGAGACAGGGAGAGGATCAGGGACCAGGGGATGTCAGAGACAGGGGGAGGATTAGGGACCAGGGCATGTCAGAGACAGGGAGAGGTTCAGGGACCAGGGGATGTCGGAGACAGGGAGAGGATTAGGGACCAGGGGATGTCAGAGACAGGGAGAGGTTTAAGGACCAGGGGCTGTCAGAGTCAGGGAGAGGTTTAGGGACCAGGGGATGTCAGAGACAGGGGGACGATTAGGGACCAGGGGATGTCAGAGACAGGGAGAGGTTTAGGGACCAGGGAATGTCAGAGACAGGGAGAGGTTTAGGGACCAGGGGCTGTCAGAGTCAGGGAGAGGTTTAGGGACCAGGGGCTGTCAGAGTCAGGGAGAGGATTAGGGACCAGGGGATGTCAGAGACAGGGAGAGATTTAGGGACCAGGGAATGTCAGACACAGGGAGAGGTTTAGGGACCAGGGGCTGTCAGAGTCAGGGAGAGGTATAGGGACCAGGGGATGTCAGAGACAGGGAGAGGTTTAGGGACCACGGGATGTCAGAGACAGGGAGAGTTCAGGGACCAGGGGATGTCAGAGACAGGGGGAGGATTAGGGACCAGGGCATGTCAGAGACAGGGAGAGGATTAGGGACGAGGGGATGTCAGAGACAGGGAGAGGATTAGGGACCAGGGGATGTCGGAGACAGGGAGAGGATTAGGGACGAGGGGATGTCAGAGACAGGGAGAGGTTTAGGGACCACGGGATGTCAGAGACAGGGAGAGTTCAGGGACCAGGGGATGTCAGAGACAGGGGGAGGATTAGGGACCAGGGCATGTCAGAGACAGGGAGAGGATTAGGGACGAGGGGATGTCAGAGACAGGGAGAGGATTAGGGACCAGGGGATGTCGGAGACTGGGAGAGGATTAGGGACGAGGGGATGTCAGAGACAGGGAGAGGTTTAGGGACCAGGGGATGTCAGAGACAGGGAGAGGTTAGGGACCAGGGGATGTCAGAGACAGGGAGAGGATTAGGGACCAGGGGATATCAGAGACAGGGAGAGGTTTAGGGACCAGGGGATGTCAGAGACAGGGAGAGGATTAGGGACCAGGGGATGTCAGAGACAGGGAGAGGTTTAGGGACCAGGGGATGTCAGAGACAGGGAGAGGATTAGGGACCAGGGGATGTCGGGGACAGGGTGAGGATTAGGGACCAGGGGATGTCAGAGACAGGGAGAGGTTTAGGGCCCAGGGAATGTCAGAGACAGGGAGAGGTTTAGGGACCAGGGGCTGTCAGAGTCAGGGAGAGGTTTAGGGACAAGGGGATGTCACAGACAGTGGGAGGATTAGGGACCAGGGGATGTCAGAGACAGGGAGAGGTTTAGGGACCAGGGAATGTCAGAGACAGGGAGAGGTTTAGGGACCAGGGGCTGTCAGAGTCAGGGAGAGGTTTAGGGACCAGGGGATGTCAGAGACAGGGAGAGGTTTAGGGACCAGGGGATGTCAGAGACAGGGAGAGGATTAGGGACCAGGGGATGTCAGAGACAGGGAGAGGATTAGGGACCAGGGGATATCAGAGACAGGGAGAGGTTTAGGGACCAGGGGATGTCAGAGACAGGGAGAGGATTAGGGACCAGGGGATGTCAGAGACAGGGAGAGGTTTAGGGACCAGGGGATGTCAGAGACAGGGAGAGGTTTAGGGACCAGGGAATGTCAGAGACAGGGAGAGTTCAGGGACCAGGGGATGTCAGAGACAGGGGGAGGATTAGGGACCAGGGCATGTCAGAGACAGGGAGAGGATTAGGGACGAGGGGATGTCAGAGACAGGGAGAGGATTAGGGACCAGGGGATGTCGGAGACAGGGAGAGGATTAGGGACCAGGGGATGTCAGAGACAGGGAGAGGTTCAGGGACCAGGGGATGTCAGAGACAGGGAGAGGTTAGGGACCAGGGGATGTCAGAGACAGGGAGAGGATTAGGGACCAGGGGATATCAGAGACAGTGGGAGGATTAGGGACCAGGGGATGTCAGAGACAGGGAGAGGATTAGGGACCAGGGGATCTCGGGGACAGGGTGAGGATTAGGGACCAGGGGATGTCAGAGACAGGGAGAGGTTTAGGGACCAGGGGCTGTCAGAGTCAGGGAGAGGTATAGGGACCAGGGGATGTCAGAGACAGGGAGAGGTTTAGGGACCAGGGGATGTCAGAGACAGGGAGAGTTCAGGGACCAGGGGATGTCAGAGACAGGGGGAGGATTAGGGACCAGGGCATGTCAGAGACAGGGAGAGGATTAGGGACCAGGGGATGTCGGGGACAGGGTGAGGATTAGGGACCAGGGGATGTCGGTGACGGGGAGAGGTTTAGGGACGAGGGGATGTCAGAGACAGGGAGAGGTTTAGGGACCAGGGGATGTCAGAGACAGGGAGAGGATTAGGGACCAGGGGATGTCAGAGACAGGGAGAGGATTAGGGACCAGGGGATATCAGAGACAGGGAGATGTTTAGGGACCAGGGGATGTCAGAGACAGGGAGAGGATTAGGGACCAAGGGATGTCAGAGACAGGGAGAGGTTTAGGGACCAGGGGATGTCAGAGACAGGGAGAGGATTAGGGACCAGGGGATGTCGGAGACAGGGAGAGGTTTAGGGACCAGGGGATGTCAGAGACAGGGTGAGGATTAGGGACAAGGGGATGTCAGAGACAGGGAGAGGTTTAGGGACCAGGGAATGTCAGAGACAGGGAGAGGATTAGGGACCAGGGGCTGTCAGAGTCAGGGAGAGGTTTAGGGACCAGGGGATGTCAGAGACAGCGAGAGGTTTAGGGACCAGGGGATGTCAGAGACAGGGAGAGGATCAGGGACCAGGGGATGTCAGAGACAGGGGGAGGATTAGGGACCAGGGCATGTCAGAGACAGGGAGAGGTTCAGGGACCAGGGGATGTCGGAGACAGGGAGAGGATTAGGGACCAGGGGATGTCAGAGACAGGGAGAGGTTTAAGGACCAGGGGCTGTCAGAGTCAGGGAGAGGTTTAGGGACCAGGGGATGTCAGAGACAGGGGGACGATTAGGGACCAGGGGATGTCAGAGACAGGGAGAGGTTTAGGGACCAGGGAATGTCAGAGACAGGGAGAGGTTTAGGGACCAGGGGCTGTCAGAGTCAGGGAGAGGTTTAGGGACCAGGGGCTGTCAGAGTCAGGGAGAGGATTAGGGACCAGGGGATGTCAGAGACAGGGAGAGATTTAGGGACCAGGGAATGTCAGACACAGGGAGAGGTTTAGGGACCAGGGGCTGTCAGAGTCAGGGAGAGGTATAGGGACCAGGGGATGTCAGAGACAGGGAGAGGTTTAGGGACCACGGGATGTCAGAGACAGGGAGAGTTCAGGGACCAGGGGATGTCAGAGACAGGGGGAGGATTAGGGACCAGGGCATGTCAGAGACAGGGAGAGGATTAGGGACGAGGGGATGTCAGAGACAGGGAGAGGATTAGGGACCAGGGGATGTCGGAGACAGGGAGAGGATTAGGGACGAGGGGATGTCAGAGACAGGGAGAGGTTTAGGGACCACGGGATGTCAGAGACAGGGAGAGTTCAGGGACCAGGGGATGTCAGAGACAGGGGGAGGATTAGGGACCAGGGCATGTCAGAGACAGGGAGAGGATTAGGGACGAGGGGATGTCAGAGACAGGGAGAGGATTAGGGACCAGGGGATGTCGGAGACTGGGAGAGGATTAGGGACGAGGGGATGTCAGAGACAGGGAGAGGTTTAGGGACCAGGGGATGTCAGAGACAGGGAGAGGTTAGGGACCAGGGGATGTCAGAGACAGGGAGAGGATTAGGGACCAGGGGATATCAGAGACAGGGAGAGGTTTAGGGACCAGGGGATGTCAGAGACAGGGAGAGGATTAGGGACCAGGGGATGTCAGAGACAGGGAGAGGTTTAGGGACCAGGGGATGTCAGAGACAGGGAGAGGATTAGGGACCAGGGGATGTCGGGGACAGGGTGAGGATTAGGGACCAGGGGATGTCAGAGACAGGGAGAGGTTTAGGGCCCAGGGAATGTCAGAGACAGGGAGAGGTTTAGGGACCAGGGGCTGTCAGAGTCAGGGAGAGGTTTAGGGACAAGGGGATGTCACAGACAGTGGGAGGATTAGGGACCAGGGGATGTCAGAGACAGGGAGAGGTTTAGGGACCAGGGAATGTCAGAGACAGGGAGAGGTTTAGGGACCAGGGGCTGTCAGAGTCAGGGAGAGGTTTAGGGACCAGGGGATGTCAGAGACAGGGAGAGGTTTAGGGACCAGGGGATGTCAGAGACAGGGAGAGGATTAGGGACCAGGGGATGTCAGAGACAGGGAGAGGATTAGGGACCAGGGGATATCAGAGACAGGGAGAGGTTTAGGGACCAGGGGATGTCAGAGACAGGGAGAGGATTAGGGACCAGGGGATGTCAGAGACAGGGAGAGGTTTAGGGACCAGGGGATGTCAGAGACAGGGAGAGGTTTAGGGACCAGGGAATGTCAGAGACAGGGAGAGTTCAGGGACCAGGGGATGTCAGAGACAGGGGGAGGATTAGGGACCAGGGCATGTCAGAGACAGGGAGAGGATTAGGGACGAGGGGATGTCAGAGACAGGGAGAGGATTAGGGACCAGGGGATGTCGGAGACAGGGAGAGGATTAGGGACCAGGGGATGTCAGAGACAGGGAGAGGTTCAGGGACCAGGGGATGTCAGAGACAGGGAGAGGTTAGGGACCAGGGGATGTCAGAGACAGGGAGAGGATTAGGGACCAGGGGATATCAGAGACAGTGGGAGGATTAGGGACCAGGGGATGTCAGAGACAGGGAGAGGATTAGGGACCAGGGGATCTCGGGGACAGGGTGAGGATTAGGGACCAGGGGATGTCAGAGACAGGGAGAGGTTTAGGGACCAGGGGCTGTCAGAGTCAGGGAGAGGTATAGGGACCAGGGGATGTCAGAGACAGGGAGAGGTTTAGGGACCAGGGGATGTCAGAGACAGGGAGAGTTCAGGGACCAGGGGATGTCAGAGACAGGGGGAGGATTAGGGACCAGGGCATGTCAGAGACAGGGAGAGGATTAGGGACGAGGGGATGTCAGAGACAGGGAGAGGATTAGGGACGAGGGGATGTCAGAGACAGGGAGAGGATTAGGGACCAGGGGATGTCGGAGACAGGGAGAGGATTAGGGACCAGGGGATGTCAGAGACAGGGAGAGGTTCAGGGACCAGGGGATGTCAGAGACAGGGAGAGGTTAGGGACCAGGGGATGTCAGAGACAGGGAGAGGATTAGGGACCAGGGGATATCAGAGACAGTGGGAGGATTAGGGACCAGGGGATGTCAGAGACAGGGAGAGGATTAGGGACCAGGGGATGTCGGGGACAGGGTGAGGATTAGGGACCAGGGGATGTCAGAGACAGGGAGAGGTTTAGGGCCCAGGGAATGTCAGAGACAGGGAGAGGTTTAGGGACCAGGGGCTGTCAGAGTCAGGGAGAGGTTTAGGGACAAGGGGATGTCAGAGACAGTGGGAGGATTAGGGACCAGGGGATGTCAGAGACAGGGAGAGGTTTAGGGACCAGGGAATGTCAGAGTCAGGGAGAGGTTTAGGGACCAGGGGATGTCGGAGACGGGGAGAGGTTTAGGGACGAGGGGATGTCAGAGACAGGGAGAGGTTTAGGGACCAGGGGATGTCAGAGACAGGGAGAGGATTAGGGACCAGGGGATGTCAGAGACAGGGAGAGGATTAGGGACCAGGGGATATCAGAGACAGGGAGATGTTTAGGGACCAGGGGATGTCAGAGACAGGGAGAGGATTAGGGACCAAGGGATGTCAGAGACAGGGAGAGGTTTAGGGACCAGGGGATGTCAGAGACAGGGAGAGGATTAGGGACCAGGGGATGTCGGAGACAGGGAGAGGTTTAGGGACCAGGGGATGTCAGAGACAGGGTGAGGATTAGGGACCAGGGGATGTCAGAGACAGGGAGAGGTTTAGGGACCAGGGAATGTCAGAGACAGGGAGAGGATTAGGGACCAGGGGATGTCGGGGACAGGGTGAGGATTAGGGACCAGGGGATGTCAGAGACAGGGAGAGGTTTAGGGACCAGGGGCTGTCAGAGTCAGGGAGAGGTATAGGGACCAGGGGATGTCAGAGACAGGGAGAGGTTTAGGGACCAGGGGATGTCAGAGACAGGGAGAGTTCAGGGACCAGGGGATGTCGGGGACAGGGTGAGGATTAGGGACCAGGGGATGTCAGAGACAGGGAGAGGTTTAGGGCCCAGGGAATGTCAGAGACAGGGAGAGGTTTAGGGACCAGGGGCTGTCAGAGACAGGGAGAGGTTTAGGGACCAGGGGCTGTCAGAGTCAGGGAGAGGTTTAGGGACAAGGGGATGTCAGAGACAGTGGGAGGATTAGGGACCAGGGGATGTCAGAGACAGGGAGAGGTTTAGGGACCAGGGAATGTCAGAGACAGGGAGAGGTTTAGGGACCAGGGGCTGTCAGAGTCAGGGAGAGGTTTAGGGACCAGGGGATGTCAGAGACAGGGAGAGGTTTAGGGACCAGGGGATGTCAGAGACAGGGAGAGGATTAGGGACCAGGGGATGTCAGAGACAGGGAGAGGATTAGGGACCAGGGGATATCAGAGACAGGGAGAGGTTTAGGGACCAGGGGATGTCAGAGACAGGGAGAGGATTAGGGACCAGGGGATGTCAGAGACAGGGAGAGGTTTAGGGACCAGGGGATGTCAGAGACAGGGAGAGGTTTAGGGACCAGGGAATGTCAGAGACAGGGAGAGTTCAGGGACCAGGGGATGTCAGAGACAGGGGGAGGATTAGGGACCAGGGCATGTCAGAGACAGGGAGAGGATTAGGGACGAGGGGATGTCAGAGACAGGGAGAGGATTAGGGACCAGGGGATGTCGGAGACAGGGAGAGGATTAGGGACCAGGGGATGTCAGAGACAGGGAGAGGTTCAGGGACCAGGGGATGTCAGAGACAGGGAGAGGTTAGGGACCAGGGGATGTCAGAGACAGGGAGAGGATTAGGGACCAGGGGATATCAGAGACAGTGGGAGGATTAGGGACCAGGGGATGTCAGAGACAGGGAGAGGATTAGGGACCAGGGGATGTCGGGGACAGGGTGAGGATTAGGGACCAGGGGATGTCAGAGACAGGGAGAGGTTTAGGGACCAGGGGCTGTCAGAGTCAGGGAGAGGTATAGGGACCAGGGGATGTCAGAGACAGGGAGAGGTTTAGGGACCAGGGGATGTCAGAGACAGGGAGAGTTCAGGGACCAGGGGATGTCAGAGACAGGGGGAGGATTAGGGACCAGGGCATGTCAGAGACAGGGAGAGGATTAGGGACGAGGGGATGTCAGAGACAGGGAGAGGATTAGGGACGAGGGGATGTCAGAGACAGGGAGAGGATTAGGGACCAGGGGATGTCGGAGACAGGGAGAGGATTAGGGACCAGGGGATGTCAGAGACAGGGAGAGGTTCAGGGACCAGGGGATGTCAGAGACAGGGAGAGGTTAGGGACCAGGGGATGTCAGAGACAGGGAGAGGATTAGGGACCAGGGGATATCAGAGACAGTGGGAGGATTAGGGACCAGGGGATGTCAGAGACAGGGAGAGGATTAGGGACCAGGGGATGTCGGGGACAGGGTGAGGATTAGGGACCAGGGGATGTCAGAGACAGGGAGAGGTTTAGGGCCCAGGGAATGTCAGAGACAGGGAGAGGTTTAGGGACCAGGGGCTGTCAGAGTCAGGGAGAGGTTTAGGGACAAGGGGATGTCAGAGACAGTGGGAGGATTAGGGACCAGGGGATGTCAGAGACAGGGAGAGGTTTAGGGACCAGGGAATGTCAGAGTCAGGGAGAGGTTTAGGGACCAGGGGATGTCGGAGACGGGGAGAGGTTTAGGGACGAGGGGATGTCAGAGACAGGGAGAGGTTTAGGGACCAGGGGATGTCAGAGACAGGGAGAGGATTAGGGACCAGGGGATGTCAGAGACAGGGAGAGGATTAGGGACCAGGGGATATCAGAGACAGGGAGATGTTTAGGGACCAGGGGATGTCAGAGACAGGGAGAGGATTAGGGACCAAGGGATGTCAGAGACAGGGAGAGGTTTAGGGACCAGGGGATGTCAGAGACAGGGAGAGGATTAGGGACCAGGGGATGTCGGAGACAGGGAGAGGTTTAGGGACCAGGGGATGTCAGAGACAGGGTGAGGATTAGGGACCAGGGGATGTCAGAGACAGGGAGAGGTTTAGGGACCAGGGAATGTCAGAGACAGGGAGAGGATTAGGGACCAGGGGATGTCGGGGACAGGGTGAGGATTAGGGACCAGGGGATGTCAGAGACAGGGAGAGGTTTAGGGACCAGGGGCTGTCAGAGTCAGGGAGAGGTATAGGGACCAGGGGATGTCAGAGACAGGGAGAGGTTTAGGGACCAGGGGATGTCAGAGACAGGGAGAGTTCAGGGACCAGGGGATGTCAGAGACAGGGGGAGGATTAGGGACCAGGGCATGTCAGAGACAGGGAGAGGATTAGGGACGAGGGGATGTCAGAGACAGGGAGAGGATTAGGGACGAGGGGATGTCAGAGACAGGGAGAGGATTAGGGACCAGGGGATGTCGGAGACAGGGAGAGGATTAGGGACCAGGGGATGTCAGAGACAGGGAGAGGTTCAGGGACCAGGGGATGTCAGAGACAGGGAGAGGTTAGGGACCAGGGGATGTCAGAGACAGGGAGAGGATTAGGGACCAGGGGATATCAGAGACAGTGGGAGGATTAGGGACCAGGGGATGTCAGAGACAGGGAGAGGATTAGGGACCAGGGGATGTCGGGGACAGGGTGAGGATTAGGGACCAGGGGATGTCAGAGACAGGGAGAGGTTTAGGGCCCAGGGAATGTCAGAGACAGGGAGAGGTTTAGGGACCAGGGGCTGTCAGAGTCAGGGAGAGGTTTAGGGACAAGGGGATGTCAGAGACAGTGGGAGGATTAGGGACCAGGGGATGTCAGAGACAGGGAGAGGTTTAGGGACCAGGGAATGTCAGAGTCAGGGAGAGGTTTAGGGACCAGGGGATGTCGGAGACGGGGAGAGGTTTAGGGACGAGGGGATGTCAGAGACAGGGAGAGGTTTAGGGACCAGGGGATGTCAGAGACAGGGAGAGGATTAGGGACCAGGGGATGTCAGAGACAGGGAGAGGATTAGGGACCAGGGGATATCAGAGACAGGGAGATGTTTAGGGACCAGGGGATGTCAGAGACAGGGAGAGGATTAGGGACCAAGGGATGTCAGAGACAGGGAGAGGTTTAGGGACCAGGGGATGTCAGAGACAGGGAGAGGATTAGGGACCAGGGGATGTCGGAGACAGGGAGAGGTTTAGGGACCAGGGGATGTCAGAGACAGGGTGAGGATTAGGGACCAGGGGATGTCAGAGACAGGGAGAGGTTTAGGGACCAGGGAATGTCAGAGACAGGGAGAGGATTAGGGACCAGGGGCTGTCAGAGTCAGGGAGAGGTTTAGGGACCAGGGGATGTCAGAGACAGCGAGAGGTTTAGGGACCAGGGGATGTCAGAGACAGGGAGAGGATCAGGGACCAGGGGATGTCAGAGACAGGGGGAGGATTAGGGACCAGGGCATGTCAGAGACAGGGAGAGGTTCAGGGACCAGGGGATGTCGGAGACAGGGAGAGGATTAGGGACCAGGGGATGTCAGAGACAGGGAGAGGTTTAAGGACCAGGGGCTGTCAGAGTCAGGGAGAGGTTTAGGGACCAGGGGATGTCAGAGACAGGGGGACGATTAGGGACCAGGGGATGTCAGAGACAGGGAGAGGTTTAGGGACCAGGGAATGTCAGAGACAGGGAGAGGTTTAGGGACCAGGGGCTGTCAGAGTCAGGGAGAGGTTTAGGGACCAGGGGCTGTCAGAGTCAGGGAGAGGATTAGGGACCAGGGGATGTCAGAGACAGGGAGAGATTTAGGGACCAGGGAATGTCAGACACAGGGAGAGGTTTAGGGACCAGGGGCTGTCAGAGTCAGGGAGAGGTATAGGGACCAGGGGATGTCAGAGACAGGGAGAGGTTTAGGGACCACGGGATGTCAGAGACAGGGAGAGTTCAGGGACCAGGGGATGTCAGAGACAGGGGGAGGATTAGGGACCAGGGCATGTCAGAGACAGGGAGAGGATTAGGGACGAGGGGATGTCAGAGACAGGGAGAGGATTAGGGACCAGGGGATGTCGGAGACTGGGAGAGGATTAGGGACGAGGGGATGTCAGAGACAGGGAGAGGTTTAGGGACCAGGGGATGTCAGAGACAGGGAGAGGTTAGGGACCAGGGGATGTCAGAGACAGGGAGAGGATTAGGGACCAGGGGATATCAGAGACAGGGAGAGGTTTAGGGACCAGGGGATGTCAGAGACAGGGAGAGGATTAGGGACCAGGGGATGTCAGAGACAGGGAGAGGTTTAGGGACCAGGGGATGTCAGAGACAGGGAGAGGATTAGGGACCAGGGGATGTCGGGGACAGGGTGAGGATTAGGGACCAGGGGATGTCAGAGACAGGGAGAGGTTTAGGGCCCAGGGAATGTCAGAGACAGGGAGAGGTTTAGGGACCAGGGGCTGTCAGAGTCAGGGAGAGGTTTAGGGACAAGGGGATGTCAGAGACAGTGGGAGGATTAGGGACCAGGGGATGTCAGAGACAGGGAGAGGTTTAGGGACCAGGGAATGTCAGAGACAGGGAGAGGTTTAGGGACCAGGGGCTGTCAGAGTCAGGGAGAGGTTTAGGGACCAGGGGATGTCGGAGACGGGGAGAGGTTTAGGGACGAGGGGATGTCAGAGACAGGGAGAGGATTAGGGACCAGGGGATGTCAGAGACAGGGAGAGGATTAGGGACCAGGGGATGTCAGAGACAGGGAGAGGATTAGGGACCAGGGGATATCAGAGACAGGGAGAGGTTTAGGGACCAGGGGATGTCAGAGACAGGGAGAGGATTAGGGACCAGGGGATGTCAGAGACAGGGAGAGGTTTAGGGACCAGGGGATGTCAGAGACAGGGAGAGGATTAGAGACCGGGGATGTCAGAGACAGGGAGAGGATTAGGGACGAGGGGATGTCAGAGACAGGGAGAGGTTTAGGGACCAGGGGATGTCGGAGACGGGGAGAGGTTTAGGGACGAGGGGATGTCAGAGACAGGGATAGGTTTAGGGACCAGGGGATGTCAGAGACAGGGAGAGGATTAGGGACGAGGGGATGTCAGAGACAGGGAGAGGTTTAGGGACGAGGGGATGTCAGAGACAGGGAGAGGATTAGGGACCAGGGGATGTCGGAGACAGGGAGAGGATTAGGGACGAGGGGATGTCAGAGACAGGGATAGGTTTAGGGACCAGGGGATGTCAGAGACAGGGAGAGGTTTAGGGACCAGGGGATGTCAGAGACAGGGAGAGGATTAGGGACCAGGGGATATCAGAGACAGGGAGAGGTTTAGGGACCAGGGGATGTCAGAGACAGGGAGAGGATTAGGGACCAGGGGATGTCAGAGACAGGGAGAGGTTTAGGGACCAGGGGCTGTCAGAGTCAGGGAGAGGTTTAGGGACCAGGGGATGTCAGCGACAGGGAGAGGTTTAGGGACCAGGGGCTGTCAGAGTCAGGGCGAGGTTCAGGGACCAGGGGATGTCAGAGACAGGGGGAGGATTAGGGACCAGGGCATGTCAGAGACAGGAGAGGTTCAGGGACCAGGGCATGTCAGAGACAGGGAGAGGATTAGAGACCAGGGGATGTCAGAGACAGGGAGAGGATTAGGGACGAGGGGATGTCAGAGACAGGGAGAGGTTTAGGGACCAGGGGATGTCGGAGATGGGGAGAGGTTTAGGGACGAGGGGATGTCAGAGACAGGGAGAGGTTTAGGGACGAGGGGATGTCAGAGACAGGGAGAGGTTTAGGGACCAGGGGATGTCAGAGACAGGGAGAGGATTAGGGACCAGGGGATGTCAGAGACAGGGAGAGGTTTAGGGACCAGGGGATGTCAGAGACAGGGAGAGGATTAGGGACCAGGGGATGTCAGAGACAGGGAGAGGATTAGGGACCAGGGGATGTCGGGGACAGGGTGAGGATTAGGGACCAGGGGATGTCAGAGACAGGGAGAGGTTTAGGGCCCAGGGAATGTCAGAGACAGGGAGAGGTTTAGGGACCAGGGGCTGTCAGAGTCAGGGAGAGGTTTAGGGACAAGGGGATGTCAGAGACAGTGGGAGGATTAGGGACCAGGGGATGTCAGAGACAGGGAGAGGTTTAGGGACCAGGGAATGTCAGAGTCAGGGAGAGGTTTAGGGACCAGGGGATGTCGGAGACGGGGAGAGGTTTAGGGACGAGGGGATGTCAGAGACAGGGAGAGGTTTAGGGACCAGGGGATGTCAGAGACAGGGAGAGGATTAGGGACCAGGGGATGTCAGAGACAGGGAGAGGATTAGGGACCAGGGGATATCAGAGACAGGGAGATGTTTAGGGACCAGGGGATGTCAGAGACAGGGAGAGGATTAGGGACCAAGGGATGTCAGAGACAGGGAGAGGTTTAGGGACCAGGGGATGTCAGAGACAGGGAGAGGATTAGGGACCAGGGGATGTCGGAGACAGGGAGAGGTTTAGGGACCAGGGGATGTCAGCGACAGGGTGAGGATTAGGGACCAGGGGATGTCAGAGACAGGGAGAGGTTTAGGGACCAGGGAATGTCAGAGACAGGGAGAGGATTAGGGACCAGGGGCTGTCAGAGTCAGGGAGAGGTTTAGGGACCAGGGGATGTCAGAGACAGCGAGAGGTTTAGGGACCAGGGGATGTCAGAGACAGGGAGAGGATCAGGGACCAGGGGATGTCAGAGACAGGGGGAGGATTAGGGACCAGGGCATGTCAGAGACAGGGAGAGGTTCAGGGACCAGGGGATGTCGGAGACAGGGAGAGGATTAGGGACCAGGGGATGTCAGAGACAGGGAGAGGTTTAAGGACCAGGGGCTGTCAGAGTCAGGGAGAGGTTTAGGGACCAGGGGATGTCAGAGACAGGGGGACGATTAGGGACCAGGGGATGTCAGAGACAGGGAGAGGTTTAGGGACCAGGGAATGTCAGAGACAGGGAGAGGTTTAGGGACCAGGGGCTGTCAGAGTCAGGGAGAGGTTTAGGGACCAGGGGCTGTCAGAGTCAGGGAGAGGATTAGGGACCAGGGGATGTCAGAGACAGGGAGAGATTTAGGGACCAGGGAATGTCAGACACAGGGAGAGGTTTAGGGACCAGGGGCTGTCAGAGTCAGGGAGAGGTATAGGGACCAGGGGATGTCAGAGACAGGGAGAGGTTTAGGGACCACGGGATGTCAGAGACAGGGAGAGTTCAGGGACCAGGGGATGTCAGAGACAGGGGGAGGATTAGGGACCAGGGCATGTCAGAGACAGGGAGAGGATTAGGGACGAGGGGATGTCAGAGACAGGGAGAGGATTAGGGACCAGGGGATGTCGGAGACAGGGAGAGGATTAGGGACGAGCGAATGTCAGAGACAGGGAGAGGTTTAGGGACCAGGGGATGTCAGAGACAGGGAGAGTTCAGGGACCAGGGGATGTCAGAGACAGGGGGAGGATTAGGGACCAGGGCATGTCAGAGACAGGGAGAGGATTAGGGACGAGGGGATGTCAGAGACAGGGAGAGGATTAGGGACCAGGGGATGTCGGAGACTGGGAGAGGATTAGGGACGAGGGGATGTCAGAGACAGGGAGAGGTTTAGGGACCAGGGGATGTCAGAGACAGGGAGAGGTTAGGGACCAGGGGATGTCAGAGACAGGGAGAGGATTAGGGACCAGGGGATATCAGAGACAGGGAGAGGTTTAGGGACCAGGGGATGTCAGAGACAGGGAGAGGATTAGGGACCAGGGGATGTCAGAGACAGGGAGAGGTTTAGGGACCAGGGGATGTCAGAGACAGGGAGAGGATTAGGGACCAGGGGATGTCGGGGACAGGGTGAGGATTAGGGACCAGGGGATGTCAGAGACAGGGAGAGGTTTAGGGCCCAGGGAATGTCAGAGACAGGGAGAGGTTTAGGGACCAGGGGCTGTCAGAGTCAGGGAGAGGTTTAGGGACAAGGGGATGTCAGAGACAGTGGGAGGATTAGGGACCAGGGGATGTCAGAGACAGGGAGAGGTTTAGGGACCAGGGAATGTCAGAGACAGGGAGAGGTTTAGGGACCAGGGGCTGTCAGAGTCAGGGAGAGGTTTAGGGACCAGGGGATGTCGGAGACGGGGAGAGGTTTAGGGACGAGGGGATGTCAGAGACAGGGAGAGGATTAGGGACCAGGGGATGTCAGAGACAGGGAGAGGATTAGGGACCAGGGGATGTCAGAGACAGGGAGAGGATTAGGGACCAGGGGATATCAGAGACAGGGAGAGGTTTAGGGACCAGGGGATGTCAGAGACAGGGAGAGGATTAGGGACCAGGGGATGTCAGAGACAGGGAGAGGTTTAGGGACCAGGGGATGTCAGAGACAGGGAGAGGATTAGAGACCGGGGATGTCAGAGACAGGGAGAGGATTAGGGACGAGGGGATGTCAGAGACAGGGAGAGGTTTAGGGACCAGGGGATGTCGGAGACGGGGAGAGGTTTAGGGACGAGGGGATGTCAGAGACAGGGATAGGTTTAGGGACCAGGGGATGTCAGAGACAGGGAGAGGATTAGGGACGAGGGGATGTCAGAGACAGGGAGAGGTTTAGGGACGAGGGGATGTCAGAGACAGGGAGAGGATTAGGGACCAGGGGATGTCGGAGACAGGGAGAGGATTAGGGACGAGGGGATGTCAGAGACAGGGATAGGTTTAGGGACCAGGGGATGTCAGAGACAGGGAGAGGTTTAGGGACCAGGGGATGTCAGAGACAGGGAGAGGATTAGGGACCAGGGGATATCAGAGACAGGGAGAGGTTTAGGGACCAGGGGATGTCAGAGACAGGGAGAGGATTAGGGACCAGGGGATGTCAGAGACAGGGAGAGGTTTAGGGACCAGGGGCTGTCAGAGTCAGGGAGAGGTTTAGGGACCAGGGGATGTCAGCGACAGGGAGAGGTTTAGGGACCAGGGGCTGTCAGAGTCAGGGCGAGGTTCAGGGACCAGGGGATGTCAGAGACAGGGGGAGGATTAGGGACCAGGGCATGTCAGAGACAGGAGAGGTTCAGGGACCAGGGCATGTCAGAGACAGGGAGAGGATTAGAGACCAGGGGATGTCAGAGACAGGGAGAGGATTAGGGACGAGGGGATGTCAGAGACAGGGAGAGGTTTAGGGACCAGGGGATGTCGGAGATGGGGAGAGGTTTAGGGACGAGGGGATGTCAGAGACAGGGAGAGGTTTAGGGACGAGGGGATGTCAGAGACAGGGAGAGGTTTAGGGACCAGGGGATGTCAGAGACAGGGAGAGGATTAGGGACCAGGGGATGTCAGAGACAGGGAGAGGTTTAGGGACCAGGGGATGTCAGAGACAGGGAGAGGATTAGGGACCAGGGGATGTCAGAGACAGGGAGAGGATTAGGGACCAGGGGATATCAGAGACAGGGAGAGGTTTAGGGACCAGGGGATGTCAGAGAGAGGGAGAGGATTAGGGACCAGGGGATGTCAGAGACAGGGAGAGGTTTAGGGACCAGGGGATGTCAGAGACAGGGAGAGGATTAGGGACCAGGGGATGTCGGAGACAGGGAGAGGTTTAGGGACGAGGGGATGTCAGAGACAGGGAGAGGATCAGGGACCAGGGGATGTCAGAGACAGGGGGAGGATTAGGGACCAGGGCATGTCAGAGACAGGGAGAGGTTCAGGGACCAGGGGATGTCGGAGACAGGGAGAGGATTAGGGACCAGGGGATGTCAGAGACAGGGAGAGGTTTAAGGACCAGGGGCTGTCAGAGTCAGGGAGAGGTTTAGGGACCAGGGGATGTCAGAGACAGGGGGACGATTAGGGACCAGGGGATGTCAGAGACAGGGAGAGGTTTAGGGACCAGGGAATGTCAGAGACAGGGAGAGGTTTAGGGACCAGGGGCTTTCAGAGTCAGGGAGAGGTTTAGGGACCAGGGGATGTCAGAGTCAGGGAGAGGTTTAGGGACCAGGGGCTGTCAGAGTCAGGGAGAGGATTAGGGACCAGGGGATGTCAGAGACAGGGAGAGATTTAGGGACCAGGGAATGTCAGACACAGGGAGAGGTTTAGGGACCAGGGGCTGTCAGAGTCAGGGAGAGGTATAGGGACGAGGGGATGTCAGAGACAGGGAGAGGTTTAGGGACCAGGGGATGTCAGAGACAGGGAGAGTTCAGGGACCAGGGGATGTCAGAGACAGGGGGAGGATTAGGGACCAGGGCATGTCAGAGACAGGGAGAGGATTAGGGACGAGGGGATGTCAGAGACAGGGAGAGGATTAGGGACCAGGGGATGTCGGAGACAGGGAGAGGATTAGGGACGAGGGGATGTCAGAGACAGGGAGAGGTTTAGGGACCAGGGGATGTCAGAGACAGGGAGAGGTTAGGGACCAGGGGATGTCAGAGACAGGGAGAGGATTAGGGACCAGGGGATGTCAGAGACAGGGAGAGGATTAGGGACCAGGGGATATCAGAGACAGGGAGATGTTTAGGGACCAGGGGATGTCAGAGACAGGGAGAGGATTAGGGACCAAGGGATGTCAGAGACAGGGAGAGGTTTAGGGACCAGGGGATGTCAGAGACAGGGAGAGGATTAGGGACCAGGGGATGTCGGAGACAGGGAGAGGTTTAGGGACCAGGGGATGTCAGAGACAGGGTGAGGATTAGGGACCAGGGGATGTCAGAGACAGGGAGAGGTTTAGGGACCAGGGAATGTCAGAGACAGGGAGAGGATTAGGGACCAGGGGCTGTCAGAGTCAGGGAGAGGTTTAGGGACCAGGGGATGTCAGAGACAGCGAGAGGTTTAGGGACCAGGGGATGTCAGAGACAGGGAGAGGATCAGGGACCAGGGGATGTCAGAGACAGGGGGAGGATTAGGGACCAGGGCATGTCAGAGACAGGGAGAGGTTCAGGGACCAGGGGATGTCGGAGACAGGGAGAGGATTAGGGACCAGGGGATGTCAGAGACAGGGAGAGGTTTAAGGACCAGGGGCTGTCAGAGTCAGGGAGAGGTTTAGGGACCAGGGGATGTCAGAGACAGGGGGACGATTAGGGACCAGGGGATGTCAGAGACAGGGAGAGGTTTAGGGACCAGGGAATGTCAGAGACAGGGAGAGGTTTAGGGACCAGGGGCTGTCAGAGTCAGGGAGAGGTTTAGGGACCAGGGGCTGTCAGAGTCAGGGAGAGGATTAGGGACCAGGGGATGTCAGAGACAGGGAGAGATTTAGGGACCAGGGAATGTCAGACACAGGGAGAGGTTTAGGGACCAGGGGCTGTCAGAGTCAGGGAGAGGTATAGGGACCAGGGGATGTCAGAGACAGGGAGAGGTTTAGGGACCACGGGATGTCAGAGACAGGGAGAGTTCAGGGACCAGGGGATGTCAGAGACAGGGGGAGGATTAGGGACCAGGGCATGTCAGAGACAGGGAGAGGATTAGGGACGAGGGGGTGTCAGAGACAGGGAGAGGATTAGGGACCAGGGGATGTCGGAGACAGGGAGAGGATTAGGGACGAGCGAATGTCAGAGACAGGGAGAGGTTTAGGGACCAGGGGATGTCAGAGACAGGGAGAGTTCAGGGACCAGGGGATGTCAGAGACAGGGGGAGGATTAGGGACCAGGGCATGTCAGAGACAGGGAGAGGATTAGGGACGAGGGGATGTCAGAGACAGGGAGAGGATTAGGGACCAGGGGATGTCGGAGACTGGGAGAGGATTAGGGACGAGGGGATGTCAGAGACAGGGAGAGGTTTAGGGACCAGGGGATGTCAGAGACAGGGAGAGGTTAGGGACCAGGGGATGTCAGAGACAGGGAGAGGATTAGGGACCAGGGGATATCAGAGACAGGGAGAGGTTTAGGGACCAGGGGATGTCAGAGACAGGGAGAGGATTAGGGACCAGGGGATGTCAGAGACAGGGAGAGGTTTAGGGACCAGGGGATGTCAGAGACAGGGAGAGGATTAGGGACCAGGGGATGTCGGGGACAGGGTGAGGATTAGGGACCAGGGGATGTCAGAGACAGGGAGAGGTTTAGGGCCCAGGGAATGTCAGAGACAGGGAGAGGTTTAGGGACCAGGGGCTGTCAGAGTCAGGGAGAGGTTTAGGGACAAGGGGATGTCAGAGACAGTGGGAGGATTAGGGACCAGGGGATGTCAGAGACAGGGAGAGGTTTAGGGACCAGGGAATGTCAGAGACAGGGAGAGGTTTAGGGACCAGGGGCTGTCAGAGTCAGGGAGAGGTTTAGGGACCAGGGGATGTCGGAGACGGGGAGAGGTTTAGGGACGAGGGGATGTCAGAGACAGGGAGAGGATTAGGGACCAGGGGATGTCAGAGACAGGGAGAGGATTAGGGACCAGGGGATGTCAGAGACAGGGAGAGGATTAGGGACCAGGGGATATCAGAGACAGGGAGAGGTTTAGGGACCAGGGGATGTCAGAGACAGGGAGAGGATTAGGGACCAGGGGATGTCAGAGACAGGGAGAGGTTTAGGGACCAGGGGATGTCAGAGACAGGGAGAGGATTAGAGACCGGGGATGTCAGAGACAGGGAGAGGATTAGGGACGAGGGGATGTCAGAGACAGGGAGAGGTTTAGGGACCAGGGGATGTCGGAGACGGGGAGAGGTTTAGGGACGAGGGGATGTCAGAGACAGGGATAGGTGTAGGGACCAGGGGATGTCAGAGACAGGGAGAGGATTAGGGACGAGGGGATGTCAGAGACAGGGAGAGGTTTAGGGACGAGGGGATGTCAGAGACAGGGAGAGGATTAGGGACCAGGGGATGTCGGAGACAGGGAGAGGATTAGGGACGAGGGGATGTCAGAGACAGGGATAGGTTTAGGGACCAGGGGATGTCAGAGACAGGGAGAGGTTTAGGGACCAGGGGATGTCAGAGACAGGGAGAGGATTAGGGACCAGGGGATATCAGAGACAGGGAGAGGTTTAGGGACCAGGGGATGTCAGAGACAGGGAGAGGATTAGGGACCAGGGGATGTCAGAGACAGGGAGAGGTTTAGGGACCAGGGGCTGTCAGAGTCAGGGAGAGGTTTAGGGACCAGGGGATGTCAGTGACAGGGAGAGGTTTAGGGACCAGGGGCTGTCAGAGTCAGGGCGAGGTTCAGGGACCAGGGGATGTCAGAGACAGGGGGAGGATTAGGGACCAGGGCATGTCAGAGACAGGAGAGGTTCAGGGACCAGGGCATGTCAGAGACAGGGAGAGGATTAGAGACCAGGGGATGTCAGAGACAGGGAGAGGATTAGGGACGAGGGGATGTCAGAGACAGGGAGAGGTTTAGGGACCAGGGGATGTCGGAGATGGGGAGAGGTTTAGGGACGAGGGGATGTCAGAGACAGGGAGAGGTTTAGGGACCAGGGGATGTCAGAGACAGGGAGAGGATTAGGGACCAGGGGATGTCAGAGACAGGGAGAGGATTAGGGACCAGGGGATATCAGAGACAGGGAGAGGTTTAGGGACCAGGGGATGTCAGAGAGAGGGAGAGGATTAGGGACCAGGGGATGTCAGAGACAGGGAGAGGTTTAGGGACCAGGGGATGTCAGAGACAGGGAGAGGATTAGGGACCAGGGGATGTCGGAGACAGGGAGAGGTTTAGGGACGAGGGGATGTCAGAGACAGGGAGAGGATCAGGGACCAGGGGATGTCAGAGACAGGGGGAGGATTAGGGACCAGGGCATGTCAGAGACAGGGAGAGGTTCAGGGACCAGGGGATGTCGGAGACAGGGAGAGGATTAGGGACCAGGGGATGTCAGAGACAGGGAGAGGTTTAAGGACCAGGGGCTGTCAGAGTCAGGGAGAGGTTTAGGGACCAGGGGATGTCAGAGACAGGGGGACGATTAGGGACCAGGGGATGTCAGAGACAGGGAGAGGTTTAGGGACCAGGGAATGTCAGAGACAGGGAGAGGTTTAGGGACCAGGGGCTTTCAGAGTCAGGGAGAGGTTTAGGGACCAGGGGATGTCAGAGTCAGGGAGAGGTTTAGGGACCAGGGGCTGTCAGAGTCAGGGAGAGGATTAGGGACCAGGGGATGTCAGAGACAGGGAGAGATTTATGGACCAGGGAATGTCAGACACAGGGAGATGTTTAGGGACCAGGGGCTGTCAGAGTCAGGGAGAGGTATAGGGACGAGGGGATGTCAGAGACAGGGAGAGGTTTAGGGACCAGGGGATGTCAGAGACAGGGAGAGTTCAGGGACCAGGGGATGTCAGAGACAGGGGGAGGATTAGGGACCAGGGCATGTCAGAGACAGGGAGAGGATTAGGGACGAGGGGATGTCAGAGACAGGGAGAGGATTAGGGACCAGGGGATGTCGGAGACAGGGAGAGGATTAGGGACGAGGGGATGTCAGAGACAGGGAGAGGTTTAGGGACCAGGGGATGTCAGAGACAGGGAGAGGTTAGGGACCAGGGGATGTCAGAGACAGGGAGAGGATTAGGGACCAGGGGATATCAGAGACAGGGAGAGGTTTAGGGACCAGGGGATGTCAGAGACAGGGAGAGGATTAGGGACCAGGGGATGTCAGAGACAGGGAGAGGGTTAGGGACCAGGGGATGTCAGAGACAGGGAGAGGATTAGGGACCAGGGGATGTCGGGGACAGGGTGAGGATTAGGGACCAGGGGATGTCAGAGACAGGGAGAGGTTTAGGGCCCAGGGAATGTCAGAGACAGGGAGAGGTTTAGGGACCAGGGGCTGTCAGAGTCAGGGAGAGGTTTAGGGACAAGGGGATGTCAGAGAAAGTGGGAGGATTAGGGACCAGGGGATGTCAGAGAGAGGGAGAGGTTTAGGGACCAGGGAATGTCAGAGACAGGGAGAGGATTAGGGACCAGGGGCTGTCAGAGACAGGGAGAGGATTAGGGACCAGGGGCTGTCAGAGTCAGGGAGAGGTTTAGGGACCAGGGGATGTCGGAGACGGGGAGAGGTTTAGGGACGAGGGGATGTCAGAGACAGGGAGAGGTTTAGGGACCAGGGGATGTCAGAGACAGGGAGAGGATTAGGGACCAGGGGATGTCAGAGACAGGGAGAGGATTAGGGACCAGGGGATATCAGAGACAGGGAGAGGTTTAGGGACCAGGGGATGTCAGAGACAGGGAGAGGATTAGGGACCAGGGGATGTCAGAGACAGGGAGAGGTTTAGGGACCAGGGGATGTCAGAGACAGGGAGAGGATTAGAGACCGGGGATGTCAGAGACAGGGAGAGGATTAGGGACGAGGGGATGTCAGAGACAGGGAGAGGTTTAGGGACCAGGGGATGTCGGAGACGGGGAGAGGTTTAGGGACGAGGGGATGTCAGAGACAGGGATAGGTTTAGGGACCAGGGGATGTCAGAGACAGGGAGAGGATTAGGGACGAGGGGATGTCAGAGACAGGGAGAGGTTTAGGGACGAGGGGATGTCAGAGACAGGGAGAGGATTAGGGACCAGGGGATGTCGGAGACAGGGAGAGGATTAGGGACGAGGGGATGTCAGAGACAGGGATAGGTTTAGGGACCAGGGGATGTCAGAGACAGGGAGAGGTTTAGGGACCAGGGGATGTCAGAGACAGGGAGAGGATTAGGGACCAGGGGATATCAGAGACAGGGAGAGGTTTAGGGACCAGGGGATGTCAGAGACAGGGAGAGGATTAGGGACCAGGGGATGTCAGAGACAGGGAGAGGTTTAGGGACCAGGGGCTGTCAGAGTCAGGGAGAGGTTTAGGGACCAGGGGATGTCAGCGACAGGGAGAGGTTTAGGGACCAGGGGCTGTCAGAGTCAGGGCGAGGTTCAGGGACCAGGGGATGTCAGAGACAGGGGGAGGATTAGGGACCAGGGCATGTCAGAGACAGGAGAGGTTCAGGGACCAGGGCATGTCAGAGACAGGGAGAGGATTAGAGACCAGGGGATGTCAGAGACAGGGAGAGGATTAGGGACGAGGGGATGTCAGAGACAGGGAGAGGTTTAGGGACCAGGGGATGTCGGAGATGGGGAGAGGTTTAGGGACCAGGGGATGTCAGAGACAGGGAGAGGATTAGGGACCAGGGGATGTCAGAGACAGGGAGAGGATTAGGGACCAGGGGATATCAGAGACAGGGAGAGGTTTAGGGACCAGGGGATGTCAGAGAGAGGGAGAGGATTAGGGACCAGGGGATGTCAGAGACAGGGAGAGGTTTAGGGACCAGGGGATGTCAGAGACAGGGAGAGGATTAGGGACCAGGGGATGTCGGAGACAGGGAGAGGTTTAGGGACGAGGGGATGTCAGAGACAGGGAGAGGATCAGGGACCAGGGGATGTCAGAGACAGGGGGAGGATTAGGGACCAGGGCATGTCAGAGACAGGGAGAGGTTCAGGGACCAGGGGATGTCGGAGACAGGGAGAGGATTAGGGACCAGGGGATGTCAGAGACAGGGAGAGGTTTAAGGACCAGGGGCTGTCAGAGTCAGGGAGAGGTTTAGGGACCAGGGGATGTCAGAGACAGGGGGACGATTAGGGACCAGGGGATGTCAGAGACAGGGAGAGGTTTAGGGACCAGGGAATGTCAGAGACAGGGAGAGGTTTAGGGACCAGGGGCTTTCAGAGTCAGGGAGAGGTTTAGGGACCAGGGGATGTCAGAGTCAGGGAGAGGTTTAGGGACCAGGGGCTGTCAGAGTCAGGGAGAGGATTAGGGACCAGGGGATGTCAGAGACAGGGAGAGATTTAGGGACCAGGGAATGTCAGACACAGGGAGAGGTTTAGGGACCAGGGGCTGTCAGAGTCAGGGAGAGGTATAGGGACGAGGGGATGTCAGAGACAGGGAGAGGTTTAGGGACCAGGGGATGTCAGAGACAGGGAGAGTTCAGGGACCAGGGGATGTCAGAGACAGGGGGAGGATTAGGGACCAGGGCATGTCAGAGACAGGGAGAGGATTAGGGACGAGGGGATGTCAGAGACAGGGAGAGGATTAGGGACCAGGGGATGTCGGAGACAGGGAGAGGATTAGGGACGAGGGGATGTCAGAGACAGGGAGAGGTTTAGGGACTAGGGGATGTCAGAGACAGGGAGAGGTTAGGGACCAGGGGATGTCAGAGACAGGGAGAGGATTAGGGACCAGGGGATATCAGAGACAGGGAGAGGTTTAGGGACCAGGGGATGTCAGAGACAGGGAGAGGATTAGGGACCAGGGGATGTCAGAGACAGGGAGAGGGTTAGGGACCAGGGGATGTCAGAGACAGGGAGAGGATTAGGGACCAGGGGATTTCGGGGACAGGGTGAGGATTAGGGACCAGGGGATGTCAGAGACAGGGAGAGGTTTAGGGCCCAGGGAATGTCAGAGACAGGGAGAGGTTTAGGGACCAGGGGCTGTCAGAGTCAGGGAGAGGTTTAGGGACAAGGGGATGTCAGAGAAAGTGGGAGGATTAGGGACCAGGGGATGTCAGAGAGAGGGAGAGGTT
Organism: Hemitrygon akajei; assembly: GCF_048418815.1. NCBI lineage: Eukaryota > Metazoa > Chordata > Chondrichthyes > Myliobatiformes > Dasyatidae > Hemitrygon > Hemitrygon akajei. The sequence goes on along the minus strand of NC_133124.1, from coordinate 180,909,087 downwards.
TAGGGACCAGGGAATGTCAGAGACAGGGAGAGGTTTAGGGACCAGGGGCTGTCAGAGACAGGGAGAGGATTAGGGACCAGGGGATGTCGGAGACAGGGAGAGGATTAGGGAAGAGGGGATGTCGGAGACAGGGAGAGGTTTAGGGACCAGGGGATGTCAGAGACAGGGAGAGTTCAGGGACCAGGGGATGTCAGAGACAGGGGGAGGATTAGGGACCAGGGCATGTCAGAGACAGGGAGAGGTTCAGGGACCAGGGGATGTCGGAGACAGGGAGAGGATTAGGGACCAGGGGATGTCAGAGACAGGGAGAGGTTTAAGGACCAGGGGCTGTCAGAGTCAGGGAGAGGTTTAGGGACCAGGGGATGTCAGAGACAGGGGGACGATTAGGGACCAGGGGATGTCAGAGACAGGGAGAGGTTTAGGGACCAGGGAATGTCAGAGACAGGGAGAGGTTTAGGGACCAGGGGCTGTCAGAGTCAGGGAGAGGTTTAGGGACCAGGGGCTGTCAGAGTCAGGGAGAGGATTAGGGACCAGGGGATGTCAGAGACAGGGAGAGATTTAGGGACCAGGGAATGTCAGACACAGGGAGAGGTTTAGGGACCAGGGGCTGTCAGAGTCAGGGAGAGGTTTAGGGACAAGGGGATGTCAGAGACAGTGGGAGGATTAGGGACCAGGGGATGTCAGAGACAGGGAGAGGTTTAGGGACCAGGGAATGTCAGAGTCAGGCAGAGGTTTAGGGACCAGGGGATGTCGGAGACGGGGAGAGGTTTAGGGACGAGGGGATGTCAGAGACAGGGAGAGGTTTAGGGACCAGGGGATGTCAGAGACAGGGAGAGGATTAGGGACCAGGGGATGTCAGAGACAGGGAGAGGATTAGGGACCAGGGGATATCAGAGACAGGGAGAGGTTTAGGGACCAGGGGATGTCAGAGACAGGGAGAGGATTAGGGACCAGGGGATGTCAGAGACAGGGAGAGGTTTAGGGACCAGGGGATGTCAGAGACAGGGAGAGGATTAGGGACCAGGGGATGTCGGAGACAGGGAGAGGTTTAGGGACCAGGGGATGTCAGAGAAAGGGTGAGGATTAGGGACCAGGGGATGTCAGAGACAGGGAGAGGTTTAGGGACCAGGGAATGTCAGAGACAGGGAGAGGATTAGGGACCAGGGGCTGTCAGAGTCAGGGAGAGGTTTAGGGACCAGGGGATGTCAGAGACAGCGAGAGGTTTAGGGACCAGGGGATGTCAGAGACAGGGAGAGGATCAGGGACCAGGGGATGTCAGAGACAGGGGGAGGATTAGGGACCAGGGCATGTCAGAGACAGGGAGAGGTTCAGGGACCAGGGGATGTCGGAGACAGGGAGAGGATTAGGGACCAGGGGATGTCAGAGACAGGGAGAGGTTTAAGGACCAGGGGCTGTCAGAGTCAGGGCGAGGTTTAGGGACCAGGGGATGTCAGAGACAGGGGGACGATTAGGGACCAGGGGATGTCAGAGACAGGGAGAGGTTTAGGGACCAGGGAATGTCAGAGACAGGGAGAGATTTAGGGACCAGGGGCTGTCAGAGTCAGGGAGAGGTTTAGGGACCAGGGGCTGTCAGAGTCAGGGAGAGGATTAGGGACCAGGGGATGTCAGAGACAGGGAGAGATTTAGGGACCAGGGAATGTCAGACACAGGGAGAGGTTTAGGGACCAGGGGCTGTCAGAGTCAGGGAGAGGTATAGGGACCAGGGGATGTCAGAGACAGGGAGAGGTTTAGGGACCAGGGGATGTCAGAGACAGGGAGAGTTCAGGGACCAGGGGATGTCAGAGACAGGGGGAGGATTAGGGACCAGGGCATGTCGGAGACAGGGAGAGGATTAGGGACGAGGGGATGTCAGAGCCAGGGAGAGGATTAGGGACCAGGGGATGTCGGAGACAGGGAGAGGATTAGGGACGAGGGGATGTCAGAGACAGGGAGAGGTTTAGGGACCAGGGGATGTCAGAGACAGGGAGAGTTCAGGGACCAGGGGATGTCAGAGACAGGGGGAGGATTAGGGACCAGGGCATGTCAGAGACAGGGAGAGGATTAGGGACGAGGGGATGTCAGAGACAGGGAGAGGAGTCGGGACCAGGGGATGTCGGAGGCAGGGAGAGGATTAGGGACGAGGGGATGTCAGAGACAGGGAGAGGTTTAGGGACCAGGGGATGTCAGAGACAGGGAGAGTTTAGGGACCAGGGGATGTCAGAGACAGGGAGAGGATTAGGGACCAGGGGATATCAGAGACAGGGAGAGGTTTAGGGACCAGGGGATGTCAGAGACAGGGAGAGGATTAGGGACCAGGGGATGTCAGAGACAGGGAGAGGTTTAGGGACCAGGGGATGTCAGAGACAGGGAGAGGATTAGGGACCAGGGGATGTCGGGGACAGGGTGAGGATTAGGGACCAGGGGATGTCAGAGACAGGGAGAGGTTTAGGGCCCAGGGAATGTCAGAGACAGGGAGAGGTTTAGGGACCAGGGGCTGTCAGAGTCAGGGAGAGGTTTAGGGACAAGGGGATGTCAGAGACAGTGGGAGAATTAGGGACCAGGGGATGTCAGAGACAGGGAGAGGTTTAGGGACCAGGGAATGTCAGAGACAGGGAGAGGTTTAGGGACCAGGGGCTGTCAGAGTCAGGGAGAGGTTTAGGGACCAGGGGATGTCGGAGACGGGGAGAGGTTTAGGGACGAGGGGATGTCAGAGACAGGGAGAGGTTTAGGGACCAGGGGATGTCAGAGACAGGGAGAGGATTAGGGACCAGGGGATGTCAGAGACAGGGAGAGGATTAGGGACCAGGGGATATCAGAGACAGGGAGAGGATTAGGGACCAGGGGATGTCAGAGACAGGGAGAGGTTTAGGGACCAGGGGATGTCAGAGACAGGGAGAGGATTAGAGACCGGGGATGTCAGAGACAGGGAGAGGATTAGGGACGAGGGGATGTCAGAGACAGGGAGAGGTTTAGGGACCATGGGATGTCGGAGACGGGGAGAGGTTTAGGGACGAGGGGATGTCAGAGACAGGGAGAGGTTTAGGGACCAGGGGATGTCAGAGACAGGGAGAGGATTAGGGACGAGGGGATGTCAGAGACAGGGAGAGGTTTAGGGACGAGGGGATGTCAGAGACAGGGAGAGGATTAGGGACCAGGGGATGTCGGAGACAGGGAGAGGATTAGGGACGAGGGGATGTCAGAGACAGGGATAGGTTTAGGGACCAGGGGATGTCAGAGACAGGGAGAGGTTTAGGGACCAGGGGATGTCAGAGACAGGGAGAGGATTAGGGACCAGGGGATATCAGAGACAGGGAGAGGTTTAGGGACCAGGGGATGTCAGAGACAGGGAGAGTTCAGGGACCAGGGGATGTCAGAGACAGGGGGAGGATTAGGGACCAGGGCATGTCAGAGACAGGGAGAGGATTAGGGACGAGGGGATGTCAGAGACAGGGAGAGGAGTCGGGACCAGGGGATGTCGGAGGCAGGGAGAGGATTAGGGACGAGGGGATGTCAGAGACAGGGAGAGGTTTAGGGACCAGGGGATGTCAGAGACAGGGAGAGTTTAGGGACCAGGGGATGTCAGAGACAGGGAGAGGATTAGGGACCAGGGGATATCAGAGACAGGGAGAGGTTTAGGGACCAGGGGATGTCAGAGACAGGGAGAGGATTAGGGACCAGGGGATGTCAGAGACAGGGAGAGGTTTAGGGACCAGGGGATGTCAGAGACAGGGAGAGGATTAGGGACCAGGGGATGTCGGGGACAGGGTGAGGATTAGGGACCAGGGGATGTCAGAGACAGGGAGAGGTTTAGGGCCCAGGGAATGTCAGAGACAGGGAGAGGTTTAGGGACCAGGGGCTGTCAGAGTCAGGGAGAGGTTTAGGGACAAGGGGATGTCAGAGACAGTGGGAGAATTAGGGACCAGGGGATGTCAGAGACAGGGAGAGGTTTAGGGACCAGGGAATGTCAGAGACAGGGAGAGGTTTAGGGACCAGGGGCTGTCAGAGTCAGGGAGAGGTTTAGGGACCAGGGGATGTCGGAGACGGGGAGAGGTTTAGGGACGAGGGGATGTCAGAGACAGGGAGAGGTTTAGGGACCAGGGGATGTCAGAGACAGGGAGAGGATTAGGGACCAGGGGATGTCAGAGACAGGGAGAGGATTAGGGACCAGGGGATATCAGAGACAGGGAGAGGATTAGGGACCAGGGGATGTCAGAGACAGGGAGAGGTTTAGGGACCAGGGGATGTCAGAGACAGGGAGAGGATTAGAGACCGGGGATGTCAGAGACAGGGAGAGGATTAGGGACGAGGGGATGTCAGAGACAGGGAGAGGTTTAGGGACCATGGGATGTCGGAGACGGGGAGAGGTTTAGGGACGAGGGGATGTCAGAGACAGGGAGAGGTTTAGGGACCAGGGGATGTCAGAGACAGGGAGAGGATTAGGGACGAGGGGATGTCAGAGACAGGGAGAGGTTTAGGGACGAGGGGATGTCAGAGACAGGGAGAGGATTAGGGACCAGGGGATGTCGGAGACAGGGAGAGGATTAGGGACGAGGGGATGTCAGAGACAGGGATAGGTTTAGGGACCAGGGGATGTCAGAGACAGGGAGAGGTTTAGGGACCAGGGGATGTCAGAGACAGGGAGAGGATTAGGGACCAGGGGATATCAGAGACAGGGAGAGGTTTAGGGACCAGGGGATGTCAGAGACAGGGAGAGGATTAGGGACCAGGGGATGTCAGAGACAGTGAGAGGTTTAGGGACCAGGGGATGTCAGAGACAGGGAGAGGATTAGGGACCAGGGGATGTCGGAGACAGGGAGAGGTTTAGGGACCAGGGGATGTCAGAGACAGGGTGAGCATTAGGGACCAGGGGATGTCAGAGACAGGGAGAGGTTTAGGGACCAGGGAATGTCAGAGACAGGGAGAGGATTAGGGACCAGGGGCTGTCAGAGTCAGGGAGAGGTTTAGGGACCAGGGGATGTCAGAGACAGGGAGAGGATTAGGGACCAGGGGATGTCAGAGACAGGGAGAGGTTTAGGGACCAGGGGATGTCAGAGACAGGGAGAGGATTAGGGACCAGGGGATGTCGGGGACAGGGTGAGGATTAGGGACCAGGGGATGTCAGAGACAGGGAGAGGTTTAGGGCCCAGGGAATGTCAGAGACAGGGAGAGGATTAGGGACCAGGGGCTGTCAGAGTCAGGGAGAGGTTTAGGGACAAGGGGATGTCAGAGACAGTGGGAGAATTAGGGACCAGGGGATGTCAGAGACAGGGAGAGGTTTAGGGACCAGGGAATGTCAGAGACAGGGAGAGGTTTAGGGACCAGGGGCTGTCAGAGTCAGGGAGAGGTTTAGGGACCAGGGGATGTCGGAGACGGGGAGAGGTTTAGGGACGAGGGGATGTCAGAGACAGGGAGAGGTTTAGGGACCAGGGGATGTCAGAGACAGGGAGAGGATTAGGGACCAGGGGATGTCAGAGACAGGGAGAGGATTAGGGACCAGGGGATATCAGAGACAGGGAGAGGATTAGGGACCAGGGGATGTCAGAGACAGGGAGAGGTTTAGGGACCAGGGGATGTCAGAGACAGGGAGAGGATTAGAGACCGGGGATGTCAGAGACAGGGAGAGGATTAGGGACGAGGGGATGTCAGAGACAGGGAGAGGTTTAGGGACCATGGGATGTCGGAGACGGGGAGAGGTTTAGGGACGAGGGGATGTCAGAGACAGGGAGAGGTTTAGGGACCAGGGGATGTCAGAGACAGGGAGAGGATTAGGGACGAGGGGATGTCAGAGACAGGGAGAGGTTTAGGGACGAGGGGATGTCAGAGACAGGGATAGGATTAGGGACCAGGGGATGTCGGAGACAGGGAGAGGATTAGGGACGAGGGGATGTCAGAGACAGGGATAGGTTTAGGGACCAGGGGATGTCAGAGACAGGGAGAGGTTTAGGGACCAGGGGATGTCAGAGACAGGGAGAGGATTAGGGACCAGGGGATATCAGAGACAGGGAGAGGTTTAGGGACCAGGGGATGTCAGAGACAGGGAGAGGATTAGGGACCAGGGGATGTCAGAGACAGTGAGAGGTTTAGGGACCAGGGGATGTCAGAGACAGGGAGAGGATTAGGGACCAGGGGATGTCGGAGACAGGGAGAGGTTTAGGGACCAGGGGATGTCAGAGACAGGGTGAGCATTAGGGACCAGGGGATGTCAGAGACAGGGAGAGGTTTAGGGACCAGGGAATGTCAGAGACAGGGAGAGGATTAGGGACCAGGGGCTGTCAGAGTCAGGGAGAGGTTTAGGGACCAGGGGATGTCAGAGACAGCGAGAGGTTTAGGGAACAGGGGATGTCAGAGACAGGGAGAGGATCAGGGACCAGGGGATGTCAGAGACAGGGGGAGGATTAGGGACCAGGGCATGTCAGAGACAGGGAGAGGTTCAGGGACCAGGGGATGTCGGAGACAGGGAGAGGATTAGGGACCAGGGGATGTCAGAGACAGGGAGAGGTTTAAGGACCAGGGGCTGTCAGAGTCAGGGAGAGGTTTAGGGACCAGGGGATGTCAGAGACAGGGGGACGATTAGGGACCAGGGGATGTCAGAGACAGGGAGAGGTTTAGGGACCAGGGGATGTCAGAGACAGGGAGAGGATTAGGGACCAGGGGATGTCAGAGACAGGGAGAGGATTAGGGACCAGGGGATATCAGAGACAGGGAGAGGTTTAGGGACCAGGGGATGTCAGAGAGAGGGAGAGGATTAGGGACCAGGGGATGTCAGAGACAGGGAGAGGTTTAGGGACCAGGGGATGTCAGAGACAGGGAGAGGATTAGGGACCAGGGGATGTCGGAGACAGGGAGAGGTTTAGGGACGAGGGGATGTCAGAGACAGGGAGAGGATCAGGGACCAGGGGATGTCAGAGACAGGGGGAGGATTAGGGACCAGGGCATGTCAGAGACAGGGAGAGGTTCAGGGACCAGGGGATGTCGGAGACAGGGAGAGGATTAGGGACCAGGGGATGTCAGAGACAGGGAGAGGTTTAAGGACCAGGGGCTGTCAGAGTCAGGGAGAGGTTTAGGGACCAGGGGATGTCAGAGACAGGGGGACGATTAGGGACCAGGGGATGTCAGAGACAGGGAGAGGTTTAGGGACCAGGGAATGTCAGAGACAGGGAGAGGTTTAGGGACCAGGGGCTTTCAGAGTCAGGGAGAGGTTTAGGGACCAGGGGATGTCAGAGTCAGGGAGAGGTTTAGGGACCAGGGGCTGTCAGAGTCAGGGAGAGGATTAGGGACCAGGGGATGTCAGAGACAGGGAGAGATTTAGGGACCAGGGAATGTTAGACACAGGGAGAGGTTTAGGGACCAGGGGCTGTCAGAGTCAGGGAGAGGTATAGGGACGAGGGGATGTCAGAGACAGGGAGAGGTTTAGGGACCAGGGGATGTCAGAGACAGGGAGAGTTCAGGGACCAGGGGATGTCAGAGACAGGGGGAGGATTAGGGACCAGGGCATGTCAGAGACAGGGAGAGGATTAGGGACGAGGGGATGTCAGAGACAGGGAGAGGATTAGGGACCAGGGGATGTCGGAGACAGGGAGAGGATTAGGGACGAGGGGATGTCAGAGACAGGGAGAGGTTTAGGGACCAGGGGATGTCAGAGACAGGGAGAGGTTAGGGACCAGGGGATGTCAGAGACAGGGAGAGGATTAGGGACCAGGGGATATCAGAGACAGGGAGAGGTTTAGGGACCAGGGGATGTCAGAGACAGGGAGAGGATTAGGGACCAGGGGATGTCAGAGACAGGGAGAGGGTTAGGGACCAGGGGATGTCAGAGACAGGGAGAGGATTAGGGACCAGGGGATGTCGGGGACAGGGTGAGGATTAGGGACCAGGGGATGTCAGAGACAGGGAGAGGTTTAGGGCCCAGGGAATGTCAGAGACAGGGAGAGGTTTAGGGACCAGGGGCTGTCAGAGTCAGGGAGAGGTTTAGGGACAAGGGGATGTCAGAGAAAGTGGGAGGATTAGGGACCAGGGGATGTCAGAGAGAGGGAGAGGTTTAGGGACCAGGGAATGTCAGAGACAGGGAGAGGTTTAGGGACCAGGGGCTGTCAGAGACAGGGAGAGGATTAGGGACCAGGGGATGTCGGAGACAGGGAGAGGATTAGGGAAGAGGGGATGTCGGAGACAGGGAGAGGTTTAGGGACCAGGGGATGTCAGAGACAGGGAGAGTTCAGGGACCAGGGGATGTCAGAGACAGGGGGAGGATTAGGGACCAGGGCATGTCAGAGACAGGGAGAGGTTCAGGGACCAGGGGATGTCGGAGACAGGGAGAGGATTAGGGACCAGGGGATGTCAGAGACAGGGAGAGGTTTAAGGACCAGGGGCTGTCAGAGTCAGGGAGAGGTTTAGGGACCAGGGGATGTCAGAGACAGGGGGACGATTAGGGACCAGGGGATGTCAGAGACAGGGAGAGGTTTAGGGACCAGGGAATGTCAGAGACAGGGAGAGGTTTAGGGACCAGGGGCTGTCAGAGTCAGGGAGAGGTTTAGGGACCAGGGGCTGTCAGAGTCAGGGAGAGGATTAGGGACCAGGGGATGTCAGAGACAGGGAGAGATTTAGGGACCAGGGAATGTCAGACACAGGGAGAGGTTTAGGGACCAGGGGCTGTCAGAGTCAGGGAGAGGTTTAGGGACAAGGGGATGTCAGAGACAGTGGGAGGATTAGGGACCAGGGGATGTCAGAGACAGGGAGAGGTTTAGGGACCAGGGAATGTCAGAGTCAGGCAGAGGTTTAGGGACCAGGGGATGTCGGAGACGGGGAGAGGTTTAGGGACGAGGGGATGTCAGAGACAGGGAGAGGTTTAGGGACCAGGGGATGTCAGAGACAGGGAGAGGATTAGGGACCAGGGGATGTCAGAGACAGGGAGAGGATTAGGGACCAGGGGATATCAGAGACAGGGAGAGGTTTAGGGACCAGGGGATGTCAGAGACAGGGAGAGGATTAGGGACCAGGGGATGTCAGAGACAGGGAGAGGTTTAGGGACCAGGGGATGTCAGAGACAGGGAGAGGATTAGGGACCAGGGGATGTCGGAGACAGGGAGAGGTTTAGGGACCAGGGGATATCAGAGAAACGGTGAGGATTAGGGACCAGGGGATGTCAGAGACAGGGAGAGGTTTAGGGACCAGGGAATGTCAGAGACAGGGAGAGGATTAGGGACCAGGGTCTGTCAGAGTCAGGGAGAGGTTTAGGGACCAGGGGATGTCAGAGACAGCGAGAGGTTTAGGGACCAGGGGATGTCAGAGACAGGGAGAGGATCAGGGACCAGGGGATGTCAGAGACAGGGGGAGGATTAGGGACCAGGGCATGTCAGAGACAGGGAGAGGTTCAGGGACCAGGGGATGTCGGAGACAGGGAGAGGATTAGGGACCAGGGGATGTCAGAGACAGGGAGAGGTTTAAGGACCAGGGGCTGTCAGAGTCAGGGAGAGGTTTAGGGACCAGGGGATGTCAGAGACAGGGGGACGATTAGGGACCAGGGGATGTCAGAGACAGGGAGAGGTTTAGGGACCAGGGAATGTCAGAGACAGGGAGAGATTTAGGGACCAGGGGCTGTCAGAGTCAGGGAGAGGTTTAGGGACCAGGGGCTGTCAGAGTCAGGGAGAGGATTAGGGACCAGGGGATGTCAGAGACAGGGAGAGATTTAGGGACCAGGGAATGTCAGACACAGGGAGAGGTTTAGGGACCAGGGGCTGTCAGAGTCAGGGAGAGGTATAGGGACCAGGGGATGTCAGAGACAGGGAGAGGTTTAGGGACCAGGGGATGTCAGAGACAGGGAGAGTTCAGGGACCAGGGGATGTCAGAGACAGGGGGAGGATTAGGGACCAGGGCATGTCGGAGACAGGGAGAGGATTAGGGACGAGGGGATGTCAGAGCCAGGGAGAGGATTAGGGACCAGGGGATGTCGGAGACAGGGAGAGGATTAGGGACGAGGGGATGTCAGAGACAGGGAGAGGTTTAGGGACCAGGGGATGTCAGAGACAGGGAGAGTTCAGGGACCAGGGGATGTCAGAGACAGGGGGAGGATTAGGGACCAGGGCATGTCAGAGACAGGGAGAGGATTAGGGACGAGGGGATGTCAGAGACAGGGAGAGGAGTCGGGACCAGGGGATGTCGGAGGCAGGGAGAGGATTAGGGACGAGGGGATGTCAGAGACAGGGAGAGGTTTAGGGACCAGGGGATGTCAGAGACAGGGAGAGTTTAGGGACCAGGGGATGTCAGAGACAGGGAGAGGATTAGGGACCAGGGGATATCAGAGACAGGGAGAGGTTTAGGGACCAGGGGATGTCAGAGACAGGGAGAGGATTAGGGACCAGGGGATGTCAGAGACAGGGAGAGGTTTAGGGACCAGGGGATGTCAGAGACAGGGAGAGGATTAGGGACCAGGGGATGTCGGGGACAGGGTGAGGATTAGGGACCAGGGGATGTCAGAGACAGGGAGAGGTTTAGGGCCCAGGGAATGTCAGAGACAGGGAGAGGTTTAGGGACCAGGGGCTGTCAGAGTCAGGGAGAGGTTTAGGGACAAGGGGATGTCAGAGACAGTGGGAGAATTAGGGACCAGGGGATGTCAGAGACAGGGAGAGGTTTAGGGACCAGGGAATGTCAGAGACAGGGAGAGGTTTAGGGACCAGGGGCTGTCAGAGTCAGGGAGAGGTTTAGGGACCAGGGGATGTCGGAGACGGGGAGAGGTTTAGGGACGAGGGGATGTCAGAGACAGGGAGAGGTTTAGGGACCAGGGGATGTCAGAGACAGGGAGAGGATTAGGGACCAGGGGATGTCAGAGACAGGGAGAGGATTAGGGACCAGGGGATATCAGAGACAGGGAGAGGATTAGGGACCAGGGGATGTCAGAGACAGGGAGAGGTTTAGGGACCAGGGGATGTCAGAGACAGGGAGAGGATTAGAGACCGGGGATGTCAGAGACAGGGAGAGGATTAGGGACGAGGGGATGTCAGAGACAGGGAGAGGTTTAGGGACCATGGGATGTCGGAGACGGGGAGAGGTTTAGGGACGAGGGGATGTCAGAGACAGGGAGAGGTTTAGGGACCAGGGGATGTCAGAGACAGGGAGAGGATTAGGGACGAGGGGATGTCAGAGACAGGGAGAGGTTTAGGGACGAGGGGATGTCAGAGACAGGGAGAGGATTAGGGACCAGGGGATGTCGGAGACAGGGAGAGGATTAGGGACGAGGGGATGTCAGAGACAGGGATAGGTTTAGGGACCAGGGGATGTCAGAGACAGGGAGAGGTTTAGGGACCAGGGGATGTCAGAGACAGGGAGAGGATTAGGGACCAGGGGATATCAGAGACAGGGAGAGGTTTAGGGACCAGGGGATGTCAGAGACAGGGAGAGGATTAGGGACCAGGGGATGTCAGAGACAGTGAGAGGTTTAGGGACCAGGGGATGTCAGAGACAGGGAGAGGATTAGGGACCAGGGGATGTCGGAGACAGGGAGAGGTTTAGGGACCAGGGGATGTCAGAGACAGGGTGAGCATTAGGGACCAGGGGATGTCAGAGACAGGGAGAGGTTTAGGGACCAGGGAATGTCAGAGACAGGGAGAGGATTAGGGACCAGGGGCTGTCAGAGTCAGGGAGAGGTTTAGGGACCAGGGGATGTCAGAGACAGGGAGAGGATTAGGGACCAGGGGATGTCAGAGACAGGGAGAGGTTTAGGGACCAGGGGATGTCAGAGACAGGGAGAGGATTAGGGACCAGGGGATGTCGGGGACAGGGTGAGGATTAGGGACCAGGGGATGTCAGAGACAGGGAGAGGTTTAGGGCCCAGGGAATGTCAGAGACAGGGAGAGGTTTAGGGACCAGGGGCTGTCAGAGTCAGGGAGAGGTTTAGGGACAAGGGGATGTCAGAGACAGTGGGAGAATTAGGGACCAGGGGATGTCAGAGACAGGGAGAGGTTTAGGGACCAGGGAATGTCAGAGACAGGGAGAGGTTTAGGGACCAGGGGCTGTCAGAGTCAGGGAGAGGTTTAGGGACCAGGGGATGTCGGAGACGGGGAGAGGTTTAGGGACGAGGGGATGTCAGAGACAGGGAGAGGTTTAGGGACCAGGGGATGTCAGAGACAGGGAGAGGATTAGGGACCAGGGGATGTCAGAGACAGGGAGAGGATTAGGGACCAGGGGATATCAGAGACAGGGAGAGGATTAGGGACCAGGGGATGTCAGAGACAGGGAGAGGTTTAGGGACCAGGGGATGTCAGAGACAGGGAGAGGATTAGAGACCGGGGATGTCAGAGACAGGGAGAGGATTAGGGACGAGGGGATGTCAGAGACAGGGAGAGGTTTAGGGACCATGGGATTTCGGAGACGGGGAGAGGTTTAGGGACGAGGGGATGTCAGAGTCAGGGAGAGGTTTAGGGACCAGGGGATGTCAGAGACAGGGAGAGGATTAGGGACGAGGGGATGTCAGAGACAGGGAGAGGTTTAGGGACGAGGGGATGTCAGAGACAGGGATAGGATTAGGGACCAGGGGATGTCGGAGACAGGGAGAGGATTAGGGACGAGGGGATGTCAGAGACAGGGATAGGTTTAGGGACCAGGGGATGTCAGAGACAGGGAGAGGTTTAGGGACCAGGGGATGTCAGAGACAGGGAGAGGATTAGGGACCAGGGGATATCAGAGACAGGGAGAGGTTTAGGGACCAGGGGATGTCAGAGACAGGGAGAGGATTAGGGACCAGGGGATGTCAGAGACAGTGAGAGGTTTAGGGACCAGGGGATGTCAGAGACAGGGAGAGGATTAGGGACCAGGGGATGTCGGAGACAGGGAGAGGTTTAGGGACCAGGGGATGTCAGAGACAGGGTGAGCATTAGGGACCAGGGGATGTCAGAGACAGGGAGAGGTTTAGGGACCAGGGAATGTCAGAGACAGGGAGAGGATTAGGGACCAGGGGCTGTCAGAGTCAGGGAGAGGTTTAGGGACCAGGGGATGTCAGAGACAGCGAGAGGTTTAGGGAACAGGGGATGTCAGAGACAGGGAGAGGATCAGGGACCAGGGGATGTCAGAGACAGGGGGAGGATTAGGGACCAGGGCATGTCAGAGACAGGGAGAGGTTCAGGGACCAGGGGATGTCGGAGACAGGGAGAGGATTAGGGACCAGGGGATGTCAGAGACAGGGAGAGGTTTAAGGACCAGGGGCTGTCAGAGTCAGGGAGAGGTTTAGGGACCAGGGGATGTCAGAGACAGGGGGACGATTAGGGACCAGGGGATGTCAGAGACAGGGAGAGGTTTAGGGACCAGGGGATGTCAGAGACAGGGAGAGGATTAGAGACCGGGGATGTCAGAGACAGGGAGAGGATTAGGGACGAGGGGATGTCAGAGACAGGGAGAGGTTTAGGGACCATGGGATGTCGGAGACGGGGAGAGGTTTAGGGACGAGGGGATGTCAGAGACAGGGAGAGGTTTAGGGACCAGGGGATGTCAGAGACAGGGAGAGGATTAGGGACCTGGGGATGTCGGAGACAGGGAGAGGATTAGGGACGAGGGGATGTCAGAGACAGGGATAGGTTTAGGGACCAGGGGATGTCAGAGACAGGGAGAGGTTTAGGGACCAGGGGATGTCAGAGACAGGGAGAGGATTAGGGACCAGGGGATATCAGAGACAGGGTGAGGATTAGGGACCAGGGGATGTCAGAGACAGGGAGAGGTTTAGGGACCAGGGGATGTCAGAGACAGGGAGAGGATTAGGGACCAGGGGATATCAGAGACAGGGAGAGGTTTAGGGACCAGGGGATGTCAGAGACAGGGAGAGGATTAGGGACCAGGGGATGTCAGAGACAGTGAGAGGTTTAGGGACCAGGCGATGTCAGAGACAGGGAGAGGATTAGGGACCAGGGGATGTCGGAGACAGGGAGAGGTTTAGGGACCAGGGGATGTCAGAGACAGGGTGAGCATTAGGGACCAGGGGATGTCAGAGACAGGGAGAGGTTTAGGGACCAGGGAATGTCAGAGACAGGGAGAGGATTAGGGACCAGGGGCTGTCAGAGTCAGGGAGAGGTTTAGGGACCAGGGGATGTCAGAGACAGCGAGAGGTTTAGGGAACAGGGGATGTCAGAGACAGGGAGAGGATCAGGGACCAGGGGATGTCAGAGACAGGGGGAGGATTAGGGACCAGGGCATGTCAGAGACAGGGAGAGGTTCAGGGACCAGGGGATGTCGGAGACAGGGAGAGGATTAGGGACCAGGGGATGTCAGAGACAGGGAGAGGTTTAAGGACCAGGGGCTGTCAGAGTCAGGGAGAGGTTTAGGGACCAGGGGATGTCAGAGACAGGGGGACGATTAGGGACCAGGGGATGTCAGAGACAGGGAGAGGTTTAGGGACCAGGGAATGTCAGAGACAGGGAGAGGTTTAGGGACCAGGGGCTGTCAGAGTCAGGGAGAGGTTTAGGGACCAGGGGCTGTCAGAGTCAGGGAGAGGATTAGGGACCAGGGGATGTCAGAGACAGGGAGAGATTTAGGGACCAGGGAATGTCAGACACAGGGGGACGATTAGGGACAAGGGGATGTCAGAGACAGGGAGAGGTTTAGGGACCAGGGAATGTCAGAGACAGGGAGAGGTTTAGGGACCAGGGGCTGTCAGAGTCAGGGAGAGGTTTAGGGACCAGGGGATGTCAGAGTCAGGGAGAGGTTTAGGGACCAGGGGCTGTCAGAGTCAGGGAGAGGATTAGGGACCAGGGGATGTCAGAGACAGGGAGAGGATTAGGGACCAGGGGATGTCAGAGACAGGGAGAGATTTAGGGACCAGGGAATGTCAGACACAGGGAGAGGTTTAGGGACCAGGGGCTGTCAGAGTCAGGGAGAGGTATAGGGACCAGGGGATGTCAGAGACAGGGAGAGGTTTAGGGACCAGGGGATGTCAGAGACAGGGAGAGTTCAGGGACAATGGGATGTCAGAGACAGGGGGAGGATTAGGGACCAGGGCATGTCAGAGACAGGGAGAGGATTAGGGACGAGGGGATGTCAGAGACAGGGAGTGGATTAGGGACCAGGGGATGTCGGAGACAGGGAGAGGATTAGGGACCAGGGGATGTCAGAGACAGGGAGAGGTTCAGGGACCAGGGGATGTCAGAGACAGGGAGAGGTTAGGGACCAGGGGATGTCAGAGACAGGGAGAGGATTAGGGACCAGGGGATATCAGAGACAGTGGGAGGATTAGGGACCAGGGGATGTCAGAGACAGGGAGAGGATTAGGGACCAGGGGATGTCGGGGACAGGGTGAGGATTAGGGACCAGGGGATGTCAGAGACAGGGAGAGGTTTAGGGCCCAGGGAATGTCAGAGACAGGGAGAGGTTTAGGGACCAGGGGCTATCAGAGTCAGGGAGAGGTTTAGGGACAAGGGGATGTCAGAGACAGTGGGAGGATTAGGGACCAGGGGATGTCAGAGACAGGGAGAGGTTTAGGGACCAGGGAATGTCAGAGTCAGGGAGAGGTTTAGGGACCAGGGGATGTCGGAGACGGGGAGAGGTTTAGGGACGAGGGGATGTCAGAGACAGGGAGAGGTTTAGGGACCAGGGGATGTCAGAGACAGGGAGAGGATTAGGGACCAGGGGATGTCAGAGACAGGGAGAGGATTAGGGACCAGGGGATATCAGAGACAGGGAGAGGTTTAGGGACCAGGGGATGTCAGAGACAGGGAGAGGATTAGGGACCAGGGGATGTCAGAGACAGGGAGAGGTTTAGGGACCAGGGGATGTCAGAGACAGGGAGAGGATTAGGGACCAGGGGATGTCTGAGACAGGGAGAGGTTTAGGGACCAGGGGATGTCAGAGAAAAGGTGAGGATTAGGGACCAGGGGATGTCAGAGACAGGGAGAGGTTTAGGGACCAGGGAATGTCAGAGACAGGGAGAGGATTAGGGACCAGGGGCTGTCAGAGTCAGGGAGAGGTTTAGGGACCAGGGGATGTCAGAGACAGCGAGAGGTTTAGGGACCAGGGGATGTCAGAGACAGGGAGAGGATCAGGGACCAGGGGATGTCAGAGACAGGGGGAGGATTAGGGACCAGGGCATGTCAGAGACAGGGAGAGGTTCAGGGACCAGGGGATGTCGGAGACAGGGAGAGGATTAGGGACCAGGGGATGTCAGAGACAGGGAGAGGTTTAAGGACCAGGGGCTGTCAGAGTCAGGGAGAGGTTTAGGGACCAGGGGATGTCAGAGACAGGGGGACGATTAGGGACCAGGGGATGTCAGAGACAGGGAGAGGTTTAGGGACCAGGGAATGTCAGAGACAGGGAGAGGTTTAGGGACCAGGGGCTGTCAGAGTCAGGGAGAGGTTTAGGGACCAGGGGCTGTCAGAGTCAGGGAGAGGATTAGGGACCAGGGGTTGTCAGAGACAGGGAGTGATTTAGGGACCAGGGAATGTCAGACACAGTGAGAGGTTTAGGGACCAGGGGCTGTCAGAGTCAGGGAGAGGTATAGGGACCAGGGGATGTCAGAGACAGGGAGAGGTTTAGGGACCAGGGGATGTCAGAGACAGGGAGAGTTCAGGGACCAGGGGATGTCAGAGACAGGGGGAGGATTAGGGACCAGGGCATGTCAGAGACAGGGAGAGGATTAGGGACGAGGGGATGTCAGAGACAGGGAGAGGATTAGGGACCAGGGGATGTCGGAGACAGGGAGAGGATTAGGGACGAGGGGATGTCAGAGACAGGGAGAGGTTTAGGGACCAGGGGATGTCAGAGACAGGGAGAGTTCAGGGACCAGGGGATGTCAGAGACAGGGGGAGGATTAGGGACCAGGGCATGTCAGAGACAGGGAGAGGATTAGGGACGAGGGGATGTCAGAGACAGGGAGAGGATTAGGGACCAGGGGATGTCGGAGACAGGGAGAGGATTAGGGACGAGGGGATGTCAGAGACAGGGAGAGGTTTAGGGACCAGGGGATGTCAGAGACAGGGAGAGGTTAGGGACCAGGGGATGTCAGAGACAGGGAGAGGATTAGGGACCAGGGGATATCAGAGACAGGGAGAGGTTTAGGGACCAGGGGATGTCAGAGACAGGGAGAGGATTAGGGACCAGGGGATGTCAGAGACAGGGAGAGGTTTAGGGACCAGGGGATGTCAGAGACAGGGAGAGGATTAGGGACCAGGGGATGTCGGGGACAGGGTGAGGATTAGGGACCAGGGGATGTCAGAGACAGGGAGAGGTTTAGGGCCCAGGGAATGTCAGAGACAGGGAGAGGTTTAGGGACCAGGGGCTGTCAGAGTCAGGGAGAGGTTTAGGGACAAGGGGATGTCAGAGACAGTGGGAGGATTAGGGACCAGGGGATGTCAGAGACAGGGAGAGGTTTAGGGACCAGGGAATGTCAGAGACAGGGAGAGGTTTAGGGACCAGGGGCTGTCAGAGTCAGGGAGAGGTTTAGGGACCAGGGGATGTCGGAGACGGGGAGAGGTTTAGGGACGAGGGGATGTCAGAGACAGGGAGAGGTTTAGGGACCAGGGGATGTCAGAGACAGGGAGAGGATTAGGGACCAGGGGATGTCAGAGACAGGGAGAGGATTAGGGACCAGGGGATATCAGAGACAGGGAGAGGTTTAGGGACCAGGGGATGTCAGAGACAGGGAGAGGATTAGGGACCAGGGGATGTCAGAGACAGGGAGAGGTTTAGGGACCAGGGGATGTCAGAGACAGGGAGAGGATTAGAGACCGGGGATGTCAGAGACAGGGAGAGGATTAGGGACGAGGGGATGTCAGAGACAGGGAGAGGTTTAGGGACCAGGGGATGTCGGAGACGGGGAGAGGTTTAGGGACGAGGGGATGTCAGAGTCAGGGAGAGGTTTAGGGACCAGGGGATGTCAGAGACAGGGAGAGGATTAGGGACGAGGGGATGTCAGAGACAGGGAGAGGTTTAGGTACCAGGGGATGTCAGAGACAGGGAGAGGATTAGGGACCAGGGGATATCAGAGACAGGGAGAGGTTTAGGGACCAGGGGATGTCAGAGACAGGAAGAGGATTAGGGACCAGGGGATGTCAGAGACAGGGAGAGGTTTAGGGACCAGGGGCTGTCAGAGTCAGGGAGAGGTTTAGGGACCAGGGGATGTCAGCGACAGGGAGAGGTTTAGGGACCAGGGGCTGTCAGAGTCAGGGCGAGGTTCAGGGACCAGGGGATGTCAGAGACAGGGGGAGGATTAAGGACCAGGGCATGTCAGAGACAGGAGAGGTTCAGGGACCAGGGCATGTCAGAGACAGGGAGAGGATTAGAGACCAGGGGATGTCAGAGACAGGGAGAGGATTAGGGACGAGGGGATGTCAGAGACAGGGAGAGGTTTAGGGACCAGGGGATGTCGGAGATGGGGAGAGGTTTAGGGACGAGGGGATGTCAGAGACAGGGAGAGGTTTAGGGACCAGGGGATGTCAGAGACAGGGAGAGGATTAGGGACCAGGGGATGTCAGAGACAGGGAGAGGATTAGGGACCAGGGGATATCAGAGACAGGGAGAGGTTTAGGGACCAGGGGATGTCAGAGAGAGGGAGAGGATTAGGGACCAGGGGATGTCAGAGACAGGGAGAGGTTTAGGGACCAGGGGATGTCAGAGACAGGGAGAGGATTAGGGACCAGGGGATGTCGGAGACAGGGAGAGGTTTAGGGACCAGGGGATGTCAGAGACAGGGAGAGGATCAGGGACCAGGGGATGTCAGAGACAGGGGGAGGATTAGGGACCAGGGCATGTCAGAGACAGGGAGAGGTTCAGGGACCAGGGGATGTCGGAGACAGGGAGAGGATTAGGGACCAGGGGATGTCAGAGACAGGGAGAGGTTAAAGGACCAGGGGCTGTCAGATTCAGGGAGAGGTTTAGGGACCAAGGGATGTCAGAGACAGGGGGACGATTAGGGACCAGGGGATGTCAGAGACAGGGAGAGGTTTAGGGACCAGGGAATGTCAGAGACAGGGAGAGGTTTAGGGACCAGGGGCTGTCAGAGTCAGGGAGAGGTTTAGGGACCAGGGGATGTCAGAGTCAGGGAGAGGTTTAGGGACCAGGGGCTGTCAGAGTCAGGGAGAGGATTAGGGACCAGGGGATGTCAGAGACAGGGAGAGATTTAGGGACCAGGGAATGTCAGACACAGGGAGAGGTTTAGGGACCAGGGGCTGTCAGAGTCAGGGAGAGGTATAGGGACGAGGGGATGTCAGAGACAGGGAGAGGTTTAGGGACCAGGGGATGTCAGAGACAGGGAGAGTTCAGGGACCAGGGGATGTCAGAGACAGGGGGAGGATTAGGGACCAGGGCATGTCAGAGACAGGGAGAGGATTAGGGATGAGGGGATGTCAGAGACAGGGAGAGGATTAGGGACCAGGGGATGTCGGAGACAGGGAGAGGATTAGGGACCAGGGGATGTCAGAGACAGGGAGAGGTTTAGGGACCAGGGGATGTCAGAGACAGGGAGAGGTTTAGGGACCAGGGGATGTCAGAGACAGGGAGAGTTCAGGGACAATGGGATGTCAGAGACAGGGGGAGGATTAGGGACCAGGGCATGTCAGAGACAGGGAGAGGATTAGGGACGAGGGGATGTCAGAGACAGGGAGTGGATTAGGGACCAGGGGATGTCGGAGACAGGGAGAGGATTAGGGACCAGGGGATGTCAGAGACAGGGAGAGGTTCAGGGACCAGGGGATGTCAGAGACAGGGAGAGGTTAGGGACCAGGGGATGTCAGAGACAGGGAGAGGATTAGGGACCAGGGGATATCAGAGACAGTGGGAGGATTAGGGACCAGGGGATGTCAGAGACAGGGAGAGGATTAGGGACCAGGGGATGTCGGGGACAGGGTGAGGATTAGGGACCAGGGGATGTCAGAGACAGGGAGAGGTTTAGGGCCCAGGGAATGTCAGAGACAGGGAGAGGTTTAGGGACCAGGGGCTATCAGAGTCAGGGAGAGGTTTAGGGACAAGGGGATGTCAGAGACAGTGGGAGGATTAGGGACCAGGGGATGTCAGAGACAGGGAGAGGTTTAGGGACCAGGGAATGTCAGAGTCAGGGAGAGGTTTAGGGACCAGGGGATGTCGGAGACGGGGAGAGGTTTAGGGACGAGGGGATGTCAGAGACAGGGAGAGGTTTAGGGACCAGGGGATGTCAGAGACAGGGAGAGGATTAGGGACCAGGGGATGTCAGAGACAGGGAGAGGATTAGGGACCAGGGGATATCAGAGACAGGGAGAGGTTTAGGGACCAGGGGATGTCAGAGACAGGGAGAGGATTAGGGACCAGGGGATGTCAGAGACAGGGAGAGGTTTAGGGACCAGGGGATGTCAGAGACAGGGAGAGGATTAGGGACCAGGGGATGTCTGAGACAGGGAGAGGTTTAGGGACCAGGGGATGTCAGAGAAAAGGTGAGGATTAGGGACCAGGGGATGTCAGAGACAGGGAGAGGTTTAGGGACCAGGGAATGTCAGAGACAGGGAGAGGATTAGGGACCAGGGGCTGTCAGAGTCAGGGAGAGGTTTAGGGACCAGGGGATGTCAGAGACAGCGAGAGGTTTAGGGACCAGGGGATGTCAGAGACAGGGAGAGGATCAGGGACCAGGGGATGTCAGAGACAGGGGGAGGATTAGGGACCAGGGCATGTCAGAGACAGGGAGAGGTTCAGGGACCAGGGGATGTCGGAGACAGGGAGAGGATTAGGGACCAGGGGATGTCAGAGACAGGGAGAGGTTTAAGGACCAGGGGCTGTCAGAGTCAGGGAGAGGTTTAGGGACCAGGGGATGTCAGAGACAGGGGGACGATTAGGGACCAGGGGATGTCAGAGACAGGGAGAGGTTTAGGGACCAGGGAATGTCAGAGACAGGGAGAGGTTTAGGGACCAGGGGCTGTCAGAGTCAGGGAGAGGTTTAGGGACCAGGGGCTGTCAGAGTCAGGGAGAGGATTAGGGACCAGGGGTTGTCAGAGACAGGGAGTGATTTAGGGACCAGGGAATGTCAGACACAGTGAGAGGTTTAGGGACCAGGGGCTGTCAGAGTCAGGGAGAGGTATAGGGACCAGGGGATGTCAGAGACAGGGAGAGGTTTAGGGACCAGGGGATGTCAGAGACAGGGAGAGTTCAGGGACCAGGGGATGTCAGAGACAGGGGGAGGATTAGGGACCAGGGCATGTCAGAGACAGGGAGAGGATTAGGGACGAGGGGATGTCAGAGACAGGGAGAGGATTAGGGACCAGGGGATGTCGGAGACAGGGAGAGGATTAGGGACGAGGGGATGTCAGAGACAGGGAGAGGTTTAGGGACCAGGGGATGTCAGAGACAGGGAGAGTTCAGGGACCAGGGGATGTCAGAGACAGGGGGAGGATTAGGGACCAGGGCATGTCAGAGACAGGGAGAGGATTAGGGACGAGGGGATGTCAGAGACAGGGAGAGGATTAGGGACCAGGGGATGTCGGAGACAGGGAGAGGATTAGGGACGAGGGGATGTCAGAGACAGGGAGAGGTTTAGGGACCAGGGGATGTCAGAGACAGGGAGAGGTTAGGGACCAGGGGATGTCAGAGACAGGGAGAGGATTAGGGACCAGGGGATATCAGAGACAGGGAGAGGTTTAGGGACCAGGGGATGTCAGAGACAGGGAGAGGATTAGGGACCAGGGGATGTCAGAGACAGGGAGAGGTTTAGGGACCAGGGGATGTCAGAGACAGGGAGAGGATTAGGGACCAGGGGATGTCGGGGACAGGGTGAGGATTAGGGACCAGGGGATGTCAGAGACAGGGAGAGGTTTAGGGCCCAGGGAATGTCAGAGACAGGGAGAGGTTTAGGGACCAGGGGCTGTCAGAGTCAGGGAGAGGTTTAGGGACAAGGGGATGTCAGAGACAGTGGGAGGATTAGGGACCAGGGGATGTCAGAGACAGGGAGAGGTTTAGGGACCAGGGAATGTCAGAGACAGGGAGAGGTTTAGGGACCAGGGGCTGTCAGAGTCAGGGAGAGGTTTAGGGACCAGGGGATGTCGGAGACGGGGAGAGGTTTAGGGACGAGGGGATGTCAGAGACAGGGAGAGGTTTAGGGACCAGGGGATGTCAGAGACAGGGAGAGGATTAGGGACCAGGGGATGTCAGAGACAGGGAGAGGATTAGGGACCAGGGGATATCAGAGACAGGGAGAGGTTTAGGGACCAGGGGATGTCAGAGACAGGGAGAGGATTAGGGACCAGGGGATGTCAGAGACAGGGAGAGGTTTAGGGACCAGGGGATGTCAGAGACAGGGAGAGGATTAGAGACCGGGG
The DNA here is from genome assembly GCF_048418815.1 of Hemitrygon akajei. NCBI lineage: Eukaryota > Metazoa > Chordata > Chondrichthyes > Myliobatiformes > Dasyatidae > Hemitrygon > Hemitrygon akajei. The sequence continues at coordinate 180,886,846 of NC_133124.1, read as the reverse complement.
ATGTCAGAGACAGGGAGAGGATTAGGGACGAGGGGATGTCAGAGACAGGGAGAGGTTTAGGGACCAGGGGATGTCGGAGACGGGGAGAGGTTTAGGGACGAGGGGATGTCAGAGTCAGGGAGAGGTTTAGGGACCAGGGGATGTCAGAGACAGGGAGAGGATTAGGGACGAGGGGATGTCAGAGACAGGGAGAGGTTTAGGTACCAGGGGATGTCAGAGACAGGGAGAGGATTAGGGACCAGGGGATATCAGAGACAGGGAGAGGTTTAGGGACCAGGGGATGTCAGAGACAGGAAGAGGATTAGGGACCAGGGGATGTCAGAGACAGGGAGAGGTTTAGGGACCAGGGGCTGTCAGAGTCAGGGAGAGGTTTAGGGACCAGGGGATGTCAGCGACAGGGAGAGGTTTAGGGACCAGGGGCTGTCAGAGTCAGGGCGAGGTTCAGGGACCAGGGGATGTCAGAGACAGGGGGAGGATTAAGGACCAGGGCATGTCAGAGACAGGAGAGGTTCAGGGACCAGGGCATGTCAGAGACAGGGAGAGGATTAGAGACCAGGGGATGTCAGAGACAGGGAGAGGATTAGGGACGAGGGGATGTCAGAGACAGGGAGAGGTTTAGGGACCAGGGGATGTCGGAGATGGGGAGAGGTTTAGGGACGAGGGGATGTCAGAGACAGGGAGAGGTTTAGGGACCAGGGGATGTCAGAGACAGGGAGAGGATTAGGGACCAGGGGATGTCAGAGACAGGGAGAGGATTAGGGACCAGGGGATATCAGAGACAGGGAGAGGTTTAGGGACCAGGGGATGTCAGAGAGAGGGAGAGGATTAGGGACCAGGGGATGTCAGAGACAGGGAGAGGTTTAGGGACCAGGGGATGTCAGAGACAGGGAGAGGATTAGGGACCAGGGGATGTCGGAGACAGGGAGAGGTTTAGGGACCAGGGGATGTCAGAGACAGGGAGAGGATCAGGGACCAGGGGATGTCAGAGACAGGGGGAGGATTAGGGACCAGGGCATGTCAGAGACAGGGAGAGGTTCAGGGACCAGGGGATGTCGGAGACAGGGAGAGGATTAGGGACCAGGGGATGTCAGAGACAGGGAGAGGTTAAAGGACCAGGGGCTGTCAGAGTCAGGGAGAGGTTTAGGGACCAAGGGATGTCAGAGACAGGGGGACGATTAGGGACCAGGGGATGTCAGAGACAGGGAGAGGTTTAGGGACCAGGGAATGTCAGAGACAGGGAGAGGTTTAGGGACCAGGGGCTGTCAGAGTCAGGGAGAGGTTTAGGGACCAGGGGATGTCAGAGTCAGGGAGAGGTTTAGGGACCAGGGGCTGTCAGAGTCAGGGAGAGGATTAGGGACCAGGGGATGTCAGAGACAGGGAGAGATTTAGGGACCAGGGAATGTCAGACACAGGGAGAGGTTTAGGGACCAGGGGCTGTCAGAGTCAGGGAGAGGTATAGGGACGAGGGGATGTCAGAGACAGGGAGAGGTTTAGGGACCAGGGGATGTCAGAGACAGGGAGAGTTCAGGGACCAGGGGATGTCAGAGACAGGGGGAGGATTAGGGACCAGGGCATGTCAGAGACAGGGAGAGGATTAGGGATGAGGGGATGTCAGAGACAGGGAGAGGATTAGGGACCAGGGGATGTCGGAGACAGGGAGAGGATTAGGGACCAGGGGATGTCAGAGACAGGGAGAGGTTTAGGGACCAGGGGATGTCAGAGACAGGGAGAGGTTAGGGACCAGGGGATGTCAGAGACAGGGAGAGGATTAGGGACCAGGGGATATCAGAGACAGGGAGAGGTTTAGGGACCAGGGGCTGTCAGAGTCAGGGCGAGGTTCAGGGACCAGGGGATGTCAGAGACAGGGGGAGGATTAAGGACCAGGGCATGTCAGAGACAGGAGAGGTTCAGGGACCAGGGCATGTCAGAGACAGGGAGAGGATTAGAGACCAGGGGATGTCAGAGACAGGGAGAGGATTAGGGACGAGGGGATGTCAGAGACAGAGAGAGGTTTAGGGACCAGGGGATGTCGGAGATGGGGAGAGGTTTAGGGACGAGGGGATGTCAGAGACAGGGAGAGGTTTAGGGACCAGGGGATGTCAGAGACAGGGAGAGGATTAGGGACCAGGGGATGTCAGAGACAGGGAGAGGATTAGGGACCAGGGGATATCAGAGACAGGGAGAGGTTTAGGGACCAGGGGATGTCAGAGAGAGGGAGAGGATTAGGGACCAGGGGATGTCAGAGACAGGGAGAGGTTTAGGGACCAGGGGATGTCAGAGACAGGGAGAGGATTAGGGACCAGGGGATGTCGGAGACAGGGAGAGGTTTAGGGACCAGGGGATGTCAGAGACAGGGAGAGGATCAGGGACCAGGGGATGTCAGAGACAGGGGGAGGATTAGGGACCAGGGCATGTCAGAGACAGGGAGAGGTTCAGGGACCAGGGGATGTCAGAGACAGGGAGTGATTTAGGGACGAGGGGATGTCAGAGACAGGGAGAGGTTAAAGGACCAGAGGCTGTCAGAGTCAGGGAGAGGTATAGGGACGAGGGGATGTCAGAGACAGGGAGAGGATCAGGGACCAGGGGATGTCAGAGACTGGGAGAGGATTAGGGACCAGGGGATATCAGAGACGGGGAGAGGTTTAGGGACCAGGGGATGTCAGAGACAGGGAGAGGTTTAGGGCCCAGGGAATGTCAGAGACAGGGAGAGGTTTAGGGACCAGGGGCTGTCAGAGTCAGGGAGAGGTTTAGGGACAAGGGGATGTCAGAGACAGTGGGAGGATTAGGGACCAGGGGATGTCAGAGACAGGGAGAGGTTTAGGGACCAGGGAATGTCAGAGACAGGGAGAGGATTAGGGAGCAGGGGATGTCAGAGACAGGGAGAGGTTTAGGGACCAGGGGATGTCAGAGACAGGGAGAGGATTAGGGACCAGGGGATGTCGGAGACAGGGTGAGGATTAGGGACCAGGGGATGTCAGAGACAGGGAGAGGTTTAGGGCCCAGGGAATTTCAGAGACAGGGAGAGGTTTAGGGACCAGGGGCTGTCAGAGTCAGGGAGAGGTTTAGGGACAAGGGGATGTCAGAGACAGTGGGAGGATTAGGGACCACGGGATGTCAGAGACAGGGAGAGGTTTAGGGACCAGGGAATGTCAGAGACAGGGAGAGGTTTAGGGACCAGGGGCTGTCAGAGACAGGGAGAGGATTAGGGACCAGGGGATGTCGGAGACAGGGAGAGGATTAGGGACGAGGGGATGTCAGAGACAGGGAGAGGTTTAGGGACCAGGGGATGTCAGAGACAGGGAGAGTTCAGGGACCAGGGGATGTCAGAGACAGGGGGAGGATTAGCGACCAGGGCATGTCAGAGACAGGGAGAGGTTCAGGGACCAGGGGATGTCGGAGACAGGGAGAGGATTAGGGACCAGGGGATGTCAGAGACAGGGAGAGGTTTAAGGACCAGGGGCTGTCAGAGTCAGGGAGAGGTTTAGGGAACAGGGAATGTCAGAGACAGGGAGAGGTTTAGGGACCAGGGGCTGTCAGAGTCAGGAAGAGGTTTAGGGACCAGGGGCTGTCAGAGTCAGGGAGAGGATTAGGGACTAGGGGATGTCAGAGACAGGGAGAGATTTAGGGACCAGGGAATGTCAGACACAGGGAGAGGTTTAGGGACCAGGGGCTGTCAGAGTCAGGGAGAGGTATAGGGACCAGGGGATGTCAGAGACAGGGAGAGGTTTAGGGACCAGGAGATGTCAGAGACAGGGAGAGTTCAGGGACCAGGGGATGTCAGAGACAGGGGGAGGATTAGGGACCAGGGCATGTCAGAGACAGGGAGAGGATTAGGGACGAGGGGATGTCAGAGACAGGGAGAGGATTAGGGACCAGGGGATGTCGGAGACAGGGAGAGGATTAGGGACGAGGGGATGTCAGAGTCAGGGCGAGGTTCAGGGACCAGGGGATGTCAGAGACAGGGGGAGGATTAGGGACCAGGGCATGTCAGAGACAGGAGAGGTTCAGGGACCAGGGCATGTCAGAGACAGGGAGAGGATTAGAGACCAGGGGATGTCAGAGACAGGGAGAGGATTAGGGACGAGGGGATGTCAGAGACAGGGAGAGGTTTAGGGACCAGGGGATGTCGGAGATGGGGAGAGGTTTAGGGACGAGGGGATGTCAGAGACAGGGAGAGGTTTAGGGACCAGGGGATGTCAGAGACAGGGAGAGGATTAGGGACCAGGGGATGTCAGAGACAGGGAGAGGATTAGGGACCAAGGGATATCAGAGACAGGGAGAGGTTTAGGGACCAGGGGATGTCAGAGAGAGGGAGAGGATTAGGGAGCAGGGGATGTCAGAGACAGGGAGAGGTTTAGGGACCAGGGGATGTCAGAGACAGGGAGAGGATTAGGGACCAGGGGATGTCGGAGACAGGGAGAGGTTTAGGGACCAGGGGATGTCAGAGACAGGGAGAGGATCAGGGACCAGGGGATGTCAGAGACAGGGGGAGGATTAGGGACCAGGGCATGTCAGAGACAGGGAGAGGTTCAGGGACCAGGGGATGTCAGAGACAGGGAGAGGATTAGGGACCAGGGGATTTCAGAGACAGGGAGAGGTTTAAGGACCAGGGGCTGTCAGAGTCAGGGAGAGGTTTAGGGACCAGGGGATGTCAGAGACAGGGGGACGATTAGGGACCAGGGGATGTCAGAGACAGGGAGAGGTTTAGGGACCAAGGAATGTCAGAGACAGTGAGAGGTTTAGGGACCAGGGGCTGTCAGAGTCAGGGAGAGGTTTAGGGACCAGGGGATGTCAGAGTCAGGGAGAGGTTTAGGGACCAGGGGCTGTCAGAGTCAGGGAGAGGATTAGGGACCAGGGGATGTCAGAGACAGGGAGAGATTTAGGGACCAGGGAATGTCAGACACAGGGAGAGGTTTAGGGACCAGGGGCTGTCAGAGTCAGGGAGAGGTATAGGGACGAGGGGATGTCAGAGACAGGGAGAGGTTTAGGGACCAGGGGATGTCAGAGACAGGGAGAGTTCAGGGACCAGGGGATGTCAGAGACAGGGGGAGGATTAGGGACCAGGGGATATCAGAGACAGGGAGAGGTTTAGGGACCAGGGGATGTCAGAGACAGGGAGAGGATTAGGGACCAGGGGATGTCAGAGACAGGGAGAGGTTTAGGGACCAGGGGATGTCAGAGACAGGGAGAGGATTAGGGACCAGGGGATGTCGGGGACAGGGTGAGGATTAGGGACCAGGGGATGTCAGAGACAGGGAGAGGTTTAGGGCCCAGGGAATGTCAGAGACAGGGAGAGGTTTAGGGACCAGGGGCTGTCAGAGTCAGGGAGAGGTTTAGGGACAAGGGGATGTCAGAGACAGTGGGAGGATTAGGGACCAGGGGATGTCAGAGACAGGGAGAGGTTTAGGGACCAGGGAATGTCAGAGACAGGGAGAGGTTTAGGGACCAGGGGCTGTCAGAGTCAGGGAGAGGTTTAGGGACCAGGGGATGTCGGAGACGGGGAGAGGTTTAGGGACGAGGGGATGTCAGAGACAGGGAGAGGTTTAGGGACCAGGGGATGTCAGAGACAGGGAGAGGATTAGGGACCAGGGGATGTCAGAGACAGGGAGAGGATTAGGGACCAGGGGATATCAGAGACAGGGAGAGGTTTAGGGACCAGGGGATGTCAGAGACAGGGAGAGGATTAGGGACCAGGGGATGTCAGAGACAGGGAGAGGTTTAGGGACCAGGGGATGTCAGAGACAGGGAGAGGATTAGAGACCGGGGATGTCAGAGACAGGGAGAGGATTAGGGACGAGGGGATGTCAGAGACAGGGAGAGGTTTAGGGACCAGGGGATGTCGGAGACGGGGAAAGGTTTAGGGACGAGGGGATGTCAGAGACAGGGAGAGGTTTAGGGACCAGGGGATGTCAGAGACAGGGAGAGGTTTATGGACGAGGGGATGTCAGAGACAGGGAGAGGATTAGGGACCAGGGGATGTCGGAGACAGGGAGAGGATTAGGGACGAGGGGATGTCAGAGACAGGGAGAGGATTAGGGACCAGGGGATGTCAGAGACAGGGAGAGGTTTAGGGACCAGGGGATGTCAGAGACAGGGAGAGGTTTAGGGACCAGGGGATGTCAGAGACAGGGAGAGGATTAGGGACCAGGGGATATCAGAGACAGGGAGAGGTTTAGGGACCAGGGGATGTCAGAGACAGGGAGAGGATTAGGGACCAGGGGATGTCAGAGACAGGGAGAGGTTTAGGGACCAGGGGCTGTCAGAGTCAGGGAGAGGTTTAGGGACCAGGGGATGTCAGCGACAGGGAGAGGTTTAGGGACCAGGGGCTGTCAGAGTCAGGGCGAGGTTCAGGGACCAGGGGATGTCAGAGACAGGGGGAGGATTAGGGACCAGGGCATGTCAGAGACAGGAGAGGTTCAGGGACCAGGGCATGTCAGAGACAGGGAGAGGATTAGAGACCAGGGGATGTCAGAGACAGGGAGAGGATTAGGGACGAGGGGATGTCAGAGACAGGGAGAGGTTTAGGGACCAGGGGATGTCGGAGATGGGGAGAGGTTTAGGGACGAGGGGATGTCAGAGACAGGGAGAGGTTTAGGGACCAGGGGATGTCAGAGACAGGGAGAGGATTAGGGACCAGGGGATGTCAGAGACAGGGAGAGGATTAGGGACCAGGGGATATCAGAGACAGGGAGAGGTTTAGGAACCAGGGGATGTCAGAGAGAGGGAGAGGATTAGGGACCAGGGGATGTCAGAGACAGGGAGAGGTTTAGGGACCAGGGGATGTCAGAGACAGGGAGAGGATTAGGGACCAGGGGATGTCGGAGACAGGGAGAGGTTTAGGGACCAGGGGATGTCAGAGACAGGGAGAGGATCAGGGACCAGGGGATGTCAGAGACAGGGGGAGGATTAGGGACCAGGGCATGTCAGAGACAGGGAGAGGTTCAGGGACCAGGGGATGTCGGAGACAGGGAGAGGATTAGGGACCAGGGAATGTCAGAGACAGGGAGAGGTTTAAGGACCAGGGGCTGTCAGAGTCAGGGAGAGGTTTAGGGACCAGGGGATGTCAGAGACAGGGGGACGATTAGGGACCAGGGGATGTCAGAGACAGGGAGAGGTTTAGGGACCAGGGAATGTCAGAGACAGGGAGAGGTTTAGGGACCAGGGGCTGTCAGAGTCAGGGAGAGGTTTAGGCACCAGGGGATGTCAGAGTCAGGGAGAGGTTTAGGGACCAGGGGCTGTCAGAGTCAGGGAGAGGATTAGGGACCAGGGGATGTCAGAGACAGGGAGAGATTTACGGACCAGGGAATGTCAGACACAGGGAGAGGTTTAGGGACCAGGGGCTGTCAGAGTCAGGGAGAGGATTAGGGACCAGGGCATGTCAGAGACAGGGAGAGGATTAGGGACGAGGGGATGTCAGAGACAGGGAGAGGATTAGGGACCAGGGGATGTCGGAGACAGGGAGAGGATTAGGGACTAGGGGATGTCAGAGACAGGGAGAGGTTTAGGGACCAGGGGATGTCAGAGACAGGGAGAGGTTAGGGACCAGGGGATGTCAGAGACAGGGAGAGGATTAGGGACCAGGGGATATCAGAGACAGGGAGAGGTTTAGGGACCAGGGGATATCAGAGACAGGGAGAGGATTAGGGACCAGGGGATGTCAGAGACAGGGAGAGGTTTAGGGACCAGGGGATGTCAGAGACAGGGAGAGGATTAGGGACCAGGGGATGTCGGGGACAGGGTGAGGATTAGGGACCAGGGGATGTCAGAGACAGGGAGAGGTTTAGGGCCCAGGGAATGTCAGAGACAGGGAGAGGTTTAGGGACCAGGGGCTGTCAGAGTCAGGGAGAGGTTTAGGGACAAGGGGATGTCAGAGACAGTGGGAGGATTAGGGACCAGGGGATGTCAGAGACAGGGAGAGGTTTAGGGACCAGGGAATGTCAGAGACAGGGAGAGGTTTAGGGACCAGGGGCTGTCGGAGACGGGGAGAGGTTTAGGGACGAGGGGATGTCAGAGACAGGGAGAGGTTTAGGGACCAGGGGATGTCAGAGACAGGGAGAGGATTAGGGACCAGGGGATGTCAGAGACAGGGAGAGGATTAGAGACCAGGGGATATCAGAGACAGGGAGAGGTTTAGGGACCAGGGGATGTCAGAGACAGGGAGAGGATTAGGGACCAGGGGATGTCAGAGACAGGGAGAGGTTTAGGGACCAGGGGATGTCAGAGACAGGGAGAGGATTAGAGACCGGGGATGTCAGAGACAGGGAGAGGATTAGGGACGAGGGGATGTCAGAGACAGGGAGAGGTTTAGGGACCAGGGGATGTCGGAGACGGGGAGAGGTTTAGGGACGAGGGGATGTCAGAGACAGGGAGAGGTTTAGGGACCAGGGGATGTCAGAGACAGGGAGAGGATTAGGGACGAGGGGATGTCAGAGACAGGGAGAGGTTTAGGGACGAGGGGATGTCAGAGACAGGGAGAGGATTAGGGACCAGGGGATGTCGGAGACAGGGAGAGGATTAGGGACGAGGGGATGTCAGAGACAGGGATAGGTTTAGGGACCAGGGGATGTCAGAGACAGGGAGAGGTTTAGGGATCAGGGGATGTCAGAGACAGGGAGAGGATTACGGACCAGGGGATATCAGAGACAGGGAGAGGTTTAGGGACCAGGGGATGTCAGAGACAGGGAGAGGATTAGGGACCAGGGGATGTCAGAGACAGGGAGAGGTTTAGGGACCAGGGGCTGTCAGAGTCAGGGAGAGGTTTAGGGACCAGGGGATGTCAGCGACAGGGAGAGGTTTAGGGACCAGGGGCTGTCAGAGTCAGGGCGAGGTTCAGGGACCAGGGGATGTCAGAGACAGGGGGAGGATTAGGGACCAGGGCATGTCAGAGACAGGAGAGGTTCAGGGACCAGGGCATGTCAGAGGCATGGAGAGGATTAGAGACCAGGGGATGTCAGAGACAGGGAGAGGATTAGGGACGAGGGGATGTCAGAGACAGGGAGAGGTTTAGGGACCAGGGGATGTCAGAGACAGGGAGAGGATTACGGACCAGGGGATATCAGAGACAGGGAGAGGTTTAGGGACCAGGGGATGTCAGAGACAGGGAGAGGATTAGGGACCAGGGGATGTCAGAGACAGGGAGAGGTTTAGGGACCAGGGGCTGTCAGAGACAGGGAGAGGTTTAGGGATCAGGGGATGTCAGAGACAGGGAGAGGATTACGGACCAGGGGATATCAGAGACAGGGAGAGGTTTAGGGACCAGGGGATGTCAGAGACAGGGAGAGGATTAGGGACCAGGGGATGTCAGAGACAGGGAGAGGTTTAGGGACCAGGGGCTGTCAGAGTCAGGGAGAGGTTTAGGGACCAGGGGATGTCAGCGACAGGGAGAGGTTTAGGGACCAGGGGCTGTCAGAGTCAGGGCGAGGTTCAGGGACCAGGGGATGTCAGAGACAGGGGGAGGATTAGGGACCAGGGCATGTCAGAGACAGGGAGAGGATTAGGGACCAGGGGATGTCAGAGACAGGGAGAGGATTAGAGACCAGGGGATATCAGAGACAGGGAGAGGTTTAGGGACCAGGGGATGTCAGAGACAGGGAGAGGATTAGGGACCAGGGGATGTCAGAGACAGGGAGAGGTTTAGGGACCAGGGGATGTCAGAGACAGGGAGAGGATTAGAGACCGGGGATGTCAGAGACAGGGAGAGGATTAGGGACGAGGGGATGTCAGAGACAGGGAGAGGTTTAGGGACCAGGGGATGTCGGAGACGGGGAGAGGTTTAGGGACGAGGGGATGTCAGAGACAGGGAGAGGTTTAGGGACCAGGGGATGTCAGAGACAGGGAGAGGATTAGGGACGAGGGGATGTCAGAGACAGGGAGAGGTTTAGGGACGAGGGGATGTCAGAGACAGGGAGAGGATTAGGGACCAGGGGATGTCGGAGACAGGGAGAGGATTAGGGACGAGGGGATGTCAGAGACAGGGATAGGTTTAGGGACCAGGGGATGTCAGAGACAGGGAGAGGTTTAGGGATCAGGGGATGTCAGAGACAGGGAGAGGATTACGGACCAGGGGATATCAGAGACAGGGAGAGGTTTAGGGACCAGGGGATGTCAGAGACAGGGAGAGGATTAGGGACCAGGGGATGTCAGAGACAGGGAGAGGTTTAGGGACCAGGGGCTGTCAGAGTCAGGGAGAGGTTTAGGGACCAGGGGATGTCAGCGACAGGGAGAGGTTTAGGGACCAGGGGCTGTCAGAGTCAGGGCGAGGTTCAGGGACCAGGGGATGTCAGAGACAGGGGGAGGATTAGGGACCAGGGCATGTCAGAGACAGGAGAGGTTCAGGGACCAGGGCATGTCAGAGGCAGGGAGAGGATTAGAGACCAGGGGATGTCAGAGACAGGGAGAGGATTAGGGACGAGGGGATGTCAGAGACAGGGAGAGGTTTAGGGACCAGGGGATGTCGGAGATGGGGAGAGGTTTAGGGACGAGGGGATGTCAGAGACAGGGAGAGGTTTAGGGACCAGGGGATGTCAGAGACAGGGAGAGGATTAGGGACCAGGGGATGTCAGAGACAGGGAGAGGATTAGGGACCAGGGGATATCAGAGACATGGAGAGGTTTAGGGACCAGGGGATGTCAGAGAGAGGGAGAGGATTAGGGACCAGGGGATGTCAGAGACATGGAGAGGTTTAGGGACCAGGGGATGTCAGAGACAGGGAGAGGATTAGGGACCAGGGGATGTCGGAGACAGGGAGAGGTTTAGGGACCAGGGGATGTCAGAGACAGGGAGAGGATCAGGGACCAGGGGATGTCAGAGACAGGGGGAGGATTAGGGACCAGGGCATGTCAGAGACAGGGAGAGGTTCAGGGACCAGGGGATGTCGGAGACAGGGAGAGGTTTAGGGACCAGGGGATGTCAGAGACAGGGAGAGGTTTAAGGACCAGGGGCTGTCAGAGTCAGGGAGAGGTTTAGGGACCAGGGGATGTCAGAGACAGGGGGACGATTAGGGACCAGGGGATGTCAGAGACAGGGAGAGGTTTAGGGACCAGGGAATGTCAGAGACAGGGAGAGGTTTAGGGACCAGGGGCTGTCAGAGTCAGGGAGAGGTTTAGGGACCAGGGGATGTCAGAGTCAGGGAGAGGTTTAGGGACCAGGGGCTGTCAGAGTCAGGGAGAGGATTAGGGACCAGGGGATGTCAGAGACAGGGAGAGATTTAGGGACCAGGGAATGTCAGACACAGGGAGAGGTTTAGGGACCAGGGGCTGTCAGAGTCAGGGAGAGGTATAGGGACGAGGGGATGTCAGAGACAGGGAGAGGTTTAGGGACCAGGGGATGTTAGAGACAGGGAGAGTTCAGGGACCAGGGGATGTCAGAGACAGGGAGAGGATTAGGGACGAGGGGATGTCAGAGACAGGGAGAGGATTAGGGACGAGGGGATGTCAGAGACAGGGAGAGGTTTAGGGACGAGGGGATGTCAGAGACAGGGAGAGGATTAGGGACCAGGGGATGTCGGAGACAGGGAGAGGATTAGGGACGAGGGGATGTCAGAGACAGGGATAGGTTTAAGGACCAGGGGATGTCAGAGACAGGGAGAGGTTTCGGGACCAGGGGATATCAGAGACAGGGAGAGGTTTAGGGACCAGGGGATGTCAGAGACAGGGAGAGGATTAGGGACCAGGGGATGTCAGAGACAGGGAGAGGTTTAGGGACCAGGGGCTGTCAGAGTCAGGGAGAGGTTTAGGGACCAGGGGATGTCAGCGACAGGGAGAGGTTTAGGGACCAGGGGCTGTCAGAGTCAGGGCGAGGTTCAGGGACCAGGGGATGTCAGAGACAGGGGGAGGATTAGGGACCAGGGCATGTCAGAGACAGGAGAGGTTCAGGGACCAGGGCATGTCAGAGACAGGGAGAGGATTAGAGACCAGGGGATGTCAGAGACAGGGAGAGGATTAGGGACGAGGGGATGTCAGAGACAGGGAGAGGTTTAGGGACCAGGGGATGTCGGAGATGGGGAGAGGTTTAGGGACGAGGGGATGTCAGAGACAGGGAGAGGTTTAGGGACCAGGGGATGTCAGACACAGGGAGAGGATTAGGGACCAGGGGATGTCAGAGACAGGGAGAGGATTAGGGACCAGGGGATATCAGAGACAGGGAGAGGTTTAGGAACCAATTGATGTCAGAGAGAGGGAGAGGATTAGGGACCAGGGGATGTCAGAGACAGGGAGAGGTTTAGGGACCAGGGGATGTCAGAGACAGGGAGAGGATTAGGGACCAGGGGATGTCGGAGACAGGGAGAGGTTTAGGGACCAGGGGATGTCAGAGACAGGGAGAGGATCAGGGACCAGGGGATGTCAGAGACAGGGGGAGGATTAGGGACCAGGGCATGTCAGAGACAGGGAGAGGTTCAGGGACCAGGGGATGTCGGAGACAGGGAGAGGATTAGGGACCAGGGAATGTCAGAGACAGGGAGAGGTTTAAGGACCAGGGGCTGTCAGAGTCAGGGAGAGGTTTAGGGACCAGGGGATGTCAGAGACAGGGGGACGATTAGGGAGCAGGGGATGTCAGAGACAGGGAGAGGTTTAGGGACCAGGGAATGTCAGAGACAGGGAGAGGTTTAGGGACCAGGGGCTGTCAGAGTCAGGGAGAGGTTTAGGGACCAGGGGATGTCAGAGTCAGGGAGAGGTTTAGGGACCAGGGGCTGTCAGAGTCAGGGAGAGGATTAGGGACCAGGGGATGTCAGAGACAGGGAGAGATTTACGGACCAGGGAATGTCAGACACAGGGAGAGGTTTAGGGACCAGGGGCTGTCAGAGTCAGGGAGAGGATTAGGGACCAGGGCATGTCAGAGACAGGGAGAGGATTAGGGACGAGGGGATGTCAGAGACAGGGAGAGGATTAGGGACCAGGGGATGTCGGAGACAGGGAGAGGATTAGGGACGAGGGGATGTCAGAGACAGGGAGAGGTTTAGGGACCAGGGGATGTCAGAGACAGGGAGAGGTTAGGGACCAGGGGATGTCAGAGACAGGGAGAGGATTAGGGACCAGGGGATATCAGAGACAGGGAGAGGTTTAGGGACCAGGGGATATCAGAGACAGGGAGAGGATTAGGGACCAGGGGATGTCAGAGACAGGGAGAGGTTTAGGGACCAGGGGCTGTCAGAGTCAGGGAGAGGTTTAGGGACCAGGGGATGTCAGCGACAGGGAGAGGTTTAGGGACCAGGGGCTGTCAGAGTCAGGGCGAGGTTCAGGGACCAGGGGATGTCAGAGACAGGGGGAGGATTAGGGACCAGGGCATGTCAGAGACAGGAGAGGTTCAGGGACCAGGGCATGTCAGAGACAGGGAGAGGATTAGAGACCAGGGGATGTCAGAGACAGGGAGAGGATTAGGGACGAGGGGATGTCAGAGACAGGGAGAGGTTTAGGGACCAGGGGATGTCGGAGATGGGGAGAGGTTTAGGGACGAGGGGATGTCAGAGACAGGGAGAGGTTTAGGGACCAGGGGATGTCAGAGACAGGGAGAGGATTAGGGACCAGGGGATGTCAGAGACAGGGAGAGGATTAGGGACCAGGGGATATCAGAGACAGGGAGAGGTTTAGGAACCAGGGGATGTCAGAGAGAGGGAGAGGATTAGGGACCAGGGGATGTCAGAGACAGGGAGAGGTTTAGGGACCAGGGGATGTCAGAGACAGGGAGAGGATTAGGGACCAGGGGATGTCAGAGACAGGGAGAGGATTAGGGACCAGGGGATATCAGAGACAGGGAGAGGTTTAGGAACCAATTGATGTCAGAGAGAGGGAGAGGATTAGGGACCAGGGGATGTCAGAGACAGGGAGAGGTTTAGGGACCAGGGGATGTCAGTGACAGGGAGAGGATTAGGGACCAGGGGATGTCGGAGACAGGGAGAGGTTTAGGGACCAGGGGATGTCAGAGACAGGGAGAGGATCAGGGACCAGGGGATGTCAGAGACAGGGGGAGGATTAGGGACCAGGGCATGTCAGAGACAGGGAGAGGTTCAGGGACCAGGGGATGTCGGAGACAGGGAGAGGATTAGGGACCAGGGAATGTCAGAGACAGGGAGAGGTTTAAGGACCAGTGGCTGTCAGAGTCAGGGAGAGGTTTAGGGACCAGGGGATGTCAGAGACAGGGGGACGATTAGGGAGCAGGGGATGTCAGAGACAGGGAGAGGTTTAGGGACCAGGGAATGTCAGAGACAGGGAGAGGTTTAGGGACCAGGGGCTGTCAGAGTCAGGGAGAGGTTTAGGGACCAGGGGATGTCAGAGTCAGGGAGAGGTTTAGGGACCAGGGGCTGTCAGAGTCAGGGAGAGGATTAGGGACCAGGGGATGTCAGAGACAGGGAGAGATTTACGGACCAGGGAATGTCAGACACAGGGAGAGGTTTAGGGACCAGGGGCTGTCAGAGTCATGGAGAGGATTAGGGACCAGGGCATGTCAGAGACAGGGAGAGGATTAGGGACGAGGGGATGTCAGAGACAGGGAGAGGTTTAGGGACCAGGGGATGTCAGAGACAGGGAGAGGTTAGGGACCAGGGGATGTCAGAGACAGGGAGAGGATTAGGGACCAGGGGATATCAGAGACAGGGAGAGGTTTAGGGACCAGGGGATATCAGAGACAGGGAGAGGATTAGGGACCAGGGGATGTCAGAGACAGGGAGAGGTTTAGGGACCAGGGGCTGTCAGAGTCAGGGAGAGGTTTAGGGACCAGGGGATGTCAGCGACAGGGAGAGGTTTAGGGACCAGGGGCTGTCAGAGTCAGGGCGAGGTTCAGGGACCAGGGGATGTCAGAGACAGGGGGAGGATTAGGGACCAGGGCATGTCAGAGACAGGAGAGGTTCAGGGACCAGGGCATGTCAGAGACAGGGAGAGGATTAGAGACCAGGGGATGTCAGAGACAGGGAGAGGATTAGGGACGAGGGGATGTCAGAGACAGGGAGAGGTTTAGGGACCAGGGGATGTCGGAGATGGGGAGAGGTTTAGGGACGAGGGGATGTCAGAGACAGGGAGAGGTTTAGGGACCAGGGGATGTCAGAGACAGGGAGAGGATTAGGGACCAGGGGATGTCAGAGACAGGGAGAGGATTAGGGACCAGGGGATATCAGAGACAGGGAGAGGTTTAGGAACCAGGGGATGTCAGAGAGAGGGAGAGGATTAGGGACCAGGGGATGTCAGAGACAGGGAGAGGTTTAGGGACCAGGGGATGTCAGAGACAGGGAGAGGATTAGGGACCAGGGGATGTCGGAGACAGGGAGAGGTTTAGGGACCAGGGGATGTCAGAGACAGGGAGAGGATCAGGGACCAGGGGATGTCAGAGACAGGGGGAGGATTAGGGACCAGGGCATGTCAGAGACAGGGAGAGGTTCAGGGACCAGGGGATGTCGGAGACAGGGAGAGGATTAGGGACCAGGGAATGTCAGAGACAGGGAGAGGTTTAAGGACCAGGGGCTGTCAGAGTCAGGGAGAGGTTTAGGGACCAGGGGATGTCAGAGACAGGGGGACGATTAGGGACCAGGGGATGTCAGAGACAGGGAGAGGGTTAGGGACCAGGGAATGTCAGAGACAGGGAGAGGTTTAGGGACCAGGGGCTGTCAGAGTCAGGGAGAGGTTTAGGGACCAGGGGATGTCAGAGTCAGGGAGAGGTTTAGGGACCAGGGGCTGTCAGAGTCAGGGAGAGGATTACGGACCAGGGGATGTCAGAGACAGGGAGAGATTTACGGACCAGGGAATGTCAGACACAGGGAGAGGTTTAGGGACCAGGGGCTGTCAGAGTCAGGGAGAGGATTAGGGACCAGGGCATGTCAGAGACAGGGAGAGGATTAGGAACGAGGGGATGTCAGAGACAGGGAGAGGATTAGGGACCAGGGGATGTCGGAGACAGGGAGAGGATTAGGGACGAGGGGATGTCAGAGACAGGGAGAGGTTTAGGGACCAGGGGATGTCAGAGACAGGGAGAGGTTAGGGACCAGGGGATGTCAGAGACAGGGAGAGGATTAGGGACCAGGGGATATCAGAGACAGGGAGAGGTTTAGGGACCAGGGGATATCAGAGACAGGGAGAGGATTAGGGACCAGGGGATGTCAGAGACAGGGAGAGGTTTAGGGACCAGGGGATGTCAGAGACAGGGAGAGGATTAGGGACCAGGGGATGTCGGGGACAGGGTGAGGATTAGGGACCAGGGGATGTCAGAGACAGGGAGAGGTTTAGGGCCCAGGGAATGTCAGAGACAGGGAGAGGTTTAGGGACCAGGGGCTGTCAGAGTCAGGGAGAGGTTTAGGGACAAGGGGATGTCAGAGACAGTGGGAGGATTAGGGACCAGGGGATGTCAGAGACAGGGAGAGGTTTAGGGACCAGGGGATGTCGGAGACGGGGAGAGGTTTAGGGACCAGGGGATGTCAGAGACAGGGAGAGGATTAGAGACCGGGGATGTCAGAGACAGGGAGAGGATTAGGGACGAGGGGATGTCAGAGACAGGGAGAGGTTTAGGGACGAGGGGATGTCAGAGACAGGGAGAGGATTAGGGACCAGGGGATGTCGGAGACAGGGAGAGGATTAGGGACGAGGGGATGTCAGAGACAGGGATAGGTTTAGGGACCAGGGGATGTCAGAGACAGGGAGAGGTTTAGGGATCAGGGGATGTCAGAGACAGGGAGAGGATTAGGGACCAGGGGATATCAGAGACAGGGAGAGGTTTAGGGACCAGGGGATGTCAGAGACAGGGAGAGGATTAGGGACCAGGGGATGTCAGAGACAGGGAGAGGTTTAGGGACCAGGGGCTGTCAGAGTCAGGGAGAGGTTTAGGGACCAGGGGATGTCAGCGACAGGGAGAGGTTTAGGGACCAGGGGCTGTCAGAGTCAGGGCGAAGTTCAGGGACCAGGGGATGTCAGAGACAGGGGGAGGATTAGGGACCAGGGCATGTCAGAGACAGGAGAGGTTCAGGGACCAGGGCATGTCAGAGGCAGGGAGAGGATTAGAGACCAGGGGATGTCAGAGACAGGGAGAGGATTAGGGCCGAGGGGATGTCAGAGACAAGGAGAGGTTTAGTGACCAGGGGTTGTCAGAGACAGGGAGAGGATTAGGGTCCAGGGGATGTCAGAGACAGGGAGAGGATTAGGGACCAGGGGATATCAGAGACAGGGAGTGGTTTAGGGACCAGGGGATGTCAGAGACAGGGAGAGGATTAGGGACCAATGGATGTCGGAGACAGGGAGAGGATTAGGGACGAGGGGATGTCAGAGACAGGGATAGGTTTAAGGACCAGGGGATGTCAGAGACAGGGAGAGGTTTAGGGACCAGGGGATATCAGAGACAGGGAGAGGTTTAGGGACCAGGGGATGTCAGAGACAGGGAGAGGATTAGGGACCAGGGGATGTCAGAGACAGGGAGAGGTTTAGGGACCAGGGGCTGTCAGAGTCAGGGAGAGGTTTAGGGACCAGGGGATGTCAGCGACAGGGAGAGGTTTAGGGACCAGGGGCTGTCAGAGTCAGGGCGAGGTTCAGGGACCAGGGGCTGTCAGAGTCAGGGCGAGGTTCAGGGACCAGGGGATGTCAGAGACAGGGGGAGGATTAGGGACCAGGGCATGTCAGAGACAGGAGAGGTTCAGGGACCAGGGCATGTCAGAGACAGGGAGAGGATTAGAGACCAGGGGATGTCAGAGACAGGGAGAGGATTAGGGACGAGGGGATGTCAGAGACAGGGAGAGGTTTAGGGACCAGGGGATGTCGGAGATGTGGAGAGGTTTAGGGACGAGGGGATGTCAGAGACAGGGAGAGGTTTAGGGACCAGGGGATGTCAGAGACAGGGAGAGGATTAGGGACCAGGGGATGTCAGAGACAGGGAGAGGATTAGGGACCAGGGGATATCAGAGACAGGGAGAGGTTTAGGAACCAGGGGATGTCAGAGAGAGGGAGAGGATTAGGGACCAGGGGATGTCAGAGACAGGGAGAGGTTTAGGGACCAGGGGATGTCAGAGACAGGGAGAGGATTAGGGACCAGGGGATGTCGGAGACAGGGAGAGGTTTAGGGACCAGGGGATGTCAGAGACAGGGAGAGGATCAGGGACCAGGGGATGTCAGAGACAGGGGGAGGATTAGGGACCAGGGCATGTCGGAGACAGGGAGAGGATTAGGGACCAGGGAATGTCAGAGACAGGGAGAGGTTTAAGGACCAGGTGCTGTCAGAGTCAGGGAGAGGTTTAGGGACCAGGGGATGTCAGAGACAGGGGGACGATTAGGGACCAGGGGATGTCAGAGACAGGGAGAGGTTTAGGGACCAGGGAATGTCAGAGACAGGGAGAGGTTTAGGGACCAGGGGCTGTCAGAGTCAGGGAGAGGTTTAGGGACCAGGGGATGTCAGAGTCAGGGAGAGGTTTAGGGACCAGGGGCTGTCAGAGTCAGGGAGAGGATTAGGGACCAGGGGATGTCAGAGACAGGGAGAGATTTACGGACCAGGGAATGTCAGACACAGGGAGAGGTTTAGGGACCAGGGGCTGTCAGAGTCAGGGAGAGGATTAGGGACCAGGGCATGTCAGAGACAGGGAGAGGATTAGGGACGAGGGGATGTCAGAGACAGGGAGAGGATTAGGGACCAGGGGATGTCGGAGACAGGGAGAGGATTAGGGACGAGGGGATGTCAGAGACAGGGAGAGGTTTAGGGACCAGGGGATGTCAGAGACAGGGAGAGGTTAGTGACCAGGGGATGTCAGAGACAGGGAGAGGATTAGGGACCAGGGGATATCAGAGACAGGGAGAGGTTTAGGGACCAGGGGATATCAGAGACAGGGAGAGGATTAGGGACCAGGGGATGTCAGAGACAGGGAGAGGTTTAGGGACCAGGGGATGTCAGAGACAGGGAGAGGATTAGGGACCAGGGGATGTCGGGGACAGGGTGAGGATTAGGGACCAGGGGATGTCAGAGACTGGGAGAGGTTTAGGGCCCAGGGAATGTCAGAGACAGGGAGAGGTTTAGGGACCAGGGGCTGTCAGAGTCAGGGAGAGGTTTAGGGACAAGGGGATGTCAGAGACAGCGGGAGGATTAGGGACCAGGGGATGTCAGAGACAGGGAGAGGTTTAGGGACCAGGGAATGTCAGAGACAGGGAGAGGTTTAGGGACCAGGGGCTGTCAGAGTCAGGGAGAGGTTTAGGGACCAGGGGCTGTCAGAGTCAGGGAGAGGATTAGGGACCAGGGCATGTCAGAGACAGGGAGAGGATTAGGGACGAGGGGATGTCAGAGACAGGGAGAGGATTAGGGACCAGGGGATGTCGGAGACAGGGAGAGGATTAGGGACGAGGGGATGTCAGAGACAGGGAGAGGTTTAGGGACCAGGGGATGTCAGAGACAGGGAGAGGTTAGTGACCAGGGGATGTCAGAGACAGGGAGAGGATTAGGGACCAGGGGATATCAGAGACAGGGAGAGGTTTAGGGACCAGGGGATATCAGAGACAGGGAGAGGATTAGGGACCAGGGGATGTCAGAGACAGGGAGAGGTTTAGGGACCAGGGGATGTCAGAGACAGGGAGAGGATTAGGGACCAGGGGATGTCGGGGACAGGGTGAGGATTAGGGACCAGGGGATGTCAGAGACTGGGAGAGGTTTAGGGCCCAGGGAATGTCAGAGACAGGGAGAGGTTTAGGGACCAGGGGCTGTCAGAGTCAGGGAGAGGTTTAGGGACAAGGGGATGTCAGAGACAGCGGGAGGATTAGGGACCAGGGGATGTCAGAGACAGGGAGAGGTTTAGGGACCAGGGAATGTCAGAGACAGGGAGAGGTTTAGGGACCAGGGGCTGTCAGAGTCAGGGAGAGGTTTAGGGACCAGGGGATGTCGGAGACGGGGAGAGGTTTAGGGACGAGGGGATGTCAGAGACAGGGAGAGGTTTAGGGACCAGGGGATGTCAGAGACAGGGAGAGGATTAGGGACCAGGGGATGTCAGAGACTGGGAGAGGATTAGAGACCAGGGGATATCAGAGACAGGGAGAGGTTTAGGGACCAGGGGATGTCAGAGACAGGGAGAGGATTAGGGACCAGGGGATGTCAGAGACAGGGAGAGGTTTAGGGACCAGGGGATGTCAGAGACAGGGAGAGGATTAGAGACCGGGGATGTCAGAGACAGGGAGAGGATTAGGGACGAGGGGATGTCAGAGACAGGGAGAGGTTTAGGGACCAGGGGATGTCGGAGACGGGGAGAGGTTTAGGGACCAGGGGATGTCAGAGACAGGGAGAGGATTAGAGACCGGGGATGTCAGAGACAGGGAGAGGATTAGGGACGAGGGGATGTCAGAGACAGGGAGAGGTTTAGGGACCAGGGGATGTCGGAGACGGGGAGAGGTTTAGGGACGAGGGGATGTCAGAGACAGGGAGAGGTTTAGGGACCAGGGGATGTCAGAGACAGGGAGAGGATTAGGGACGAGGGGATGTCAGAGACAGGGAGAGGTTTAGGGACGAGGGGATGTCAGAGACAGGGAGAGGATTAGGGACCAGGGGATGTCGGAGACAGGGAGAGGATTAGGGACGAGGGGATGTCAGAGACAGGGATAGGTTTAGGGACCAGGGGATGTCAGAGACAGGGAGAGGTTTAGGGATCAGGGGATGTCAGAGACAGGGAGAGGATTAGGGACCAGGGGATATCAGAGACAGGGAGAGGTTTAGGGACCAGGGGATGTCAGAGACAGGGAGAGGATTAGGGACCAGGGGATGTCAGAGACAGGGAGAGGTTTAGGGACCAGGGGCTGTCAGAGTCAGGGAGAGGTTTAGGGACCAGGGGATGTCAGCGACAGGGAGAGGTTTAGGGACCAGGGGCTGTCAGAGTCAGGGCGAGGTTCAGGGACCAGGGGATGTCAGAGACAGGGGGAGGATTAGGGACCAGGGCATGTCAGAGACAGGAGAGGTTCAGGGACCAGGGCATGTCAGAGGCAGGGAGAGGATTAGAGACCAGGGGATGTCAGAGACAGGGAGAGGATTAGGGACGAGGGGATGTCAGAGACAAGGAGAGGTTTAGGGACCAGGGGATGTCGGAGATGGGGAGAGGTTTAGGGACGAGGGGATGTCAGAGACAGGGAGAGGTTTAGGGACCAGGGGATGTCAGAGACAGGGAGAGGATTAGGGTCCAGGGGATGTCAGAGACAGGGAGAGGATTAGGGACCAGGGGATATCAGAGACAGGGAGAGGTTTAGGGACCAGGGGATGTCAGAGAGAGGGAGAGGATTAGGGACCAGGGGATGTCAGAGACAGGGAGAGGATTAGGGACCAGGGGATGTCGGAGACAGGGAGAGGTTTAGGGACCAGGGGATGTCAGAGACAGGGAGAGGATCAGGGACCAGGGGATGTCAGAGACAGGGGGAGGATTAGGGACCAGGGCATGTCAGAGACAGGGAGAGGTTCAGGGACCAGGGGATGTCGGAGACAGGGAGAGGATTAGGGACCAGGGGATGTCAGAGACAGGGAGAGGTTTAAGGACCAGGGGCTGTCAGAGTCAGGGAGAGGTTTAGGGACCAGGGGATGTCAGAGACAGGGGGACGATTAGGGACCAGGGGATGTCAGAGACAGGGAGAGGTTTAGGGACCAGGGAATGTCAGAGACAGGGAGAGGTTTAGGGACCAGGGGCTGTCAGAGTCAGGGAGAGGTTTAGGGACCAGGGGATGTCAGAGTCAGGGAGAGGTTTAGGGACCAGGGGCTGTCAGAGTCAGGGAGAGGATTAGGGACCAGGGGATGTCAGAGACAGGGAGAGATTTAGGGACCAGGGAATGTCAGACACAGGGAGAGGTTTAGGGACCAGGGGCTGTCAGAGTCAGGGAGAGGTATAGGGACGAGGGGATGTCAGAGACAGGGAGAGGTTTAGGGACCAGGGGATGTCAGAGACAGGGAGAGTTCAGGGACCAGGGGATGTCAGAGACAGGGGGAGGATTAGGGACCAGGGCATGTCAGAGACAGGGAGAGGATTAGGGACGAGGGGATGTCAGAGACAGGGAGAGGATTAGGGACCAGGGGATGTCGGAGACAGGGAGAGGATTAGGGACGAGGGGATGTCAGAGACAGGGAGAGGTTTAGGGACCAGGGGATGTCAGAGACAGGGAGAGGTTAGGGACCAGGGGATGTCAGAGACAGGGAGAGGATTAGGGACCAGGGGATATCAGAGACAGGGAGAGGTTTAGGGACCAGGGGATGTCAGAGACAGGGAGAGGATTAGGGACCATGGGATGTCAGAGACAGGGAGAGGTTTAGGGACCAGGGGATGTCAGAGACAGGGAGAGGATTAGGGACCAGGGGATGTCGGGGACAGGGTGAGGATTAGGGACCAGGGGATGTCAGAGACAGGGAGAGGTTTAGGGCCCAGGGAATGTCAGAGACAGGGAGAGGTTTAGGGACCAGGGGCTGTCAGAGTCAGGGAGAGGTTTAGGGACAAGGGGATGTCAGAGACAGTGGGAGGATTAGGGACCAGGGGATGTCAGAGACAGGGAGAGGTTTAGGGACCAGGGAATGTCAGAGACAGGGAGAGGTTTAGGGACCAGGGGCTGTCAGAGTCAGGGAGAGTTTTGGGACCAGGGGATGTCGGAGACGGGGAGAGGTTTAGGGACGAGGGGATGTCAGAGACAGGGAGAGGTTTAGGGACTAGGGGATGTCAGAGACAGGGAGAGGATTAGGGACGAGGGGATGTCAGAGACAGGGAGAGGTTTAGCGACGAGGGGATGTCAGAGACAGGGAGAGGATTAGGGACCAGGGGATGTCGGAGACAGGTAGAGGATTAGGGACGAGGGGATGTCAGAGACAGGGATAGGTTTAGGGACCAGGGGATGTCAGAGACAGGGAGAGGTTTAGGGACCAGGGGATGTCAGAGACAGGGAGAGGATTAGGGACCAGGGGATATCAGAGACAGGGAGAGGTTTAGGGACCAGGGGATGTCAGAGACAGGGAGAGGATTAGGGACCAGGGGATGTCAGAGACAGGGAGAGGTTTAGGGACCAGGGGCTGTCAGAGTCAGGGAGAGGTTTAGGGACCGGGGATGTCAGCGACAGGGAGAGGTTTAGGGACCAGGGGCTGTCAGAGTCAGGGCGAGGTTCAGGGACCAGGGGATGTCAGAGACAGGGGGAGGATTAGGGACCAGGGCATGTCAGAGACAGGAGAGGTTCAGGGACCAGGGCATGTCAGAGACAGGGAGAGGATTAGAGACCAGGGGATGTCAGAGACAGGGAGAGGATTAGGGACGAGGGGATGTCAGAGACAGGGAGAGGTTTAGGGACCAGGGGATGTCGGAGATGGGGAGAGGTTTAGGGACGAGGGGATGTCAGAGACAGGGAGAGGTTTAGGGACCAGGGGATGTCAGAGACAGGGAGAGGATTAGGGACCAGGGGATGTCAGAGACAGGGAGAGGATTAGGGACCAGGGGATATCAGAGACAGGGAGAGGTTTAGGGACCAGGGGATGTCAGAGAGAGGGAGAGGATTAGGGACCAGGGGATGTCAGAGACAGGGAGAGGTTTAGGGACCAGGGGATGTCAGAGACAGGGAGAGGATTAGGGACCAGGGGATGTCGGAGACAGGGAGAGGTTTAGGGACCAGGGGATGTCAGAGACAGGGAGAGGATCAGGGACCAGGGGATGTCAGAGACAGGGGGAGGATTAGGGACCAGGGCATGTCAGAGACAGGGAGAGGTTCAGGGACCAGGGGATGTCGGAGACAGGGAGAGGATTAGGGACCAGGGAATGTCAGAGACAGGGAGAGGTTTAAGGACCAGGGGCTGTCAGAGTCAGGGAGAGGTTTAGGGACCAGGGGATGTCAGAGACAGGGGGACGATTAGGGACCAGGGGATGTCAGAGACAGGGAGAGGTTTAGGGACCAGGGAATGTCAGAGACAGGGAGAGGTTTAGGGACCAGGGGCTGTCAGAGTCAGGGAGAGGTTTAGGGACCAGGGGATGTCAGAGTCAGGGAGAGGTTTAGGGACCAGGGGCTGTCAGAGTCAGGGAGAGGATTAGGGACCAGGGGATGTCAGAGACAGGGAGAGATTTAGGGACCAGGGAATGTCAGACACAGGGAGAGGTTTAGGGACCAGGGGCTGTCAGAGTCAGGGAGAGGTATAGGGACCAGGGGATGTCAGAGACAGGGAGAGGTTTAGGGACCAGGGGATGTCAGAGACAGGGAGAGTTCAGGGACCAGGGGATGTCAGAGACAGGGGGAGGATTAGGGACCAGGGCATGTCAGAGACAGGGAGAGGATTAGGGACGAGGGGATGTCAGAGACAGGGAGAGGTTTAGGGACCAGGGGCTGTCAGAGTCAGGGAGAGGTTTAGGGACCGGGGATGTCAGCGACAGGGAGAGGTTTAGGGACCAGGGGATGTCAGAGAGAGGGAGAGGATTAGGGACCAGGGGATGTCAGAGACAGGGAGAGGTTTAGGGACCAGGGGATGTCAGAGACAGGGAGAGGATTAGGGACCAGGGGATGTCGGAGACAGGGAGAGGTTTAGGGACCAGGGGATGTCAGAGACAGGGAGAGGATCAGGGACCAGGGGATGTCAGAGACAGGGGGAGGATTAGGGACCAGGGCATGTCAGAGACAGGGAGAGGTTCAGGGACCAGGGGATGTCGGAGACAGGGAGAGGATTAGGGACCAGGGGATATCAGAGACAGGGAGAGGTTTAGGGAGCAGGGGATGTCAGAGACAGGGAGAGGATTAGGGACCATGGGATGTCAGAGACAGGGAGAGGTTTAGGGACCAGGGGAAGTCAGAGACAGGGAGAGGATTAGGGACCAGGGGATGTCGGGGACAGGGTGAGGATTAGGGACCAGGGGATGTCAGAGACAGGGAGAGGTTTAGGGCCCAGGGAATGTCAGAGACAGGGAGAGGTTTAGGGACCAGGGGCTGTCAGAGTCAGGGAGAGGTTTAGGGACAAGGGGATGTCAGAGACAGTGGGAGGATTAGGGACCAGGGGATGTCAGAGACAGGGAGAGGTTTAGGGACCAGGGAATGTCAGAGACAGGGAGAGGTTTAGGGACCAGGGGCTGTCAGAGTCAGGGAGAGGTTTAGGGACCAGGGGATGTCGGAGACGGGGAGAGGTTTAGGGACGAGGGGATGTCAGAGACAGGGAGAGGTTTAGGGACTAGGGGATGTCAGAGACAGGGAGAGGATTAGGGACGAGGGGATGTCAGAGACAGGGAGAGGTTTAGCGACGAGGGGATGTCAGAGACAGGGAGAGGATTAGGGACCAGGGGATGTCGGAGACAGGTAGAGGATTAGGGACGAGGGGATGTCAGAGACAGGGATAGGTTTAGGGACCAGGGGATGTCAGAGACAGGGAGAGGTTTAGGGACCAGGGGATGTCAGAGACAGGGAGAGGATTAGGGACCAGGGGATATCAGAGACAGGGAGAGGTTTAGGGACCAGGGGATGTCAGAGACAGGGAGAGGATTAGGGACCAGGGGATGTCAGAGACAGGGAGAGGTTTAGGGACCAGGGGCTGTCAGAGTCAGGGAGAGGTTTAGGGACCGGGGATGTCAGCGACAGGGAGAGGTTTAGGGACCAGGGGCTGTCAGAGTCAGGGCGAGGTTCAGGGACCAGGGGATGTCAGAGACAGGGGGAGGATTAGGGACCAGGGCATGTCAGAGACAGGAGAGGTTCAGGGACCAGGGCATGTCAGAGACAGGGAGAGGATTAGAGACCAGGGGATGTCAGAGACAGGGAGAGGATTAGGGACGAGGGGATGTCAGAGACAGGGAGAGGTTTAGGGACCAGGGGATGTCGGAGAAGGGGAGAGGTTTAGGGACGAGGGGATGTCAGAGACAGGGAGAGGTTTAGGGACCAGGGGATGTCAGAGACAGGGAGAGGATTAGGGACCAGGGGATGTCAGAGACAGGGAGAGGATTAGGGACCAGGGGATATCAGAGACAGGGAGAGGTTTAGGGACCAGGGGATGTCAGAGAGAGGGAGAGGATTAGGGACCAGGGGATGTCAGAGACAGGGAGAGGTTTAGGGACCAGGGGATGTCAGAGACAGGGAGAGGATTAGGGACCAGGGGATGTCGGAGACAGGGAGAGGTTTAGGGACCAGGGGATGTCAGAGACAGGGAGAGGATCAGGGACCAGGGGATGTCAGAGACAGGGGGAGGATTAGGGACCAGGGCATGTCAGAGACAGGGAGAGGTTCAGGGACCAGGGGATGTCGGAGACAGGGAGAGGATTAGGGACCAGGGAATGTCAGAGACAGGGAGAGGTTTAAGGACCAGGGGCTGTCAGAGTCAGGGAGAGGTTTAGGGACCAGGGGATATCAGAGACAGGGGGACGATTAGGGACCAGGGGATGTCAGAGACAGGGAGAGGTTTAGGGACCAGGGAATGTCAGAGACAGGGAGAGGTTTAGGGACCAGGGGCTGTCAGAGTCAGGGAGAGGTTTAGGGACCAGGGGATGTCAGAGTCAGGGAGAGGTTTAGGGACCAGGGGCTGTCAGAGTCAGGGAGAGGATTAGGGACCAGAGGATGTCAGAGACAGGGAGAGATTTAGGGACCAGGGAATGTCAGACACAGGGAGAGGTTTAGGGACCAGGGGCTGTCAGAGTCAGGGAGAGGTATAGGGACCAGGGGATGTCAGAGACAGGGAGAGGTTTAGGGACCAGGGGATGTCAGAGACAGGGAGAGTTCAGGGACCAGGGGATGTCAGAGACAGGGGGAGGATTAGGGACCAGGGCATGTCAGAGACAGGGAGAGGATTAGGGACGAGGGGATGTCAGAGACAGGGAGAGGATTAGGGACCAGGGGATGTCGGAGACAGGGAGAGGATTAGGGACGAGGGGATGTCAGAGACAGGGAGAGGTTTAGAGACCAGGGGATGTCAGAGACAGGGAGAGGTTAGGGACCAGGGGATGTCAGAGACAGGGAGAGGATTAGGGACCAGGGGATATCAGAGACAGGGAGAGGTTTAGGGACCAGGGGATGTCAGAGACAGGGAGAGGATTAGGGACCAGGGGATGTCAGAGACAGGGAGAGGTTTAGGGACCAGGGGATGTCAGAGACAGGGAGAGGATTAGGGACCAGGGGATGTCGGGGGCAGGGTGAGGATTAGGGACCAGGGGATGTCAGAGACAGGGAGAGGTTTAGGGCCCAGGGAATGTCAGAGACAGGGAGAGGTTTAGGGACCAGGGGCTGTCAGAGTCAGGGAGAGGTTTAGGGACAAGGGGATGTCAGAGACAGTGGGAGGATTAGGGACCAGGGGATGTCAGAGACAGGGAGAGGTTTAGGGACCAGGGAATGTCAGAGACAGGGAGAGGTTTAGGGGCCAGGGGCTGTCAGAGTCAGGGAGAGGTTTAGGGACCAGGGGATGTCAGAGTCAGGGTGAGGATTAGGGACCAGGGGATGTCAGAGACAGGGAGAGGTTTAGGGACCAGGGGATGTCAGAGACAGGGAGAGGTTTAGGGACCAGGGGATGTCAGAGACAGGGAGAGGTTTAGGGACCAGGGGATGTCAGAGACAGGGAGAGGATTAGGGACCAGGGGATGTCGGAGACAGGGAGAGGTTTAGGGACCAGGGGATGTCAGAGACAGGGTGAGGATTAGGGACCAGGGGATGTCAGAGACAGGGAGAGGTTTAGGGACCAGGGAATGTCAGAGTCAGGGAGAGGTTTAGGGACAAGGGGATGTCAGAGACAGGGAGTGGTTTAGGGACCAGGGGATGTCAGAGACAGGGAGAGGTTCAGGGACCAGCGGATGTCAGAGACAGGGGGAGGATTAGGGACCAGGGCATCTCAGAGACAGGGAGAGGTTTGGGGACCAGGGGATGTCAGAGACAGGGGGAGGATTAGGGACCAGGGGATGTCAGAGACAGGGAGAGGTTTAGGGAGCAAGGGATGTCTGAGACAGGGAGAGGATTAGGGACCAGGGGATGTCAGAGACAGCGAGAGGATTAGGGACCAGCGGACGTCAGAGACAGGGAGAGGATTAGGGACCAGGGGTTGTTTGAGACAGGGGGAGGATTAGGGACCAGGGGATGTCAGAGACAGGGAGAGGATTAGGGACCAGGGGATGTCAGAGACAGGGAGAGGATTAGGGACCAGGGGATGTCAGAGACTGGGAGAGGATTAGGGTCCAGGGGATGTCAGAGACAGGGAGAGGATTAGGGACCAGGGGATGTCGGAGACCGGGAGAGGTTTAGGGACCAGGGGATGTCAGAGACAGGGTGAGGATTAGGGACCAGGGGATGTCAGAGACAGGGAGAGGTTTAGGGACCAGGGAATGTCAGAGACAGGGAGAGGATTAGGGACCAGGGGCTGTCAGAGTCAGGGAGAGGTTTAGGGACCAGGGGATGTCAGAGACAGCGAGAGGTTTAGGGACCAGGGGATGTCAGAGACAGGGAGAGGATCAGGGACCAGGGGATGTCAGAGACAGGGGGAGGATTAGGGACCAGGGCATGTCAGAGACAGGGAGAGGTTCAGGGACCAGGGGATGTCGGAGACAGGGAGAGGATTAGGGACCAGGGGATGTCAGAGACAGGGAGAGGTTTAAGGACCAGGGGCTGTCAGAGTCAGGGAGAGGTTTAGGGACCAGGGGATGTCAGAGACAGGGGGACGATTAGGGACCAGGGGATGTCAGAGACAGGGAGAGGTTTAGGGACCAGGGAATGTCAGAGACAGGGGGAGGTTTAGGGACCAGGGGCTGTCAGAGTCAGGGAGAGGTTTAGGGACCAGGAGATGTCAGAGTCAGGGAGAGGTTTAGGGACCAGGGGCTGTCAGAGACTGGGAGAGGATTAGGGACCAGGGGATGTCAGAGACAGGGAGAGGATTAGGGACCAGGGGATGTCAGAGACAGGGAGAGGATTAGGGACCAGGGGATGTCGGAGACAGGGAGAGGATTAGGGACGAGGGGATGTCAGAGACAGGGAGAGGATTAGGGACCAGGGGATGTCATAGACAGGGAGAGGTTTAGGGACCAGGGGATGTCAGAGACAGGGAGAGGATTAGGGACCAGGGGAGATCAGAGACAGGGAGAGGTTTAGGGACCAAGGAATGTCAGAGTCAGGGAGAGGTTTAGGGACCAGGGGATGTCAGAGACAGGGAGTGGTTTAGGGACCAGGGGATGTCAGAGACAGGGAGAGGTTCAGGGACCAGGGGATGTCAGAGACAGAGGGAGGATTAGGGACCAGGGCATGTCAGAGACAGGGAGAGGTTCAGGGACCAGGGGATGTCGGAGACAGGGAGAGGATTAGGGACGAGGGGATGTCAGAGACAGGGAGAGGTTTAGGGACCAGGGGATGTCATAGACAGGGAGAGGTTTAGGGACCAGGGGATGTCAGAGACAGGGAGAGGATTAGGGACCAGGGGAGATCAGAGACAGGGAGAGGTTTAGGGACCAGGGGATGTCAGAGCCAGGGAGAGGATTTGGGACCAGGGGATGTCAGAGACAGGGAGAGGATTAGGGACCAGGGGATGTCAGAGACAGGGAGTGGATTAGGGACAAGGGGATGTCGGAGACAGGGAGAGGTTTAGGGACCAGGGGATGTCAGAGACAGGGAGAGGTTCAGGGACCAGGGGATGTCAGAGACAGGGGGAGGATTAGGGACCAGGGCATGTCAGAGACAGGGAGAGGATTAGGGACGAGGGGATATCAGAGACAGGGAGAGGATTAGGGACCAGGGGATGTCGGAGACAGGGAGAGGATTAGGGACGAGGGGATGTCAGAGACAGGGAGAGGTTTCGGGACCAGGGGATGTCAGAGACAGGGAGAGGTTAGGGACCAGGGGATGTCAGAGACAGGGAGAGGATTAGGGACCAGGGGATATCAGAGACAGGGAGAGGTTTAGGGACCAGGGGATGTCAGAGACAGGGAGAGGATTAGGGACCAGGGGATGTCAGAGACAGGGAGAGGATTAGGGACCAGGGGATGTCGGGGACAGGGTGAGAATTAGGGACCAGGGGATGTCAGAGACAGGGAGAGGTTTAGGGACCAGGGAATGTCAGAGACAGGGAGAGGTTTAGGGACCAGGGGCTGTCAGAGTCAGGGAGAGGTTTAGGGACAAGGGGATGTCAGAGACAGGGAGAGGATTAGGGACCAGGGGATGTCAGAGACAGGGAGAGGTTTAGGGACCAGGGGATGTCAGAGACAGGGAGAGGTTTAGGGACCAGGGGCTGTCAGAGTCAGGGAGAGGTTTAGGGACAAGGGGATGTCAGAGACAGGGAGAGGATTAGGGACCAGGGGATGTCAGAGACAGGGAGAGTTTTAGGGACCAGGGAATGTCAGAGACAGGGAGAGGTTTAGGGACCAGGGGCTGTCAGAGTCAGGGAGAGGTTTAGGGACCAGGGGATGTCAGAGACAGGGTGAGGATTAGGGACCAGGGGATGTCAGAGACAGGGAGAGGTTTAGGGACCTGGGAATGTCAGAGACAGGGAGAGGTTTAGGGACCAGGGTCTGTCAGAGTCAGGGAGTGGTTTAGGGACCAGGGGATGTCAGAGACAGGGTGAGGATTAGGGACCAGGGGATGTCAGAGACAGGGAGAGGTTTAGGGACCTGGGAATGTCAGAGACAGGGAGAGGATTAGGGACCAGGGGATGTCGGAGACAGGGAGAGGATTAGGGACGAGGGGATGTCAGAGACAGGGAGAGGTTTAGGGACCAGGGGATGTCATAGACAGGGAGAGGTTTAGGGACCAGGGGATGTCAGAGACAGGGAGAGGATTAGGGACCAGGGGAGATCAGAGACAGGGAGAGGTTTAGGGACCAGGGGATGTCAGAGCCAGGGAGAGGATTTGGGACCAGGGGATGTCAGAGACAGGGAGAGGATTAGGGACCAGGGGATGTCAGAGACAGGGAGTGGATTAGGGACAAGGGGATGTCGGAGACAGGGAGAGGTTTAGGGACCAGGGGATGTCAGAGACAGGGAGAGGTTCAGGGACCAGGGGATGTCAGAGACAGGGGGAGGATTAGGGACCAGGGCATGTCAGAGACAGGGAGAGGATTAGGGACGAGGGGATATCAGAGACAGGGAGAGGATTAGGGACCAGGGGATGTCGGAGACAGGGAGAGGATTAGGGACGAGGGGATGTCAGAGACAGGGAGAGGTTTAGGGACCTGGGAATGTCAGAGACAGGGTGAGGATTAGGGACCAGGGGATGTCAGAGACAGGGGGAGGATTAGGGACCAGGGCATCTCAGAGACAGGGAGAGGTTTGGGGACCAGGGGATGTCAGAGACAGGGGGAGGATTAGGGACCAGGGGATGTCAGAGACAGGGAGAGGTTTAGGGAGCAAGGGATGTCTGAGACAGGGAGAGGATTAGGGACCAGGGGATGTCAGAGACAGCGAGAGGATTAGGGACCAGCGGATGTCAGAGACAGGGAGAGGATTAGGGACCAGGGGTTGTTAGAGACAGGGGGAGGATTAGGGACCAGGGGATGTCAGAGACAGGGAGAGGATTAGGGACCAGGGGATGTCAGAGACAGGGAGAGGATTAGGGACCAGGGGATGTCAGAGACTGGGAGAGGATTAGGGACCAGGGGATGTCAGAGACAGGGAGAGGATTAGGGACCAGGGGATGTCGGAGACAGGGAGAGGTTTAGGGACCAGGGGATGTCAGAGACAGGGTGAGGATTAGGGACCAGGGGATGTCAGAGACAGGGAGAGGTTTAGGGACCAGGGAATGTCAGAGACAGGGAGAGGATTAGGGACCAGGGGCTGTCAGAGTCAGGGAGAGGTTTAGGGACCAGGGGATGTCAGAGACAGCGAGAGGTTTAGGGACCAGGGGATGTCAGAGACAGGGAGAGGATCAGGGACCAGGGGATGTCAGAGACAGGGGGAGGATTAGGGACCAGGGCATGTCAGAGACAGGGAGAGGTTCAGGGACCAGGGGATGTCGGAGACAGGGAGAGGATTAGGGACCAGGGGATGTCAGAGACAGGGAGAGGTTTAAGGACCAGGGGCTGTCAGAGTCAGGGAGAGGTTTAGGGACCAGGGGATGTCAGAGACAGGGGGACGATTAGGGACCAGGGGATGTCAGAGACAGGGAGAGGTTTAGGGACCAGGGAATGTCAGAGACAGGGGGAGGTTTAGGGACCAGGGGCTGTCAGAGTCAGGGAGAGGTTTAGGGACCAGGAGATGTCAGAGTCAGGGAGAGGTTTAGGGACCAGGGGCTGTCAGAGACTGGGAGAGGATTAGGGACCAGGGGATGTCAGAGACAGGGAGAGGATTAGGGACCAGGGGATGTCAGAGACAGGGAGAGGATTAGGGACCAGGGGATGTCGGAGACAGGGAGAGGATTAGGGACGAGGGGATGTCAGAGACAGGGAGAGGATTAGGGACCAGGGGATGTCATAGACAGGGAGAGGTTTAGGGACCAGGGGATGTCAGAGACAGGGAGAGGATTAGGGACCAGGGGAGATCAGAGACAGGGAGAGGTTTAGGGACCAAGGAATGTCAGAGTCAGGGAGAGGTTTAGGGACCAGGGGATGTCAGAGACAGGGAGTGGTTTAGGGACCAGGGGATGTCAGAGACAGGGAGAGGTTCAGGGACCAGGGGATGTCAGAGACAGGGGGAGGATTAGGGACCAGGGCATGTCAGAGACAGGGAGAGGTTCAGGGACCAGGGGATGTCGGAGACAGGGAGAGGATTAGGGACGAGGGGATGTCAGAGACAGGGAGAGGTTTAGGGACCAGGGGATGTCATAGACAGGGAGAGGTTTAGGGACCAGGGGATGTCAGAGACAGGGAGAGGATTAGGGACCAGGGGAGATCAGAGACAGGGAGAGGTTTAGGGACCAGGGGATGTCAGAGCCAGGGAGAGGATTTGGGACCAGGGGATGTCAGAGACAGGGAGAGGATTAGGGACCAGGGGATGTCAGAGACAGGGAGTGGATTAGGGACAAGGGGATGTCGGAGACAGGGAGAGGTTTAGGGACCAGGGGATGTCAGAGACAGGGAGAGGTTCAGGGACCAGGGGATGTCAGAGACAGGGGGAGGATTAGGGACCAGGGCATGTCAGAGACAGGGAGAGGATTAGGGACGAGGGGATATCAGAGACAGGGAGAGGATTAGGGACCAGGGGATGTCGGAGACAGGGAGAGGATTAGGGACGAGGGGATGTCAGAGACAGGGAGAGGTTTC
This sequence comes from Hemitrygon akajei, assembly GCF_048418815.1. Taxonomy (NCBI): domain Eukaryota; kingdom Metazoa; phylum Chordata; class Chondrichthyes; order Myliobatiformes; family Dasyatidae; genus Hemitrygon; species Hemitrygon akajei. Next base: position 180,853,789 of record NC_133124.1, on the reverse strand, counting down.
GGGACCAGGGGATGTCAGAGACAGGGAGAGGTTAGGGACCAGGGGATGTCAGAGACAGGGAGAGGATTAGGGACCAGGGGATATCAGAGACAGGGAGAGGTTTAGGGACCAGGGGATGTCAGAGACAGGGAGAGGATTAGGGACCAGGGGATGTCAGAGACAGGGAGAGGATTAGGGACCAGGGGATGTCGGGGACAGGGTGAGAATTAGGGACCAGGGGATGTCAGAGACAGGGAGAGGTTTAGGGACCAGGGAATGTCAGAGACAGGGAGAGGTTTAGGGACCAGGGGCTGTCAGAGTCAGGGAGAGGTTTAGGGACAAGGGGATGTCAGAGACAGGGAGAGGATTAGGGACCAGGGGATGTCAGAGACAGGGAGAGGTTTAGGGACCAGGGGATGTCAGAGACAGGGAGAGGTTTAGGGACCAGGGGCTGTCAGAGTCAGGGAGAGGTTTAGGGACAAGGGGATGTCAGAGACAGGGAGAGGATTAGGGACCAGGGGATGTCAGAGACAGGGAGAGGTTTAGGGACCAGGGAATGTCAGAGACAGGGAGAGGTTTAGGGACCAGGGGCTGTCAGAGTCAGGGAGAGGTTTAGGGACCAGGGGATGTCAGAGACAGGGTGAGGATTAGGGACCAGGGGATGTCAGAGACAGGGAGAGGTTTAGGGACCTGGGAATGTCAGAGACAGGGAGAGGTTTAGGGACCAGGGTCTGTCAGAGTCAGGGAGTGGTTTAGGGACCAGGGGATGTCAGAGACAGGGTGAGGATTAGGGACCAGGGGATGTCAGAGACAGGGAGAGGTTTAGGGACCTGGGAATGTCAGAGACAGGGAGAGGATTAGGGACCAGGGGATGTCGGAGACAGGGAGAGGATTAGGGACGAGGGGATGTCAGAGACAGGGAGAGGTTTAGGGACCAGGGGATGTCATAGACAGGGAGAGGTTTAGGGACCAGGGGATGTCAGAGACAGGGAGAGGATTAGGGACCAGGGGAGATCAGAGACAGGGAGAGGTTTAGGGACCAGGGGATGTCAGAGCCAGGGAGAGGATTTGGGACCAGGGGATGTCAGAGACAGGGAGAGGATTAGGGACCAGGGGATGTCAGAGACAGGGAGTGGATTAGGGACAAGGGGATGTCGGAGACAGGGAGAGGTTTAGGGACCAGGGGATGTCAGAGACAGGGAGAGGTTCAGGGACCAGGGGATGTCAGAGACAGGGGGAGGATTAGGGACCAGGGCATGTCAGAGACAGGGAGAGGATTAGGGACGAGGGGATATCAGAGACAGGGAGAGGATTAGGGACCAGGGGATGTCGGAGACAGGGAGAGGATTAGGGACAAGGGGATGTCAGAGACAGGGAGAGGTTTCGGGACCAGGGGATGTCAGAGACAGGGAGAGGTTAGGGACCAGGGGATGTCAGAGACAGGGAGAGGATTAGGGACCAGGGGATATCAGAGACAGGGAGAGGTTTAGGGACCAGGGGATGTCAGAGACAGGGAGAGGATTAGGGACCAGGGGATGTCAGAGACAGGGAGAGGATTAGGGACCAGGGGATGTCGGGGACAGGGTGAGAATTAGGGACCAGGGAATGTCAGAGACAGGGAGAGGTTTAGGGACCAGGGAATGTCAGAGACAGGGAGAGGTTTAGGGACCAGGGGCTGTCA